>NC_026657.2:11236666-11545833 GCF_000004075.3 Cucumis sativus
TGTTAGAGTGTTAAATATGAAAGATGTAATAGTTTTATATTGTGTTATTTAGAATGATGTGTAGTTAGGTTTATTGTTATGTAAAATGCGGTTCAATCGGTCTTCCGTAGAGATACAATTTGAATGTTTTACTATTGTTGTAATACGATAATAAACCCTTATGAAATCTTTACAATTTCATGTCTCTCTAAATTTATCTCTAAAGCTTTCGAGGGGTTTTATTTGGAATATGCAAGTAATATACGATGATTATTATAGTGATGTATAGTTTGTATATTATGTTGATTGTTTTTGTTCCAATTGTACTGTTCAATCTAAGATTTGCTAAGTTATAAAAAATATATTTGTATTACGTGTCATAAAATAACTCTAACTTTCAAGTGTTTAGTATTTTGTTTCAAAAATACTTGAAACTTTAAAAAATGTTAAAAAGTATATTTGCTCTTAATAAACTAACATGAACTATTAATGCATCATTCCTCTTAGCTAATTTAAAGTTTGTCAAAGACACTCTACCTTAGACAAAAAAAAAAAGTCGAATATTTTTGTGCAACCTTCTCTAACGAGTATTAACGTTTTGTATTCATAAACTAACAATAACAATATTTTTGAAGTCTTTACCAAAATTCCTTCTAAAAAATGTCTTATATATCATTAAATGATGTTTACATTCCAACACATTTGTTTCTTTTTATTTTTTTAATATTTTAGCGTGAGTTGCATATTCTTTTTAGCTAAATTCCAAAATCAATCATTAGTTTTCAATTTTTGAATAAAGTATAATAACAAATAACAAAAAACAAAATAGTGGACATATTTGTACTAAATTGTTATTAAACAGAAAACTGTTTTCAAGAACACACCCAAACAGTCTCTAAACCATTCCAATAACAGCCCATAGAAACACTCATTATTTAACAAACATTTTAACAACACGTCAAACTAGTTAAGGACAGACCATCATCAACATATACATTACCAAATTCACAAAACACAATCAGTATCTTACAATCAGAAAATTTGAATGGGAAAATGTAGAATTTAAGAGTGTTGTTGGGTTGGGATGATCAGTTTTCATGATCTGCTTTCTTCACCACAGTGACTGGACACGAACCATTGTTCACTACATAGTTGCTTACACTCCCCAATATGGCCCTGTAAAATTATATTGCATACACAAATTTCATCAAATTCAAAACAGTAAAATTCAAATTCAGATTCTAGATGAGTTGACATAAATTTGGAGTTAAAAGGAATCTGTGTTTAGGGTGCAAATTGTCTAGTCATAAGTTAGAAAGCATTATAGAGAGAAAAAGAGAAAAGGGAAAGAGGAAGTACTTCCATAAATATTTAAACTTCAATAGTAAACACAATTGAAATTGGTAAAGTTAAGTTATTTAATATCAACTTATGAAGTTATTGGGCCAAACACTCTCAAAGGTTTGGACGGGTAGCTTTTAAGGAATCTGGGAACTATTATGGGAAACATATTTGAGTAACACTGGAATACATAGTTCATAAGGATATGAATGGAAAAAGAAATTGAAGAACTTCATAATCTGTTTAAACAGTTATCTAAACACGTTTTTACAGTTTCAAATCTATGGCAGGTCGATAAACAGTTGACCGCATTCAATCTCAAACTTTTAGGCCCAATTCATAACCAATTGGTTTTGCTTGTTTTCTCCCAGTTTCCTTAATTACAATGGTTTTTTTTTTTTCGTTTTCAAGAAAACATTTGAATTCCTTCCAAAAATTTCAAAATAAAAAAACAAAGTTTTTAGGAACTTCGAATTTTGGTTTGGATTTCAGTAAGATCTATAAAATGTAGAAGAAAGAAACTAACAGGTGTAAACAGACTTTAGTAACATGATTTAACAAGTATAATAAGAGAAGATACTATTAGATATGTTCTGTTCTCTACAAAACAGTTTCAGAAAACAAAAATTCTACATATAGAATCATTTATCAGTTTTAAAAACACATCTCATCCTTAACTCTAGTTACTCCAAAATTAATTTCGCATTTAATTCAAAAAAATTAAATGTAAATTTTATTTCATCAAAATTGGGTTCTAATTAAGAAACTACGTTTCATAGTGGTTTTAATCATCGGAATTTGAATACACTTCCATTTTTAACACCTTTCATGTTGTTGTAAAGACCAATTCATAAGCAACAGTAAAGTACGAAAATATTATTTTGGAAGCGTTAGCCAAACTTTTATTGTTAATTAAATCAATGATTAACAGCATAATTAAGGATTTAAACAACAGAAAGAGAGAATTGGTTGTCACCTCTTAAGTTTGCCGAGACCTCTGTTCCCAATGATGAGACAAGTAATAGGAATATGATCAATTGCTTCACAAATCTTCTCACGAGCATCTCCCCAATAAATCTTAAGTAAAACATTGATCTGTTCAATTACACAAAAAATTCCATATCAGTGCAATGAATCCCAATGAACATTAAAACAAGAACACCTGATAAATCACCTCCTTCTGAGCAGCCGCCGTTGACACAATATCCAGAGTTTCAGCATCAGGCTTAATCCCGTACTTCCTCATAGTGTTCGGATCGGAAAATTCAACCAAAGGAATAAGCGCTACAAAACAATAAACACACACATGCATCCAAAAATTATAAATTACCCATCATCATCAAGAAACAGAAAAACCAAACAAAAAACGAAAAATCAATGCCAAATAATTTCAGAAAATCGAAGCGATGGAATAAGAAATGCATGTATAATCTGGTATGATCGAAAGAGAGAAATCATACGAGATCCGGTGGTTTGCCAGAGCTGCATCTCGCCGTCTTCATAATCGCCTTCGGGACGAACGGCGATGAGAACAAGGAAATCGCCCTTGCGGATAACGTTGTCGATGGCCCATTTGAGGGCTTTAATGCTACAGGCAGAGAAATCCACCGCAACGCCGACTCTCCGTTCACCGTCCATGATTTTTGTTGTGGGAATGAAGGAATGAATGTCGAAAAGCTTCGTTATTTCTTTTTTAATGTGAAGAATTTTGGAGAGGGGAGCGGAATTTAAGGGGAAGAGACTCCACCATCGTAAGGATTAACCATTATTGATTGTGAGAGAAAGAGACGAAGAAAAGGACAAAAAGGGAAAAGAAAATGTGAGGGAAAAAATGGGCGTGGAGTCGTTGACGTTGACATATGCTCTCTCTCTACGAGATTGATCCTCTGTGGACGGCTGTACATAACCATTCTATTCCCCCATTATCATATCATTTATATGATATATGATATGATCTTCAATTAATTAATTTTACACTTTTTGTAATTGCTATCTTTTTTCCTATTATTATTCAAGTTGATTTTAAAAGCTGCCTTTCTAATTATTTAATTTTGATTAATAGACACTGAGTTTAATGATAGTTTTAGTGAAAAAGTTAAAGTTTATAAGCTTATGAATTAAAATTATGAGACTTCAATCAATCATATCAATTTATTGTCTTATTCAAATATTGGAAGTGATATTTAATTGTGTTTAATAAAAACTCTCCATTATTATAATCGAACCAATTTAGAATTTTTTTTTATTTCATTTGAAAATACCAATACATTGTTTTTGTTATCACACAGTCATGTACTTTCTCAAACATTAAGTATTATTAAAATCAACGCACTTAGTAATTTTGAAAAGAAATTCTAATTCTTTCGTTGTATGAAAATGGTAAGAATTTAGTTGAAAAATAGAAAAAACGTCTTTTTTAATTCATTTGTTTCAAAACGCTACACATTCAATTAATAAGTTTTGAATTTGATTTTAATTTAATTTAAAAGTTTTAAAATATTGCAACTTTACCTTTTGCCTTAGTTAATTGAACCTCATACTTAAACATTACATTTTGAAACTTAATTGTTCATTATTATATTTTTGTCTTTAGATAGTGTAGGCTAATAAGGGTAAATAATCAAACGAGTTATACAATATTTTATTGCTTTAAAACTATATTTAAAATTATAAAGTCATTAAATTTAAAGAAACCAAAATTGAAATTTAAAAATGAAATAGAAATGAGATTCAAATCAACAAAACATATTAATTTTAATAAAAAGAATGTTTATCCAAAATAAAAGGTGGCAGTGA
This sequence comes from Cucumis sativus, assembly GCF_000004075.3. Classification (NCBI taxonomy): domain Eukaryota; kingdom Viridiplantae; phylum Streptophyta; class Magnoliopsida; order Cucurbitales; family Cucurbitaceae; genus Cucumis; species Cucumis sativus. The sequence goes on from NC_026657.2 coordinate 11,240,783, forward strand.
AAATTGATACATTTACATCCACTTCTCAAAACAATCAAAAGCATTCAAAAGTTACATAGGATGCGAACGTATGATGGTGATCATGGAAATCCAAAGGTGGATGATTGGTAGTAACTAATGACAAGCGAAGGTGTGGTGTATTGTGGCGTAGTAGCATAATACTCTATCCCTCGACAATGGTCATAAATGGAGGGTGAGAAGGGCAAGGGCATGTGTTGCCCAATTAGTGGACTTTTTATCATTTCCTTCACAAAAACATTATTACCCACTAGATTTTAATGTTTCTTTTTTTGGAAGGTTAAAAACTGACAAAGTGCTTTTGCATTAATATTCAATAATCTAACAAAAAAATCACAAAAGGTAGCGAGAAAAAGTAGATAAAAGAAGAAACATTTGTTTGAAAAAACTGCATACACCATTCTAACAATATTGAATTTGTCATATTTACCTCCTAAAATTTTGTAGGTAAAAAATGAATATAAATGTCTTTCCACCAATGAGCAAATTAGAAGTTTTAAGATTAAATAAAATAAGAATTAAAAGAAACTATTTTCCGTAGTTTCTTTATTTTTACTCAAATTATTTTTTGATATAATTTAATTAAAAAAATGAATGTCCGAAATTAATTTTGCAACAGTGAAGGGTTTATAATCGTAAAAATCGGTAAGTTTAGGGAGTGATTGCCAAAACGGAAACTTATTGATACGGTTTAGACGTCTTTGGACTCCGAAACTTATTTGTAACGGCGCTGAAGTACTGAAAATGCAGCGAAAAAGGCCGCGCCGAAGATCACAACCACCATCAAAACGGTGGCAACGCTGATGGCCGTCGAATTGCTTCTCAGCCTCCGCCACCGCGCGACGGATCGGTCCGGCTTCTCTTTTAATTTTTGAACAATGCCGGCAAAGAACGTTCCCGATAGGCTATCCTTCTGCTCGCGTATCCATTTCAGTTTCTCAATAATCTGTTCCTCCTCGTCCTTCAAAGCATTCAGGATTTTCTTTCTGCACAGTATCTTCACGTCTTCATCGCTCTGGAGAAGGTGGCTCATGAAATTGAGATACGATTTCACTTGCAGATCGGTTCCGAATTGACAGATTTCATAAGCAGCAAGATTCCTCAGAATTGTCTCCGTTTTCTGGTACACTCTTAGAGGCGGAATTTCAAGGACGCCGTTCTGAAATTTGATGTCCAATAAGCTTTTTGAAGATCTGGCGTTTTTGAATTTGATTCCGGCAGCTTTAAGCTTCGACGCACTAGGTAATTCTTTCGATTTCAATTTGTCGTTCGTCTCAACTGGCGGATAGGTGGAGAGGAAACAAGAATACACCATTTCGAGTAAATGATTTGCTTCCACTATGAAGTTATCGCCGATAAATTTCCGGTCTCCAGGTACCATAGTTCTAAAGAATCGGGAGGTCAGGTCACTGAGATACATATTTTCCTCTAACCCATCTAGCACCTTTGCATAAATTTCTTCGAGAAGGAAGTATGGAATCTGATTTTCAAGCAACACCAAATCGCATCTTAAATCGTAAAGCAAACCAGGAGTAGTGAAAACAGGATCATTCGGGCGCCTGAACCTCCTTTTCGTGTATCGCAAAAGTAACTCAAGAATGAAGCAGCAATCAAGCAACATGATCTGTGAAAACTCATCCCTATCCGAACTATAAAACTCTTTCTCATAGCATTTCCTCCCCCGGCTCTCCGATTTTACAACGAGTTTAATAAGATCCTGTAAAGTGAGAGACGGTTTGTGCGTCAAGAAAGTGGACAAGTAATGCCACTTGAGCTTTTCAACAGATTCGAGATGTGGAGCGCCGTGGTGGAAAGGGCCGATTGAGACTTTGGCGGGAAGGAAGACGTTTCTATCTTCAATATTGATTTCGCTTGGAGCTTTGTAGATGGTAAAGGATGAACAATTGGCTTCCAATTTTCGTTCAATGCAAGATAGGAGAGACTCTTCCTGAAAGCTTTCTTGTGAGATTCCAGAAATATTAATCGTATGGGAAACCGGTGTTGATGGATCCATCTTTCCAGCGACGGTCAGAGACTTTCCGGTGGTGCTTTATTTTGGGGACAGAGTAAGGTAATTGGTAAATCATTATTAACAACAATGATCTAATTCATTAAAACTAATACTAACCAAATTGAAACAACTCTAACACTTGTAACATTTGAATCAAGGTATTAAAGCACTAAATTGAACTCAAAATCTAGGAATCAAAGCATAATGAATAATTAAATTATGTAAGATAAAAAGTGTATATAATCAACCAAAAAAAGTCTTTTGAATCTTTCAAACCATCTTGAACTAAAAAAGAATACTAAACTATATTTGAGTTAAACTTCTAAGATACAATTTTATTTTTTAAGATTTTGATATAGAAATAAACATCGATTTAACAATAACTTTACTTATATATATAACTTGATGATACTTTAAGTGAATTGTGTTTACACATTAAATTAATAAATGATTAAATAATTGAGAGGAATGATACCAATTTATGATAAATATTCCTCTTTGTTTTGGAACAAATAATCAGTATTAATTTAATAAAATGTAGAACATAGTTTCTGATTAAACAATTTAATCTCAACCAAACAATATGGAACAATCAAATCTCTACTTACACCAAAGTATAAAAACAACCCCAAGAAAACCAATTCAATAGAGAGTAATGGTGATGGACAACAAATTTAAGAATAACAGCTAAGTATATAAACATTTTAAAAAAACGCTATAAATATTAATATTTTGAATCTTTAGCTATATTTGCAACTATACCCATTTAACATGCATGAACAAAAATTTAAAATACAAGAAAAGAAAAAAAAACATATTTAAAACCCAACTCTGTATTTATAGGATTAGAAAAAAACGTAAAGGAGTCTTACAAAATATTTGGAACAAGCAATGAAGCTTTGAACTCTTCTAAAATCTACGATAAAAGAAGTTAATAAGACATAAATTTATTTTTCACTCGTAAGTCCTGCAAACTCTTCAAGTCAAACAACCAACATAATTTATATCTTATCTATGCATTTTCCAACTCAACTCCCTAGTTTCTTGACCGAGTCACCCTCTCAAGGATTGTGTTGCACAAAAAAATTAAAGATTTGATTGATATTAGTAAATGATTTTTCGATACCTAATTGAATGACCAAATATCAACGAAAGAAAAAGATAAAATAGTCGTTTCACGTAGTAAAATGATATTTCCACTAATGAAGTGACCAAATATGAATGGAAAAGAAAGAAAGAAAGAAAAATCACAATCTTTAAACAATATTTTTTTGCAACAAACACAAATGTTACTTCACTCAACATACCTTAAAAGGACTTCAATATCTGGTGATGCCTTGAAAATATGATGAAGTGAAGAAATAATTAAAGAGAGAAAAAAGAAATATTAAGTGTTAGTGTAATGAATAATGATGAAGCATGTTGGAAGATGATTTATGAATAATAATATATAAGGTTTAGGGAGGCAAAAAAAGAATCAAAGGGTGACTTGAGGAATTGGCTAAGGAGAGACAAACTAAAGAGAAGTTAAGTAGGTGAAACAAATGAAGATCACAACAGGGTACGGTAAATTCTTTCCATTTCAAAAGAGCAACCACCAAAAGCATATTAAACTTTAGCTAAAGAGAGCAACAAAATTAACAATTCATTGCTTCACATTTAGTTCAAGAATTGGTGGTACAGTCCTAAAAGTGAAAAATTCTCTTCTCTTGCTTGGTTTTCAGAACTTCAATCCCATGCTTATTCTTCTTTATTAAATACCAAACAATTTTACATGTTATATGAAAGGAAAATTGATAAAATGTTATAAAATATCAACTAAAAATCGCCCAATATTTCAAATAATAATAATAATAAACTAAAACATGTTTTTACAAAGAAAAAGAGAAAGTAAGTTATAAAATTAAATCCATTTGGTAAGACTATATTACTAATGGAAACATATCATTCAAATTTATTTACAATTATTTAAATATTAAAAACGTTACCACCCTTGATTTTCTTGTCTCAAACTTTTGGCTCACAAATTACCCTATACTTTCTCTTTGTTGGTTAAAATATAATTTTAAAAGAAAAGGACTTAGATTGATGCTACCAAAAGTTGAGTACAGGGGTCTCCGATCTATTCTAAAAGTATACATAATGATATATACACATCTATGGTCTATACTCAACTTTTATAATAAATAATTTAGATCTTACACCTTTTTGTTTCTATTAAATTTCTAACTGTAAAGTTGGAGAATATTTCACCACCCTACGGATCAAACATAAGACAAGAAAAGTTAAATGTCCAAATCAAATCTAGTGTGTACCGTCTTAAATCTATAGTCAAATTACAATACACCTTTAAAATATGATGGTTGTTGCTGTATATGCTTAAACTTTAAATTATAAAAATCAAACATTTGACTTCAAATGAATAAATTAAACCACACGACTTAAATAGTTGTAGAAGTGTATTAAATATATAAAGTTTCACAATTTACCTTTTACTATGAGGATTCAATTTTAATACTTGATAAATTTGTGAGCTCAAATGTTATAGTTAAGAAGTTTGATTTTTATAATTTAAAAATAATAGAAACCATGTCATTATATTTTCTAAATATTTTCTAAATTGTAAAAGTAGCAAATTTAAAAATGAGAGCCTTTTTTATTACTGCCTAATAGTCATCCGATAGCCCTATGATTACCGTCTGATATCAGTACTTTTGCCATATTCGTAATATGCAAAAAAAAAAAAAAAAAAAATTCATGAGATGTTTTTATCATTTAATACAATTTCCATAAAAAAATAATTATAATAGATAAAAATTTTAGGAATAATAATCAAGTGAATAACATATTTAAAAAATTATAAAGATAGCAAAATCTATCAATAATATTATTGATAGACCACCAACAATATGATCTATTACTGATAAACCATGAGTCTATCACCGGATAAAAGTTTATCACTAATAGACTTGGGTAGATTTGTAAAAAAAAATTAATATTACCACATATGTTAATATTTTGATGCCAAATACTATATTTGGGAACATCCCTTAATTACAATGAATCAAAATCTAGAGCATAAAATCAAAACTATATTTTAACTAAAAATAATTTTAATATTGACAAAATTTTAATGTTATCATAAGATTTACGAGATTACATGACTAAACCACTACCAAACGAAGTTGATCTTATCTATAGTGGCAAAACGTTGCAGGTTGAAAAAAAAAGAGGGGCCAGAAAAACAGAAATGTTCTTACCTTTATACAGCCGCCATTGTTAGAAAGATAATGCAACATCATTCACATTTGAGTGCACGAGTAATCTCCCATGAAAGTGGATCATTAGCGAAATTGAGATTGTTTCCATATGTGCTGCTCCGCCTTCTGCAGTTCACTATTGCAACCACAAAATTTTCATTCTCAAGTGAAGATGGGTACATTACTTGTTCTTCCTGCAAGATTAGGACCAATTGTCAAGACACTTGTGTTAGAAGAATCAGCCCAAACACGATACTTCATATTAAATAGTGATTCTCACGACCAGATTTTCATACTATGATATATCACAACTTTGCAAACCAAAGAAGATAGTGTTGCAGCAGTGATTTTCTTTTTAGCAAATTATAAACCAGTCCAGCCACGCAGAAGATAAAAGGCCAAAATATAATTTCTTTCAAAAAAGTTGTCATGTGACAAAATGGGGTTGCAAAAGAATGGGTGTATTCCAACTAGGATGTATTTAGAGAGGTATACTAGCAAATTAATTCTTTATTATTCAACAAAAACTATTTTCACCTCAGGTAGTTCGCAGAATTCATCGGGAGATATTTGCAACAACTCTGCAGCAGTTTGACCTGTACACCATGCAAAGATTTTTGCACTATCATCTGCCAGGGTGATTTTGAGGTCGAATGTACGCATAAGCTCAGACTTGCATTCACAACGACAGAAGCTGCACTCAATTCTGGCAGGTGTCTCCTCGACAAAATGACCACAGATTGCATGCAAAAATTTCGTACTGACGTGACAATGTGAAACTTGGTCAAGCCGAACTTGACAGACCTGTTCGGGAGATTTTGGGGAAACAAAATAAAGATCGTAGCTGATAGAGAAGAGATATATCAAAACTATTGGAAGCGGTTGGAAAAAGTAAAAACATGCTCTTGTAGATCCATCCACTTTTTGATATTATGATCGCATGCATAAAATTCATGAACTGATGGCCAACTTAAATAATCACGGTGAGAGTGGAAAGAACACATTAATTCTTTGAAGGCCAAAAAGTTGTGTTTTGATATTGAGAGTGCTAAGGTTTCGTCAAGATGTGCGACTAGTGCTCTCTTGTGGTCCTGATGAATGGAAATAACCGAGACATTTAACGCTAAAAAGATACGTACATATATTGTAATTTTGAATTATTTATGGCCTCAAACTGAAAATATTATGTAATCAGTCTTTGTTGATAAACCACAATATTGGAGCTGTTTTCTTTCTTTATAGAAGAACCGGCGAGGGCCCTCTCCCATCCCCCTCGGCCTCGAGGTTACTTTTCCCTTTCAACTTTGAAAAGGTCCTTATTGCACATATAACACATACATATTATAGACAAAAAGAGATAGAAGAAAAAGGAAAATACTTTACCTTTGTACCATGAGTGTTGCTCGTAAGATCAGAAAGTCGCGAAAGTTTATGAAGACAAGATGAAGTTAACAATGCTGGCAAGCAGCTAAGGTTAACAAACGAAGCTCCAACATGATTCTCAATCCATAAAGCCTCTAAGCTTCACAAGGAAAAAAACTCAAATCAAATTAGAATTGGCATCAAGAAACCGCCAACATATATAAGAGAGAACATTGAAATTGAAGACAAGTTATAAATAATGTTTGGAAGAATTTCAAATTGTACAATACTTCTAATTTATTTACTGGATAACTGAGTAAATAGTTTGAACTAGCTCACCGATTCTTGTTCTTGGTGCATGTCAGGCCGCTTATAAATACCGTATGCCCAACGCTTACCCTTCCTAATGACCTTTACAAGATGGGACGGGGTACAAAGGAAAAAATGAAAGTGAAACTGAGAAAATGTGAAGTATATACGATGAGAAGTTTTTGCTATTTCACGCGCTATGTAAAAGTGAAACTAATAAAACCCACAAATTAAAAGCTAAGTAAATAAAATGTCAATACCAAGATCTCACAAAGCGTAACTTGGCCAAAACTTCTCCCGTGTTATCTTCAATTCTCATAGAGAAACCGGCTTCTGTGGTATTTCTTTCATTAGCTATATCTAAAACGTTACCATATAAGCTAATGCCAGTCATCTTGTCTTGAAGGTCGATCACAAAAGACTGTAAACTTAACAAATAGCATGGAAAAAATTAAGATTTGTCTCCACAAATATTAAAGAGACAGACTTCATGATGAAAGTATTTTCTTAAAAGCTTGGATGATATAGGGGATTTGAACTTCAATATCATAGCATTGCAGCCTCTAATATATAATGACTTAGAATTTGATTTGGATTTCAAAACCAGCGGGTACGAACCGGCCAACGAGATAAACGTAGAAGAATCGACTTTGCCGGAGGGAAATGAAAGGGAGAGGAGGATTCAGAAGAGTTGAATGGATTGGAAACAGAGTGGGAACATAAAAAACTGATTGAACAATTGAAAATGGAGTTAGAAGAACATGGAGTTGAAGAAAGTGAGAATTTTTTTATATAAAAGAAGTAGAATCAGGAGAGAGAAAAAAGTTAGGATGAATGCCTCATTTTCGTGTGAAATAAAAAAAATGGGTAGATTAGAGACGCACTCCAATAAAAACAAAAATACAACACCATCTACCTAAGTAGTTTTAAATCCACCCATTTTCCCCAATTTAATTTCAGAAACACCCTAATTATCCAAATCACTCGAGTATGACATCCCAAAATTTCAAGTACTACCTATTTATTTGTTGGGATGGTATTTGGAATTTTGAACATTAAATTGAATTAGTTTGAGGAGATAATCCGATTTAATTTATACGGCGAGTTTGAATTTAATTTGAACTTAAAGAAGGATAAGAAAAATATATATGTTTATTTAATTAAACCTAAGACTAAGAGAGTTTTGAATTTAAGGACTTAGAGAAGGATAAGAAAAATATATATGTTTAATTAAACCTAAGACTTTAGAGAAGGATAAGAAAAATATATGTGTTTATTTAATTAAACCTAAAACTAAGAGAGTTTTGGATTTAAGGAATATAAGTGTGTATGCATATATATTAAAAGGGTATTAGAGTTTAAGGAAGAAAATACATAAATGTAAAAAAGGGTTAGTGAGACCCTTTTTTATATTTATATATTTTCTTCCTTAAACCCTAATACCCTTTTAATACACACTCATATTCCTTAAACCCAAAACCCTCTTAGGTTTAATTAAACAAACATATAAATTCTTCATATCCTCCTCTAAGTTCAAAATTCAATTCAAACTTAGCCTTAAAGATTAAATTAAAATACCTCCTCAAAATAAATCACTTTAATCCCCACCAAATACCATCCCAACAATTCAAGACAAATAAATAGGAATTACCTGAAAATTTCCGGATGTCACAAACAAAACTGGGTTTAGTTCATACACAATGTGTTTGGTACTGTATATGAAGTAATGGAGTTGGAATAGAAATTATAAATGTCAAGGGTCTATTGTATTATAAGTAATTTCATAAAAAGAAAAAGAATACAAATACAATCAAAACATTAATTTTGAAGTTACACTCACCCGAAAAGGATAGTTACCAAAATCAATTGCCCCATGTGAATCACAGGGCAAGGAAACTTGAGAAACTTGGGGACTCTGAGTAGGATACGACATACTGACTGTCCTTGAAGCTTGGTTTATATTCTGTGTTAAAACACATACCTGCATAGTAGAATATTTACATAATAACAGGATCAAGAGACATGTATGTTTTTATAATTTCGTGTGTGGATGTGTGTGGTCCCAGTGAGTTGGGGCTCTACAACTCACTTGCTCCTCATGCTGAATGCAAGGCACCAAATATAACTGTGTTGCACTACCATATTCAAGACAAAGTTCATCACTTGTTCCTACGCCATTCTCGTTTACAGTTGCAACATATGGTCTATCAAGCGCAAGAACACTACCAACACTGTTCAATTGAGAACTGTTAGGTTTTGATATAATCATATAAGAGTATTCTTGAAATAAATTCAAACTAAAAGATTCACCTTAAAAGGTTGGCCAGTAACACCTGTTCACCCCATAAGAGAAACTTTAGCTTGAAACCATCATTATCAACAAGAATGATTTGTATCATCCGTAAACCATTCATCATCTCGTGGATTTCCAGTGGGCCAATGGACTCAATCCTGCAAATATTGAAGATACGGCAGCCACTATTTAGTTCATTATAGAACATCCAAAATCCATCCGTTGTGAAAACTGGTTTATTTAGTTGATTCAGCCTCTAAAGTTTAAGCATTGACCATTTTAGGGAGGGGGAAAAACAAAAGACGACCAAATCATAAATGCAGCCTATACAGGATAGGAAACCAGTTTAAACAGAATTGGATTAAACTGAAGAAAAGTAGGCAAACAAATGATGGACATATCTTGCCTTGCATACAATGAATATGTAGTCCCTTCGTTGACGGAATCAAGAGAAACAGAAGAAAAGGTATCAGAACAAAATTGAGCTCCTAGAAGCATGACATCATCGTCCTCTTCCTACAATAAACAACAGGATACTAACTGCACTATAAGAGAGAGATGCAATATTGGTTCTGGTAATTAAACCATTTTTGACAACCTCATCTAACAATATGATAAGGTATTCAGTTGGTAGAAGTCGTGGATAACCAGAACCACCACTGGCAGCACGAAGATAGCATCCGGTTACAAATATTTGCCTCCCTTTCTTCAGAATTCCATTCACTAAGTCATAAAATCTGCCATTCAAAGATTCCTGTTTTACTAGTTCTTCCATGAAACATAAAGATGGCAAGTTCTTTGTCGTTTGTAGAGTCAAAACAGAACCTCAAATCAAGATGAAAAGACAGAGATGGAAATCTATGTTTATGGATAAACCCTACAAAAATGTGCTTCATACTGCTTAAATGCCAATATGCACTACAAAAACCCAGCATTCATACTCAGCAACTGTATCTGACCTACTTGAACAAGATCTGTAGACATCCTTGAGTTCTAAAAGAACTCGGCACTCAAATCTAGGCCTCTTTTATTTGTTTTTTATTTTTTCTTTCTTTTTAAATAAAATAAAATAAAAACTGCAAGCATTTAATGCATTCACTGAGAAATGGTAATGAAAAGAAGAAAGTACTGCAATGGGGCTTTGGAGAATTGTTAGGAAGAAGGAAGTTCTTTTCAGATAGACTTAGAGAAGACTTTTAATCATCTCACTAGGAATTCCTGAATGAGATTATCGATTAAAAAAAAGTCTTGCTTTTAAATGAAGAAATTTGATTGGAAATTCTCTTCGATCAGCTAATTTTTCTACATTAATTAATAGCAGTCAAAGGAGGAAACTTTTGTTATCAAGAGCATTTGATAGGACAACGCTCTCTCTTTCTCATTGAAAGTTTTTGAATGTTTCAAGATCTTAAGGGACTGTATCCATCTTTCTTGTGTACAGTTCCGTCATGATACTATTTTCTTTAAGTGATGTAGGACATTTTGTACTCTTAGTCTTGTCTCTTTTGTTGGGGGGCTTCTTATAATACTAAATTACTAATATCATTTAAGTTCTTGAAGATCTTTATTTGTTACTTAAGTCTTAACGTGAGTAACTTCAGTTTTACTGATCTGTATCCAGCTGGTTGTTTGGATTAATTTTATCGGTCTTTGGTCTCATCTGGCCTTTGTCTATAAATTGGCTGAGTGGATTCTGAGACCTCTTGTTTCTATTGACAGAATCAATAAAGTTCTCTCCTTAAACTTTGTTTACATCATCCACTCTTGTCCTTGGTATGAACTGTTGTGTCAGGTACAAGTGCGAAAAATCTTGATCAATAACCATGACTACCCTTTTGCCTTCCACGTGTGGGTTATATGTGGCAGGCATTTGATATTTCCATCACCCAGAGATCGAGCATTCAAGGGATTATGGATGAAGTCACTTTGAATTCATCGTTAAGGATTCTTTCATCATTCTATGGGGCATTCATTAGCAAAGAAACCAATAACTTCTATGGGGTTAGATAGGTTGTCGAAGAGGGAATGGGGTTTTGTGCATGTTAACGCTTCTTTGTTGGTTTCATACTACAAAACTTCTTTACAATTACCCTTTGTTATTTATCAACAGCAACAGGGGGGTTCTTTGTGATCTTTTTGTTCCCTGCTTTTAGCTGACCTTTAAATTTTTTGTAGTTGGCGTCTCTATATACTATTATTCTTCTTAATGAAAGCTGGATTTTCCAAATTAATACGTCACAACGAGAGTGCAGTGCAGTTAAACAGCTGTAAGCATCTGCTAATTTAGTAAGAAAATGGAAATTCATTCATAATGGTTTTATAGGAGGAACCATAGATCAAATAGATGGCATCACAAAGTAAATGGTTTACCTACGATGGAGATAAAGATCAATTGTATTAGAACTCCAAAAATCGCCCAAAGTAAGCATATGTATATTTGTACCTTGGGAAAAGACATGATAAAAGATTCAGATCCTTGCATGCAATGACATCTAAACAGTTAAACTAGGGATACGACATCCTGTACTTCAGTAATTCAGAAAACCAAGCAAAATCGAAAAATAATAAAAGGTATCAGTTTTTTGGGAAAAAGATGTACATCTTATTCAGAAATTTAACAAGAACTATTCCATTTGAATCTGTATGTTTCGGTTTCTTTAACCCCTTCCTTAAGCTACAGATATACAAGCTCGTAAATCATGAATAACTAATTTGGAAATGCAATATCCGGAACATTGCTCAAATTACAATCGCCGGCTAAAAGATATAAGTACCTGGAAGAATAAACTCATCAAGAATTACAGCTTCCAAAACGCTACTTAAAGCCAGGAAATTCTTCTCATATATGGAGTCGATAGTAACTGTTTTTGGGAGCTTCTTTCTCCTATTCTTCTTCTTCAACTGGTTAATACATTCAGGTATTTTCTTGGGAGCACCAACTCTGTGTTGCTCATACCAAGCCTTCAAAATAAAATCACTAGTCAAATAACTGTCTTGTGGAACTACACTTTGAAAGATTAACTTAGACCATCTTAGTTGGTAACTAGAAGTGGACCAGTCATTGTCTAGATAAAACATTTAGATACTGGAATTGCTCCATATTCATCAAGTATCATGCTCTATCTAGCCGTCTAAATCACGAGCAATCTTTTGATCCCTTAACATAAGTGTTAGGTGTAGTCGTTCTAGGTATAGATAGCTTTGTCTGGTTTTACCAACCATTCAGTTATTAACTCTCTCCAAGATGCTGCATAATACATCGCCATTATATATCAAGTATATCACTTTCATCCCAGAACAACTCTCCTCACCATGACATTCATGGCTAATCCCAAATCCTATGACAAGGAGTGAATCAGGTTACACGGGTGAATTTAAAAATATACTTGGATAGGCGTTGGTGTAAAGAATTTTATGCTTGCCAGAATTGTATTATTCCTATGCCAACAAGTCACAAACTAGAGGGGAATTGGCTGGAGAGATGGAAGACCAGAATGTAATTTCCTCCTGGAGAAGAATTGAATCCCTTCGTCACCTGTGGCTTTCTTATTCCCAATCCAGGTTATGGTGCTTGGGAGGCAACCAATCATTTCTCACATGAACAATTTCATAATTGAAAGTGAACCCAAAAAGACCATTTAGAGGATACTAATACTTTAAGAAACAAATATGTGGGATCAAGGTGCAATCTAGGTCACTCGGGGTTTGCCCGCATTACCTAGTACTTACAAAACCAAAAGGACTACAATTGGATCAATCAAATTTAAGCAGACATCAACTTCAAGGGCCTAGAAGCAGCCTAGAAGCAGCCTAGAAGCAATATATGACTACTAGTACTCGAACTTGTAAGTTATGTAACCAAGAGATTCCATCAAACTCCTGGAATCTTTCATTTGAAATCAGACGATTAGCATAATTATACTATTCGATTACTCAAATTATCTATACGATCAAAGATAGAAACCTTATAAGAGTTCGAATTTGCAGTACCTGCGAGAGCTCAGATAGCAAAATTGCAGGGGTAACAGAACTGGAGTAGGCCATACAAGTTCTGAGGACCCGAGAAGCGATCCAAGTCCAACCCGGGGTATGGGTCTCCGTTCCATTAATATTAGGATCAAAGTCTTCATCGTCTTCGAATGCTAGCACAGACCTCGCATAATCAACAAATTTAAGAAACGGATCATCATCACCTTCTTCCTGAAGCTTTTGGGGGTCATCCAACTCCATGGCTGAGTTTCGGGCGGCGTCGTGCGAGTTGAAATGTTTGCTGTGAGAAGACATTGGAGAGAATCGCGGAGTTTAATTGAAGTTCATATCCAGATTAAGCCATTGCGCAGCCCTAAATTTGAGGTTCGTTTTCAGCGGGAAGAAGATTGTCAAATTGCCGCGGGTTTCTGAGGCATATAGTTTTAAATTCTTAAAACGCCAAATATTAATTTAGATCCCTCGTTATGGGTTTGTATCTCAAGACTCATCAAATGTCCAAGTCCCAGACGTCGGCCCAATTTCATTCTAGACTCGATCCAAGCATGGTTTAAATTCGCTCACCCCAATTCAACACAACTATTGATGGTTAGGTCGCTCGATCCAAGTCAAAGTGGTCCTTCAGCTTTTGGTATTGTCGAACATTTTCTAAAAGTTTTATTGCTTCAAATTATGTTTACTAACTCTTTCCAAAATATTTCTTCAATAGTTGTCTTTGTTGTCTTTCTAATTGTTTTTGTATTTCTTTTCTAAAAAAGAAAGACATTTTCACAAAACTTTCGAATAACTACACAACGGTGTTGGCCACACAATGCTCAGAAGATGTTGTCTTGGTGCCATCTTTGCACAAGTGGAAGAAAACTTTCAAATGCCATTTACAAAACATTCTTGCAAACTTTTTTTTTCTTCCTATTTTCTTCTAAGAAGTCTTTCGAGAACATATGTATGTATACGTGTGTATACACATATATATTTGCAAAATCTCTTGTTTAAAAGGTCTATCTAAAGACATTTTCTAAAAGTTTTCTCGCGAACTCTTTCCAAAATATTTCTTGAATTGTTGTCTTCTTTTTTGTTTTTGTTTTTTCTAAAAAAAAGACATTTTCACAAAACTTTTGAAAAACTGCACGAGCAAGGGTGTTGACCGCACACAAAGAAAATTTTCTTTTAAAAGACCTATCCAATGACATTTTCTAAAAGTTTTCTCATTTCAAATTTTGTTTGGGAACTTGTTTCAGTATATTTTCTTGAACTTTCGTCTTCAACTTTTTTTACAAAGAAAAAAAAACATTTGATTGAACTTTTAATATACTCCACGAGGAAGACAACATACCGTCGATGCGCGAAAGACACAGCCTTGGTGCCATTGTGGCACAAACGGTCAAACAAACTTTAAAAGGTCCCTTACATAATATCATCTTACTTTTCTTCTTTCTTCTTTTTCTCTCTAAAAAACTATTTATGAAACACATTTTCTCTCGGATGTAGATTTTGCAAAATAAATTCTCTGTTTAAATATTATTTAAGAGTAAATTTTCACTTTTGTATTATTCTATACCTTACATTTATCTCTTCATGATTATTGGATATGTTCTATAACTTTTCTCGTAAATTTCTATATAAATTGCAATGGTTGTATAACATTTATCAATTTAGAAAAATATTAGGTGATCAAAGGAAAATTGATTGTTTGGAAATCACTTTTTCTAAGGCCCCCTATGATTGTCATTTGTTTTTTTTTTTTTTTTCAGAAAAAAATATTATTTCTACTTTTAGTTATACGTTCGAGTATTACATTATATTTTAGTTTAACTTCCTGTATATTATTATTTTAATACATATCTATGTTTTTTTTCTCTTAATTTTTTAAAATTGAGTATAAACACACATTTTATCCCTGTATGGTGGTAATGGATATATTACTTTTGAGTGATTTTTCACATTTATATTCATTTTTCTCTTTTCCATAATGGAATCTATCTTATAACTCTTCTCATGAATTTCTATGTGAATTGCAATTGTTGTATAACATTTATCATGTTAGAAAAATATGAGGTGATTAAAGAAAAATTGATTGTTATTACACCTCGTATCGATGTCCCAAATTTGACATTTGGTTTTTGTTCTCTTAATTTTTTAAAATTGAGTCTATAAACACTCATTTTATCTTTAAATTATATGTTCTAGAATTACAATATATTCTTTAGTTTGACTTCTTGTATATTATTATTTTTGTACATTTATTTGTTTTATTTGCACCAAATACTATCTTTTTTTTATTTGTTTGCATGTGACACTTTCAATAATATCCTCTAGCTATATCAAAAGTAATTAACTGAGAGAATAACTAAATAAACAAAAAAGAACAAATAACATAGAAGAACTTGTTAACCCAGTTCAGCGAGTACTACCTACATCTGGAGAGCTTCTTAGCTTAAATAAGAATTGATATTGTTAAGATTCAAATGAGCAAACAACGACACTATTAAGTTATAATAAAAATTTAATCAAAGACAGATTCTTCTTGAATTTGTGTTTGAATCTTCTTGAAAATAAACTCAGGCTCTCCCTGAATCCATCTCCATAAAAGAAGCAATTCGACTACATTCACAAATAATAATTCTTCAAAAGAGAACTTTTCTGATTTTTTTTTTAGTCGATGCACACACCGAACTAAGCCAATCATTTTTTTTTTTTTTTTACATTTATAAGCACTTTTCAAACACTTAGAAAGTCGATCTAAATATGCATCTTAGAAGCAATTATATACTTGGGTGCATCCTACGTATTATCCCATATCTGCATCCATTCTCACCACTCACATATAAAAAACATAAAAGTATTTAAAATAAAAAGGGTAAATTTGCTACTTGACAAATTATATAATGCAATTTAGTAAGATGCATAAATATAGATGATGTTCATCATGCACCAAATCCTTTTTTTCAACTTTGAAAATCATAAAATTTTGGCTTTTTGCCTATGTCGTCATTATTATATACAATTACCATTTTATACCCAAATGTATATTTTTCTCTTTGCCTTTTTAATTCTTCTACTCTTTTTTTCCCCACGTTTTTCTCTATTTTCTTCACGTGTTTTCTTACAACGTGGGGTTGAATTTTGAGTTTATGCATATGTGGTTCGATTTCTATTGTTTGATCCTCTTTGGTGAATGATTGATTTGAGGAAGCAAAACATATTGATATTTCGGAAGTTGAAGTACAAAGGATGTTATGTATCATCTAATAACTTTTGTCTTCAAGTGTGATTCAATTTCAATAGTTTGAGAGTCTTTTGATCATTGAGAAAATTCTCTTTGAGCTCATTGGAGTATCAAATTTTCTAACCTATTTGTATTGGTGTATGCTTGAATTGAGGAAGCGAAATGCGTTGATAACTTTAGTTTTTAGAAACTTATTGAGTACTTTGGTTATTGGAAGAATTCATGCTAGAATTACACGTGAGTCTTAAATTTATGGCAGAAGAACACTTCTATCTCTTAAGTGGTATTTTGTGGGCTTAACCTTGATTGATCCACGAACTTGGTCCTTGTACATAGCTAATTAAATTTCGGAATTCGTTCATTTGGGTCAAACCAATTAAGCCTATTCTCACACTACTTAAGCTCAAATACTAATACCAAGTAGGAACAAATTAATTTATTCAATTTAATAGGCACGACAAAATGTATCAAACATCATTACGATTTCACAACTCAAACTGTTTGATTTTTTAAGAGGTTATGTATCTTTGTTTTAATTTGAAAAACACTTTAACTTAAATTAAATTAGTAACAAATTGAATCGTCTATAATTTTGTTATTAATTTAACAAATAACGTAATAATTTGTGATTGATCTAAAACTCTCATTCCACCAAATATTTTAGTGTAAATGTTATTGTGTTGCAAAAAACATGCTGCTGTAAGTTTGTAGCTTTTGCATCTTTTTTGGGGGGAAAATTGTATTGTTCTTCAAAAGGGGTAAGTTAGGGTTGAATTATTAGAAATTAGAAAACTGGTCAGAGCCAAACTTCACACAGGTCATTGTACTACATTACATACATATATATTGCAATGTGCAACATACACATGTAATTTTATATAAAAAGAAAAAAAGCTACTTGACACTGCCAATAAAGTACCAAATAAATCTGACATTTCTTTTAATATATATATATATATCAAGTACTAGGCCATCAAAGATAGTTTAAAAGCTTGTGATCATAAACAAACAAGTATCATGCATCTTAATTAAAACTCTCTGTTTTAAAATGTATTGGGTGCATTTATTATAACTTTAACTTTTTGTGTAACATCTTTTGATTTATTATGTTATTAATATTGCATGAAAGATGTGATTTATGTTCAAATATATATAGTACCAATATTCTTGTGTTCAATTTGTCTTTTTGTTTTTGGCACTATGTCCCTTTTGGGATAAAGTTTGATGTAGTGAGAAATCTTTTCAAATACTTTAAAAGAGGGAGTTCAAATATAAAGCATAGGGCAAGACAAGAAGGGTTGTTGAACGTAAATTATGATCCATTTGTGTTATGTAGCTTTGCAAATACAAAGTGAAATTATTGTATAAAACACACACATATATACCTCCAAAGTCAAAGCTAGTCACGTAACGAAATCAAGACATTCCAATAAAAACGTTTTGAGTGAAATTGTGTAAAAAAACATCTAAAAGAAAATATGGACCTTTGTAATTTGTTTAAAAAATTTATACATGTTGATTTTTGATTTGTGTAACAAAAATGATATTAGGTGGTTTGTGGTTAACTTGACAAGGCTTCACTCGAGTTTTTTTCTCCTGGTGTGGGATTGTTTTTCCAGTCGTAGTTGAATTTCGTATTGTAAACACATAACACAAACATATTGAATAGTTGAATTTTGAGATGTGGTTTGTAGTTTTAAGAAATAAAAATTGCAACATGTGTTAGCCTTCAAATTGACATCAGATATAGGGGCCTCAAAACTAGGTTTAGTTTATAAAATAACATACTAAAATATTCAACAAAAATTTCAAACAGAAATATGGTGTAACACATGCATTGCATATTATGCCTTAAATATTTTTTAAACATTCTGAGTAGATTACATCAAATAGATTACATGAATAGAGCGTTTGACCCAAAATGAGACAAACTTATGAACTCCATTAGAAGGTTTTTATAAAGTCATGACTACGTTTTATTTAACTCATTGTACTATATATAAATCCTAAAATTTCACAACTACTTCATTCTAATATTTCAAACAATACTGGGAGGTGAATGAGTGAAAGGTAGAGAGGGGGAATGGACCTACAAAAGATGTACAACAATATACAAGAGAGAGTCATGTGTCAGAGTAAGTCAAATCTGAAAAAACAAGAAATGAAATAATGAAACGAAGTTGAAAAATATGTTAGGGTTTGATAATATATATATATATATATATATATTATATATAATTAATAATACACTTCTTGCCCATAAACAAACACAACATAACCACATCTCTATACCCCACATTTCTTCAGACTAAAACTTTCATCATTTTTCTTTCTCCATATATCAATATATCTATCTATCTACAAACAACTAAAAAGCTTCTCAATATCTCATGTCAACTACTACCTTTCTCACATATTCTTACCCCACCATCCATTTTCTTTTCTGTATACTTTATCTTCCTTTTTCCTTTTTTTGTTTCTTTTTTATATATACACAATCCTTATGTATAGAAAAAAAGTGGATTCAAAATCCTATATATATATTGCTTATATATAAGATTATATAAATTAAAAATTGTGTACTATACTAGTCTTTGTCTCTGTTATGTTTGTTTTAGATCAATAAAGATTAGGTTTTTCAAGTAAAACTCGTAAATTTATTGACAACTTTTTTTACATTTTAATTTATTTGTATTAAATAGCAATCACGTGATCAATGTTAAATATAACAAATGCACATAAACATATAAAAGATCATTATTTACTAGACTGATATAGAAGATGCTTCTATGGTGATACATAGATTAGGTTGAGACGGAATTACACTTGATAATTAACAAGCATCTTGTTGAAAAATGGACCAATTCAATATTTATTTATTCTCATATATTTTTTTTAATATTTGGATCTCATGCCTAATTTAAGTGCAGGGTTGGTATTTCGATTAGCCTACTTAAAGAAAGAAAGAAAGAAAAAGAAAAAGAAAAAGAAAAATGGTTTAATGTTGCAAAGTTTGCTAAGCCTTTTCATTTTCTTTCTGGCTACAAATGCTACATGAAATTAGTGGCAGCTCAATAATGAAATTTGAACCTCCCTTAGAAAAATATTTATAGAGAATACTTTGCAACATTAGTTCTACATGCATACACACCAAATACCCATACTCTCAATAATCCAACAAACACCTTTTTTGTTCTAACCCTTGATGATTACTACAAAATTATGTCTCTTTTGATAGTAAAAACATTATCAAAAGAAGTTGAATAAACGTTGAAAAGAACCTTTAGAAACTACACACCATTTTGACAATCGTTTCTAAACACCATTTTGACAATCGACAAAAACGCTTTAGTAAAATCTCGTCGGAAAAAGTCATGAGATGATATAATTAAAATACATATATTTTGTAAAAAATGTGATTTTGTGTAACCATTTGGAAGGTGGCTTTAAGAAATTTTATCAATGTTGGTGTGCTTTTTATTACATCGGTGGAGGTACCCTCTGGCTCGACACATCATCTATGACGTTGATAAAAAGTCTTTAAATTATATCAAGCATTTTAGGCTCATTTTTTTGTCAACCCCAACATGCTGACATGCATTTTTTTTTCTTTTGTGGGTATAATTGTTGGAACCCAAACTTATTAATACTTGGACTAGTACATTTAAATTTATTTGTATACATATAATTCATGTCAAAGTACAATCAACCGAAATAGATTAATCTCAAATAGTTGACAGCAAACTAAAGTTTTATACCTCATCCTATATATCAACGAATATAACCTTTTTATCTATTAAAATTACTACGTTGAAAATAATTACTTATTTCCTTCATTTAAACATCATAACACATAAGTCAACCACCTAAACTATAAGGCTCATGTGTGGCACAAGACCCACATATATTAAAGCATACATTATCCAACCATCAAATTGTAAAAGTAAGATGTTAACGATTTGAAAAGAAAATCTGACTTACTTTTATATATACTACCATACTACCATACGATTTACACACCTTTATATGAAAGAAAAAAGGTCTTATACGACAATATAGCTATCAATATGTTTTGTCGTCAACCATACATTCAACTATCTTTTTCATTTGTAACTGAATCCAGTTCCCAATCCCAAACACATTGAAACATAATGTCACTGTACCTTCCTTTTTGTTTTTGTTTTTTCATTAGAAAATATTATATAGTTAGGAAAAAAATAAAAAAAGATTTTGAGGACAAAGATATTGACAATGATGATAACTGCAAAAGCATCATCATAACAATGACTTTTCCAAAGCCCCTGAAAGTGCTTAGTTGGAGATCACAACTCCCAAAAACCAAAAAGTAAAAAATGAAAAAGCACTCCCATACTTGAAAAGACAAAATATATATATATATATATGAAATATTGCTCATTTGGTTTTTTTATTACGTCATCACAGTCTCATTTCTTGTATAATTTAAGCATGAGACTTGACCGTTGACACAAACTTTCTTACTTCTTTTTAAGTTGTTAGACATTTTCTCCTCTTTTGAGGTTAACAGTAAGATATATTGTCTTCAACCATATAATATTAACGTTGATTTCATCCACAGGTTTGATTTCTAAGTCCATTGTTGTTTAAAGATGATAGTTTAGAAAAGTTCTGTGATATAAAACTGATTTCCATTTGTTGAGTATTATGAATAGTATCAAAGTATATATATGGTCCAAGAAATTCTATATATTCGAATCGCTCTCATATTTTAAGTTCATAAGCGAGGTGTTAGATATTATATTAACATTTTTTCATCTATTAGTTTCTGTTTTTTTAGTCAATTAGGTGATTTAGGAATTGTATAAGAAAGCAGTGTATGACCCAAGATATCCTCTATTCAAGCATGTTTATTTTCACACTGAGTATTATATATTCCAAACTCAAAAGTGTGAAAAAATGCTAGTAGTTAATTATATAGTAACTGAAACTTTTGGGTTAATGGATGATACTATAGAGATATACCGTGATTGATTAAGTTAGAATTAATTGGAAATGGATAATGCAGTGGTTGTTTGAAAAATAACCCATCAGTACATTACCCTTTGTGAAGTTGGAACACGTAGAAAAACACCAAAACACCAAAAGGAAAAAATAAATTGGTTCAGAGATTTGATCAGAGAGAGAGACAGTCCATATGATCAGCATAAAATGTTAGAAACTTGAAAGGGAGTTTGAAGAAATGTTGGAGAAACAGAGAGGCAGAGAGAGAGAGAGAGAGAGCAATAATGTATTCAAAGACCCAACTAATGAGTCAAGGACAGTTTCTTCACATGGCCTTTCTTTCTGTCTTGTTTCTATATTCTTATAAGTCGAATCATCAGATTAGTTAACCTCCAAATAAAACCCTGACCTTAATTTTCATTAACTAACTAATTTAAATGTTTGAAAACTATTCCTACTTTATCTCAAACACGTATGTAGACTAATACTTATATATAATATATCAATTCCAATATCCAACTTCTTCATGTTTAGGATAACCTTAGACTTTCGTTTTGTGAAGCTAAAAATAGGAAGAAAAAAATTAAATTTTATCCATAAACTTTTTTTAAAAAATATAGAAAATTTTGGACTTTTTTTTCTCAAGTAAGATTCAATATTAAACCATAATTGTCACACATGAATTAGAAAAATATTAGAACAAAAAAGTACAAGTGTGATCAAAATGGATAATGGAAAATCTGGTTAAGATTATGAGTTCATCACAACCAAAAAATTAGGTGGTAGAATTGTGAGGGAAGAATATTTTTTTAAGACAATTTAGAGTTAATTAATTTTAAATAGAATCTAAGTAAAAATAATTGGAAATGTTCACTGGTATGTAGAATCTAAATGGAGTAAATAACGTTTAAGGTTTAAATTAAGGCAATCTTAAAAAATGAATTAGATTAGTCACTTATTAATACGAAAATTTCATATGGGTTAAACACAATTAAAATAATAAAACAAAACCAAATAAGGTATTAATTAAACATAAAGTTTGTTAGAGTAAACTCGTAAATTAATTATATGAAACATTAGCGTAAGTATAGATTTGGTGTGAAATGATTAGTGATAAGAAGTAAATTAGTTATAGAGAAATTATTATTTGATTGTGAGTTAGTTGATTTGTGTTGAGTGGACACATCAAATCGAAGAGTAAGGTTTCAGAGAGAATATAACTTTACAGTAAAAACAACAAACGAATAGATTACTTCCCTTTCTCTCGCTTCCTCCTCTGCCGACATCTCAATATCAAACCACCATTTCTTTTTTCTTTTTTCTTTTCTTTTTTTAAAAGAAAATTATTATTATTTATTTATTTCTTGGTTGTCTGAGAATGAAGAGATGAAGATGAAATGATGATGAAGAAGAAGAAGACGAAGACGAAAATGAAAAACTAGATAAAATGATTATAAAGATTCCCAAAATCCCATTTGTAATAATATGCCTTTGTTTCCTTTTGTTTGGAGATCATATGTAACAGTTCGATCTCATATATTAAACTGTGTATTTATTATTTTATTTACTTTTGATAAATACGTGAGAGATGATTTGAATCACGAACCTTTTGATCTTCGAAATACATTAATATCATTTGAGCTAAGTTTTGTCGAAAGGTTGATAACATAAACACTATGTCATTATTTGGACATTTGTATATTATTCATTAGTTTGCGTTCGTGCTCATATACTTTAAACTTTGAGGGTTGTTTGAAAAAAACTGAAATATAATCAGAATTAGTGGAAATTAGAAAAATGTTGAAATGTACGTCGAATTAAGAGTAAAACAAAAATTAAATCGTAAAATGTGAAAACGAATGAAAATGAAGTTTAATTGAAAATAGACCAAACGAAATGAAGTTGAGATTACTACAATTCGAATTCAAAACACTTCGAACCAAACATGAACTTTGTATTACATTAGAGTGCATTTTAATTCCATTAGTTGTGTTCAAATATTTCTTAGGGTTTCAAAAGTGTAAATGGAAGGAATGAAATGATTTATTATATTTTTTAAAGTAAAAAGACTAAAACCATCCTTTTCAAAGAAAAAATGTCAAAAGTTAACAAAACAAACTGTTTCCGAACCAAAACAACAAATGCACGAACTTAAAATAATATTTAAATCTACTTAATGACATACAAAATTTTATGTTTGTTTTCTCACAATTTTTGTAGCATCTTCTTGAAAACATTTTGATAATAATTTTGTAGATTTTGAGAGGGAAAAAAGAGACACATACTCACCTCTTCTTTTTACCTTTTAAAAAACAGACAACCCAAGAAAAGAACCTTATTAGTGTAATTTAAGCAATGTTTTGTAATTATCGAAAGTCAAAAACAGAAAATGAAAATGTTATTAAGAAAAGGAAAAAGAGAGACTCCATTGATGAT
Organism: Cucumis sativus; assembly: GCF_000004075.3. NCBI lineage: Eukaryota > Viridiplantae > Streptophyta > Magnoliopsida > Cucurbitales > Cucurbitaceae > Cucumis > Cucumis sativus. The sequence continues at coordinate 11,264,665 of NC_026657.2, forward strand.
CATAATTGGTCAAATTTGTCTTGAACTTCAATGAAAAATCCTTATCATTTTAGAAAGCAAAAACAAACTGTCTGAAAGAAAGAGAGCATAATATCACAATGAACAGTGGATTGAATTATTAATATTTAGAAAAAGAAAAAGAAAAAGACTTTATAAATTATTTGAAAGGTCTATAAGAAGGCAAATAACAATAACACATGAGGGTACTTACCCATTTGGTGAGTGGCAGCTAGCCCATTTCAGAAAGATTCAAAATTCACTGTCTTTTCCAACCCCCCCCCCCCCCGAAAAAAAAAATCTTCTTTTTTTTTTTTTGGTTCTTACCCATTTGGTTATTCTTGGGGTAAAAGAAAATAAAAAGAGAAAAAATGGGAGAAGAGAAAGTAAAAGTTGAAATAAGAGAATTCAATGAGGAAAATAGAGACATAGAAATGGTGGAAAAACTAGAAAGAAGCTGTGAAATTGGGTCTAAAATAAAAGGAGCTTCCATTTTTACCAATATGATGGGTGATCCTCTTTGTAGGATTACATTCTTCCCTCTTCATATTATGTTGGTCAGTTCATATATATATATAGTTTTCTTTAAACAAAAAATTCCCGAAGTTTCATTGTAATTCATGATCATTTGTTTCTGATCTAAACAGGTGGCTGAGCTGCCGGAAAATGGAGAGATTGTGGGAGTTGTTAGAGGCTGTATTAAGTCTTTGGGGATTGCTCGTGCCGGCGTCGGTGTCGGAGAAGCTAATACGATGAAGATTGGTTGCATATTGGGACTTCGTGTTTCGCCTGCACATAGGTATGAAATCTGACCTTAAAGTTTTATATAAAACTTTGAAATTTGTCAGATACTCGAAATCATGAATTTTAGTGATTTTTCTTTTATATCATCACTCACGTATAAATGTGATTTTACATCAACACATTGAAGTATGCTCTATTTGCTGTAAAGCTTTGAAATTTTGTGATATTCGAAATTAAGAGTAGCATTTTGTTAAGTAGTTAGGAGGGCGATGGATTATGATTTGAATATTAATTCATTTACGTGACCTGAAGTTTAAAAACTTATATTGATAGATCATGATGTATTTATAGTAATTTAGGGTTTACTTTTTCAATATACAGAAGTGATTTCAATGGAAGACACATTGCTGTGTTCTAAAAAGAAAATCTTCTTCTTTCTAAGTAGTACCGATCATTTAATTAATAGCACTCTCAAAGTGTTTTCTTAAGAATTTTTTAACATCTCATAAGAAATTTTGTTACTGTAATGTTACATCATTTAGCTATTTAGCTTTTGTAACTGTAGAATAACAAAGTTGATAACTGATGATTTTAAAGTTTTGACGAATTTCGGAAATTTTTTTATTACTGATTTAGTTATGTACTATTATATGCTCGTATCAACGTGAGAGTTCTTTAAATACAAATTATTGAAAATTTTTCTATATTTCTTATGTTTTTAGAGATGATAGAAATCTATCATTTATAAATACATATTTTTGTTTATAAAATAATTAATTTGAGTTCTATCGTTATCTTATGCTGCATTTTGTTTAGTTCAACAATTAAAAAACAAGAGATGGATTAATTTGAACTTTCAAATAATGAAGTATTTGTTCATTATTCAAATCAATGTCTAACCTTATCATTATTGTTTTCATGAGAGGGTATATAGAACAAACTATTGTAGAAATAATGATTCAGACTTCTGACTTTTTAGTTACATATTCCTTACTCCCGGGAGGAAACTATGTTTGTGTTAGACCAAAATTACCTAACCATTAAAATGATTATAAATCTTATTTTCGAAAAGACTTCTTATAATATATATCTTTATGATTGTTATGTAGGAGGATGGGAATTGGACTAAAGCTTGTACACTCAGTTGAAGAATGGATAATAAGAAATGGAGCTAATTATGCATTTCTAGCAATAGAGAAGAAGAACAAAGCCTCAAAGAATCTGTTCGCTAAAAAATGCAACTATGTAAAATTCAGCTCATTGGTGATTTTCAGACAACCACTTATTGTGTTCCCAACAACAAAAGAAGTTATTATTTCTAAAGGAGAAATAATAAAAACAGAGAAACTCAACATAGAACAAGCCATTTCATTCTATACAAACACTCTCACAACTAAAGGAGGAGTTTATCCAATGGATTTTGATATGATTTTGAAGGAAAAACTAAGTCTTGGTACCTGGGTTTCTTATTTCAATCAAGAAGATTGGACTCATCACTTGATTTGTTCGCAAAAAGATTCAGATCAGATTTACCAAAGAATGCCAAGTTCTTGGGTTGTGTTTAGCATATGGAATACCTGCAAAGCATATAAGTTTCAAATAAGGGAATCAAAAAATGATCAATTATTACCTCTAAGGTTCTTCAAAAGTGCAAGAAAAAAGTTCATTTCTTGCTTCAAAATGCCAAATTCTGTGTCCTTTGGGAAGTCATTTGGATTCTTCTTCCTGTATGGGATCTTTGGGGAGGGGGAGAGAGTGGGAGAGCTTGTCGAGTCGATATGGATTTTTGCGTCGAGATTGGCTGAAGACGAGAAGGATTGCAAGGCCATTGTTACTGAATTGTCTGTTTCTGATCCAATCATTAACCACGTCCCACGGAACGTTTCCATGTCTCGCGTCAATGATAACTTGTACCTGAAAAGGTTGAGTGTACATAGTGATGATGAAAAGGATGAAACATTGTTGTCAAAAGATATGGAAACAGCTGCAAATGTTATTGTTGACCCAAGAGACTTCTAGATTTCAATATATATTCCATACCCCATTTTGCTCCTTTTTGCATATCAAACTCTGTTCAAGATGGTGACAACAAATTAAGGCTGAACAAGTGTCTCCCTCGTCTTTTAAATGGTTAAAGTGATAGAGGTATATTGCTGACATAGATGACCAAAGTTAAATACGTAAATGACACGTCAAGAAATTAAATTGAATCAATCAACCTCTAAAAGTTAAAAGATAATTGAAAACAAATAAAGAAATAAGATCACAATCAAAGTAGGTTTAAATATAAATATATATCTAGTTCATACAACAAAATAGTTATAACTTATTTAAGAAAAGTGTTGAAAAATGAAACTAAAAATGGTTACAAATTTACAACATAAATATAATTCAACAAACATGAACTTGAACTATCAACCTCAAGGTCTGAGATTCAATTTTCTTGTCTCACATATTATAATTTGAAAAACAACTAAAATCTCAGTTCTTTGAGTATCCTTTCATCTCCAATAGGAAAGAAAAACACAAGCATTGACGATCAAACCATATTTTCCGTGAGCAACAATGAAATCATAAACTTATCCCAATCAATTCAAATACATTGCTCTAACTTACCTCCTTTTGGTGTTCGAGTTTGTTTCAACAAGTATAGCCTTTCTTCTTTGCGTTTTCAACCATCTATTTGACAATTGAGCTTTTCATCCCATCTCCACCACTCATAAATTTGGACTTGCTCTTAACAAATACACGATATTATATGCAAAATTGAAGGCAGCATGTGATACAGATAAACACAGAGTAGAAGAAATGGGCAATGCGAGTGTCTAATCTCTTTAGAAATTGAAACATGAATTTGCTCCCACCATCTTCTCGTAGGATTTCTTCATAAAATCTAAGAATACTGTGTATGCAGCAGCATTGAGCAACACAAATCACTTGTAGTTATTTGAAATATGTGTATAGATATATATATATATATATATATATTATATATATATATATATATTAACATGGTTTGTAACGATGATCTTACTGATTTAACACAGCCACAGCTTTGAATTTTCTTCAGTAAAGACTAGAGAGAGAGAGAGAGAGAGAGAAATCATATGAGAAAATCAAGAATAATAAACTTATAAAGTTATTTACATTATGGCTTCTTTCAGACATGCAGACCTTGAGGGCACAATGACAATGAAAGAAGGGTTTTCTTCCTTCATCCTTGTAGTTATAAACAACTTTCTGAATAACCCTATATTGAGGGAAGCTAAGACTTAGAAAACATTCCTACCATTTAGACGCTTTTTCTCTGGAATGAACTATAAGATCATCAAGTAGATATGGTTCACTGGGAGAAACTTGGTGGAACTCCCTCTGATCAATTTTTTTTTTTTAAGAAATCCAGTTGATTAAAACTGGCTTGTATTTCCTTCACAATGTACCAATTGACAATTATCCTGATGATGATTCTGTTCCTTGGCTTTTTGAAACAGCCATTTCTTGTCTGTTTTCTGATTTCAATTGCCTCCTTTGATACTTGAACCTTTTGGGCCGAGTTGTTTCCATCTGAATTTCAAGTTTTGATGTGTCTATTGACAACTTTTTCATAATAAACGCATCCAAATCAAACCCAGTTTCACTTTCCCCCACATTGTTACTAGAAGAGGAAGCAGCTGAGTCATCTATGGAGGTGTTTCGAGGACCTCCATCTGCTGTTCTAGACGCGGTGAATGGGTCTTGCTCCAGCTTCAACAGCCTCTTTATGCTGTCCAGTGCTGGGTCAATAACGTCTAAAAATCCCATAACCCATGAAGCATCATCCACAACTTCAGTTCGCTGTTGCAAAACAAACTTCACATTCTTAGACGTTAATGGCACAAACACAAATTTCAAAAACTTATGATTCTATACTACTTGTTCAAAAGCTTAAAAAATCAGTAGCCAATTTAAGATTGAGGGGAATGTGACAGCTTTTCAATATCAAGAAAGTGAATTCAACTAGTTAAAGGTACGGTTTGGGTTGATGTAGTGTAAATGAAGATTTGGATTTGTAACTGAGCTTCTGACCTGCTGGAAATAGAGATTTCGAATTTCCTCAGCTCGGATTGCATTCCCTTGATCCTCTTCCAACGCTGCCCACGTCATCCATGTTACATAACTCTGAGAATTTATGTTTAGAGAGGATCTATATAATCTTCTTGCTGCAGACAGATTGCCTACTCTCTGTTCCAGAACACCCCAAGCCTGTATTAAAGCAATCCAAGTAAGTAACATTTCAATTCCAAGCCTGAATCAAGGATTCTTGAACTTTAAATCATGCTTCTACACAGTCCCAATTTTTCATGCTGTTAATTTAATGGTGATGTCGTATACCTAATAGAACAAAAATTTAGAAGATTTAGCACGACATGATAGACAAATTATGGAAGAAAGAAAGTGGAAAGCTACCTAGACGATATAGAGTAGCATAGCGTACAAGGCTTCTTTGTGTCTGTCACAAGACATTTTTGTTGTTATGATCTTCGTTTGATTTCGTTGGATTAGATAGTTTGTTTGAGGATTTATTTTTTTCTATATCTGGTATGAATTACATTTTTCTCCATGAAAGCTCAATTGCTTCTAAAAAGCTAGGAGGTTCTATTCAAAACTAGATTGACAATTCAATTAACATGTTTAATACCTGAAGGCATCTAGCTGCACTCTCGCTATCTGAATCGATCAATAATGCTCTTTGATAAAGCTCCCTTGCCTTCACTATGTTTCCTTCTTTCCATTCCATCCATCCCCATGCCTGCATAAGCCATAGTTTAAGTTTTTCTAAGATATAAATGGAACCACAACAGAAAACTTGATCTGAGTTTCTTGTATCTTCTACCAAACACTTTTGTTTCTTAAAATTTGGAAACAAGAAAGAAACAGTAAACCAGAAAAAAGAATGTTACTAAATGGAACCTAATATATTAATACATACAATCCACACAGGCTGATGCTTTGGATCCAGTTCAGATGCTCGCCTAAACAAAACTCGAGCAAGGCTTGCTGAAGAGTTCTTATACTCCAACAAACCAAGAGACTGAAGAAGAACAGGGTCTCTTGGATTGAGGACATGGCCTATCTTTAAAAGTTTCATTCCCTTCTCGATATTTCCCGTATTAGCTTCAAAGAGTCCCCATATATGCCACGCAAATCTGTTCTTGGGGCTGGCCTGGATGGCTTTCTAGGTAACAAAGAAACAAATGGACATTATTAAATTACCACTAAAGTCAGTCTTTATTGAATTTTAGGTAGTGGGTTAGGGTATATTAAATCTTTTGTATATAACTTAAATGCATTCATGTTTGCACCATTTGTTAAAAACTTGTACCAATTTTTTTGAGGGTACGGTTACCTAGCTTGCAATGAGAAAAAAGAAATAACATACAAGTGAATACAGAAAATAGTCTAACAAAAGAGAGACACTCAAATTTAAAAGAACAATCAGAATATTATTCGTTATAAAACAGCAAGTCTCTAAGCTTGACACAAAAACTTTCTTGAATATTTTCATTAATTTTCTAATAAGTTATTCGATGCAAATCTCATGTAGACACTCTTTGTTCATTTGCCTGACCAATAGATGAGTGTTTAAAGTAACTGGTAAAGTCTGGGAGCTAAAATAAAATATTTAAATTGAGGAAAGCACACATTAATAGTAATAATAAGGAAATCACCTCAAATAGTTCTCTAGCAAGAAGGTTGTTCTCCAGCTGCATCTCCAGCTGCGCCCATGCCTGCACATACCATTGATCATGTCCAAATTACAGGATGGATTGGCAGCTGAAAATAATGATAATGTTTCAGAACAGAATGGGCCAAGGGGAAAATGAGATCTAAAGGTACTCACAAGCCAACTAGCACAGCTCTTGGGGTTGCACTTGGTAGCCTGCTTGAACAAATAACGAGCCTGCTCATACCGATTCGATTTCGCTTCGAGCAGTGCAAGTGTCTGGTAAATATACTCATTTCCTCCACAGTATTTGAGGCCTTTGGCGAGTAAATTCCTGGCCTTCTTGATGTTCCCTTGCTTAAGCTCTAGCACAGCCCAGCCATGCCATGCTGCAATGTGTTTCTTGTTTGCTACTGTGGCTGCATCGAACAGCTCTCTTGCCTTCCTGATGTTCCCCATCCTGCTCTCCAGAACAGCCCAGCACTATATCACGTGTGCAATCAGTAGCTAAAATTTGAGAAAATGAAATATAGACCTGCTTCCAAACATTACATGAAATCCCAGTACAGCATGTTTTTCTTACCAGGGGATGACCGATAAGTGAGCCGGTTTAGGTGAGTTTTTGGCCAAAATAAACAATTTTCTTCTTTCTAAAATCTAAACAACATAAGGAGAGTTTAGGTCCAATGAACTGTTTATCTGTTTTCTCAGTTTTAGCCTGCACCTTTTAAGTCCCATGCCGGTAGTCTGTAGAAGTATTCTACAACGACATTTTGGATTAAGAAAAATAGAAAGGTGATAAAGAAACCAATTTTTGACCAAGATAGTTCAAACTTATCGAACATAACTCAATTCAGTTTATTTTATATTCCATTAGATTCAGATCCAGTAGTAGTTTTGCAAATTTTAAAAACATTTCAAAACATGCTTCTAATCATTCAAAACAAATTAAGTGTGATCTAACCATTTTAAAATCACTCTCAAATTAAGTGTGAGATATGCCGATAACAATGATAACTAGTTGAAAGAGGAATTTGAAAAATAAGCTGTAAAAAGTATCCTCCCTTTCAGGGAACAGCAAGCAACTGGAAAGAACATGAAAGGCTAAGAATCCAGGAGAGAAGAGGGAGTAGGGTGTATATATCTATCCAAAATTACAGAAACAAAAGAAAATTTCACAAAGGGACACTAAGTTACAAGATGGCTAACCATTTATATGATTGAGCTCAAGTCAAAATGGAATAGTCTATTACTATGATTAAAAATCAGAAGTGTTGGAAGTTTCACTTCTAACATTGTAATCATAGTCTACATTTCGTTCCACCCAGCTATGAGAAAGTTTTCCCCATCCTCAAGATTTCAAGAGACAACCAGGACTTTTAAGTTCGTAAGTTTATCTAGAGGGTATCTCCACATAGAATATCCCAAACCTTACTACAATGCTATCATATTTTTACTAACTATTTTAAAAATTCTTACCACATAGAATATCCCAAACCTTACTACAATGTTCTAAAAATTAGACTAAAAGGAGGGGACAAAAAACGAAAAACAGAGGAAAAAAGAAACTGACCTGCCAAATGTAGGAATTCTCTCCTTGTGTTGCTTGGCAGCCTCTCTCATACACAGCTTTTGCTTCAGCTGCTTTCATTTGCTTCCCCAACATCTTCCCTAATGCTACATAAGCCCGCCCATCCTCCGGCCATTTATTTATACACTAAATTCACCCCCAATATTTTCATTGGAAGAAAGAAAATCAGTTAAATGTTTCATCTAAAAGCAATTTATTTTTTAAATTTCTGAAATTATCTTGTATTATCGAAAGATTAAGAAAAAGTTGAGCATACTTTTACTGATTATAACCGGACACCTATCAACTTTTAAAGTGCTGCTTAGTAAACGGACCAAAACTATAGATTTCATCGTTATTAGTACACTCAGTTCTAATTGAACTAAATTCTTACTGGCGTGGAGATTGTAATAATTGAAATGTATTTTTTACAAGATAAAAATAATTATTAAAAGAAAGACTAAGTTTAGCCTTCTTATTTTATCGGATCAAACTCCTAAATTCTAGATTTCATTTATTTTTTTAATAATCTTGACGAAAAAAACAAACTTTTCCTTGGAAGATGGAGAAAAGATGCCAACAACAGCCTCATACTCAAACAGTCAAAAAAAAGTTTTATGGGAAAAGTATAGGATAAGTTTTACAATTTTATAGTTTCTATAAGTTTTACAATTTTATTGTTTTCTTTGCTTAAAGGAAGGGTGTTTTACCAAAATACACTTTTTAGTCTTTAAAATTTAATATTATTTTTTATTACGATACACTATGAACTATGTCAGTTAGAACAAATTGTGAAAACAACAATTTTATGTTTTTATTGTATCCAAATTTTTTGTTTTTAAGATGATTAATTATATTGATTAAAGATAAAAACATCTAAAAATATAGCATTTCATGTTATAAACTCACTTTTATCTTAATTTAACATATGTATTATGTAATTATTATAAGTTATATCAATTTTCATCCTCATGGTTTGGATAAAGTTAAGAGTTATTCTATATGGATTTAAAATTTAGATTTTAGTTCATATGGTTTAATATAAATACATACATAGTCTCTCTCTATGATTTGTTAAATCATTTTAAAGAGTCTCTACCATAAGAATTATAAATGAACGATGTAAATTATAATTATAAACCTAAATTTTAAAATTTTCCAAATCTCATGGACAAAAGTTCCAATTTATTCTATACGTCATATGATATTACAAATAATAATTCTATAATTTTTTTAATATAAAACTAGTTCACAAACATATTATTATTAGTTTATTGTCAACTAATATTTAGTGGGAGACTACAACAATTTGCAATTGTTTAAATTAGAATTCAATTTCTTAATTCGGCTACCAAAGGCTAATTCATTATTTTCATATTCTTTACCAAATAGGTTCTTAAAACTAATGTCAGAATCTATGGAATAGTTAAGAACATACCTTTCGTTCAAAAATATCCAGACAAAATGAAAGCTAAATAAGGACCCAATGTAAATTTGATCTTTTTAGTACAAAGGGGTGAAAAGAATCAAACCATAAACCTCACAATTGAGCTAAGTTTTTGTTGACATCTAATATAAACAAATTTTTAGTCGTGAAATCAAATGTTTACATAGTCCTTAAGGTTGAGAATTAGTTTTTCTATTAAACAATATAGAATACTTGTTAAATAATAATAATAACAGTTTAAGACTAAATTTTTAAAAATTTCAAAACTATTAAAATTAAAAGTTACTTATTAAAGTTGAAGGGATTAAATTGTTACAAATTTGAGAGTAGAACCAAGTTTAGGAAAATTGTAATGAGTAACAAAGAAAAAAACTATTTACAAAATATAACAAAAATTTTAAATAAGCTATCGAGGTTTGGATGAATTTCGTAAATAGTTTAGTATTTTAATACTTTTCAAAACTCATCCAAATGACTTTTAACCTATATATTATATATAATTCAATAGGCTAATAACTCGAACTAAAGACTTCATACTCGTTAGACTATTTGTTATTTATCATTCTTGAAACTTTAATTTTATAATTATGGATGGGAAGATGGAACCACTAACCTATACATATGAATTAGTTTGATCTTTTATTTAAGTTTAGGGTTTTGATCATAACATCAAAATTAGTAGGAAAAAAAAGACCCGCAGTAATGTTTAGTGAAAAGAAATACCTTCTGAAGGACTTGTTGTGCTTCATCATACTGAAAATTCCTCGCCAACATCTTCGCCCTGTACAACGCCAAATCCAAATTGATAATCAGCGGCCTTTCTAGGGCACTCGAATCAACTCGATTCTCCGGTTCAAAAATCGGCATCTTCTTTGCAATCTCCGTTAGCCTTACATCTATCATCGGAGTGCTACTCTCAACCTCCCTCTCCTCATCCTCGCCAGGAAATTCCATAACCGGCCTCCGAATCGTAATTACTTCCTCCGACGTCTCTCCGTTCGCCCTTTCCGATGATCGATCGGCGACGAGAAATGCCGTCGAAGAATCCCTCGCAGAACAGCACGGCGGAACGGAGAAGGAATTGTGGGCGGAATGTAGATGTGTACTGAAGATTTTGCATCTGTATTTCGACAGATTAGTTGGATTCTGAGAGGAAGAGAAGAGATTGAAGCTCGCGGTTGAAGGAGGAGAAGAGAAGACTTGCATTTTTCTCCGGTTATGTTTTGGTGACGGTTTAGTTTACACTGTCTGAATTTGCTTTCGAAGGAGCTGTGTGGAGAAGAAGAAGAGCAGAGACTAAATTACGATTTTGGCCTTCAAGACGTACGGCTAATGCGATTTTGTTCCGCGAAAGAAATCAAAGGGTATTTTCGGGATGTTGGGGGCTGAAATGTGACTGGCACATATTTGTTCACGTGGCCATCGATGGAGTGGCTCTACACTTTAATCCTTGAGAGTACATTTTGCACCACGTGGAGAGTTTTTGTTGGTTGTTGGTTAGTTTAGTAGATTTTTGATATTCTGTTGATAAATATCCAATAGTGAGTAGTTTCTATTTTATAGTATACTAAGCTATTTATACTTATATCGATTTATTATTTTAATCCATCCATATTACGTAAGTGCTAAAAGAAAATTAAAGAAAAAAAATTACACTTGTTAGTTCTAGAATTTAAAAAATATGTCTGTAAAATTTGAAAATGTCTTTTTTAGCCCTCAAATTTTTATGTCGAGAATCCTATGTTGAAAAAACAAAAAAAGATACATGAACTATTCTTTTTTTTTCTTGCAAATATGATACCAAAGCTCATCAAATCTCAAAGAGAAACTTGAACTTTTTATAAGTTTTTCAAGTGTACATTATTTTTAATCTTCGAGTTTTCAAGAATATCTTTAAAAGGTCCTCGAAGCATTTTTCTTAATTATTTGTAAAAAAATATTTTATGATACTTAAAATTAGAAAAATAATTTCAGATAGAAGAGATAATTTTTAAGTTGAGATTAGCATGATTAATAGGCATTAGAATCAAATTGAGAGAATTTGATGACAAATAAGAGACTTGGTAAAAAGTATCTTGAAGTATGAACAAAATAATTTGGTACAAGAGATAACTCTGCTTTTCTTTTTACATTTAGTATTGGTACAATCTTCAAATATTTAAAGAAAAGCATGTATGAAAAACTCTCTCATATAACGGACAAATTCTAGAATCATATATTAGGTCTTGGCAAAATGGGCCAAGATTACGTAAAGGAATGAAGCATGAAATGAGTCAAAAGAATCTCAATAGATTGTCTTTAACAAAGTAATATATGAAAATTATCACTACACAAGTGGAGCTCTTATTGACTTTCATACTCTCTAAGTTACAAAGTTTTAGCTTTATCGACTTATCTAATATGTTAGGTTAAAAACTAAACAGATTTGAGAAAGTGAATGTCACCTTAAATAATTTGACATATTTGGATCTAAATTTTCGAACCCAAACAATTTTACTCTTAGTTTTCAACACATTATTATCTTCCATCTCTTAGTCTATTTCTGTAGTAAATCAACAACTTCCATTGCAAAGAAAAATAATAGAATAAAGGACATAAAAGAAACCTGCCCACCAAAACAATCATTCTTCTGCAAGAAGAGATTCAATCTAAGTAAAATGTTGTCAATAGAATAGAATAGTTCATATAAAATTGTTATTGGAATTTAACTAAAAAAAAATTCTTAATGCATCGGTTAGAAAAATGATAAGCATCATAATGAAGAAAATGGTCAAAGAACCAACAATCTTAAAAAGAAAATGGTTATCAAATTCTCTTCTAAGTTCTAACCCTAGTTTTCTTCCCCACATGAAAATTGGGAAAATTTATTATAGAAACCAATAAACCCTTTTCAATGTTCTCAGTGATCTTTGCTCTACTTCTTCAAAGTTAAAACCAAGAATTTTGACAATTTTTTTTCTTACTTCATCATCAAACAATTTTACAAAAATACATTCATTTCCTTTTTATCTTTTTCTTCTTTTAGTGTTCAAACTTCAACGAGACCATGTTGAGTCCACACAAGCGGCTTCCGCCATCTTCTTCTTCTCACCCTCTATTCAAATGGTGAGAAAGCCCATTCCATGTGGCTAAAATCTCTTTTTTTTCCCCCTCAATTTGGGTCATCTCAACCCCATCAAATTTACATATTTAAAACTTTTCCCTCCATGCTTTATCAAAGAAGAAGATAAAAAGATGCCAAAACATAAAACGCCAAGAGTAAAGCCAAGTTATATTAAACAATTGGAAAGGAAGCATTAAACAAATCAAAAATTCGAAAGCATCAATGATTAAACCAAAGGAATATGCACCAACAAAGAAATTAATCAAAAGGAATCAACAATCAAACCAGAAGATCGACGAATCGCAAACTCGAAAATCTCAAGAACACCCCAATCAGTCGCATCTAATTTCAACCTAATCAAAACCGACTACTAATCAATCAAAGTATCAAACGAACAAACCTTTGATCTCCATCTTGATCAACAAAATCCATGGCAGTCTCCGATCGCCTCACCTTCACAAACTTCCTCCTCCTCTCAATCATCGCTCTCTACTTCTCCAATGGCTTCCCAAACCTCTTCAATCCCCAACCGAACCAGACAAACCTCGTAGTCTACGTGCACGACTACTTCACCGGAGAAGATGCATCGGCGATCACAGTCGGCGGGAGAAAAGGACCGGAATCGAGCGTTCTGGAGTTCGGAACCCAAATGGTTGTCGATGATCTGGTGACGGAAGGGCCGAAGATCGATTCTCGAGAGATCGGGAGGGCACAAGGTATGTATATAAACTCTCAATCGGACGGGAAAGGGCTGTATATGGTGTTCTCGGTGATTTTTAGCGGCGGCGAGTTCAGAGGGAGTAGCCTGGAGATTCAAGGCCCCGATTTGTTCACTATGAAGGAAAGAGAATTTGGGGTGGTTTCGGGAACCGGTTTTTTCCGGTTCGTTAAGGGGTTTGGAATTATGCAAACCGAAAGTATGGATTTGGTTCATTTGAGAGCCGTTATTAAGCTTAATATTACAGTTAATCACTACTGATTTACTATTATTTTCAATTCAATTGCAAATTTGATCCAAAAGTTCATAAAAAAAAAGACTGAGTTGATTTGAGATCAAATTTAATTAATTAGTGTAATTTCTTCCATCACAGAGGAACAAAAATATTTTTGATAATTTTTTTTTACCAAATAGCAATTAGATTGAAATTTTTAACGGATTAAGATAGATATTGTTTGAAATGTAATTATGTATTTTTATTTAAATAATGATTATGCACGTCAAATATTTTGTTAATTAAATACCTAAATGTTCTACTTTGTCTTCATGAAAAAGAAAGTCTTACTTTGTTTGGATGATAACTTGTCAATTGAAACTAAATTATTTTTTTCTAGACATTAAAACTCACCCAACTTGTTTAAATTAGATAAAATTGGATAATGACATGATAGAACTTAATTTCATGCATATTATTTTCTTTACCGTGTAAAAAAGACTAATTGTTTTAAAAAAAAGTGTTCAATTAGTTTATAAAAAAAACAATTATGCATCTCATTTGCACTTGAAACTCGATCTACAACGATTATTCACAAAATATTAATGAAACTTATGTCGTTAATCGAGAATTGAAAAGTAAAAAAAGAAATAGTTATGAATTAATACTCAAAATGAATAATAGAGCCATTGGAATCGAATTGAGGATTAGTTAAAAGCATATATACCTTCAATCTCCCTACCACACTTAATATATATAATATCACAATCAAATACTAAGGTCACCAATTAATATTAGCAAAGCCCCCCTTCACTTGGATTATTGAGATATGGTTGTGGGAAGTGGAAATTTGAGTGTGATGTTTGTGCAAAGGGCATGAGCATTTTGATCAATTTGATTGGGTGAGTTGGATTGCCTTTCCAAATCTTCTTATCTTTGTACATGGTACTATGTATCTGTCAATTACAAACCCCTTTTATGATTCTTCTTCACACTCCTCCCCAACTTTTTTATCTCAAAATTATTATAGCTAGTCGAACTCAAACATAACATGGTCCATATCAATGCTCAAAATTTATTGACCACAAACTTTATCTACAAGGTCTCCTTCATCTTGTACTATATATGGTTCTCATTAATTAGCAACGCGTTTTTTACAAGCCAATATGACGATGATAACGACAATATGAGGTAGCTTTTACTAGATCGATCAGGAGATAGCTTTCGTTCTTTCTCAGTGTGAATCAATATATATATCGGATATATGAAAGTTATACATGTATATGCTTATTCAAATGAAAAATTACCATATTCTTTGTCAAGTAGCTAGTTAAGATTACGTTGTTGTTGTTCTACTTGCAGAATATTTTGTTAGAGAAAAGTACATATCAATTTTTTTTAAGGTGATCAAAGAAAAGCAACCTCTACCTCTACCTCTACCTCCTCTTTTGTCCATGTTCATTTGTTTCATTTCAATTCTTAATATATATATAGTTGGAAGGAAGAGCTTTTTCAAAACTATGAAGCTTATAATTATATAATATTCTTATATATACCAAACTTAACGTGAAATAAAATATTTTAGGGTAATTTTTCAAATATAGTAAAATGGATCAAAATATAGCAACATATCAGATTTTATCAATAATATTAGATACCAATATGGCAAAACATCAATGTCTTCCAATTATTGATAGAATATGAAATTTTGCTATATTTTGTAAATATTTTAGCACAACTTTACCATATTTACGATAATCTCCATATGTTTTACTTTTATATACACTTAGTTATTCTCTTCCGGAATATGAGTTGTTCGATTTAAACTAAAAAGTTTTGAGTGTTTGGGAATATATAGAATTTTCTTTTAATAATTTTGGATAAGCTAAGTTGTGTTTGTAGAAAGTTTTTTTTTTCTTTGTCTTTGTAATAAAGTTGGTCTCGAAAAAATGAAATATTGACAGATAACAACAATTCACGTGGCCATGTTTTGCAAAAATATAGCAACAACATTTTGATTTTTTTTATAAGTTTGAGAATAATGTATGGTCATAGTTTTCTAAAGCTTTTGCACATATATGTAAATCTCTTCTTCTTTTTTTCTTTTTGTCAATCTACTTTTCTTTTTACTATAAACTTATTATTATATATCTATAATTTTAATTAATTTTAAATCTGTAAGGAAGTTAATTCTTTTATGACATTCGTTTTTCTTTTAAAACTCTTTATTAATTAATTTAATATTCGTCGATGAAAGGATCTTTTAGAAAATATAACAAAAGTGTAAAATTTACTATTCGTAGAACAATTTTGAAAACGAAAAAAAGCCTAAGCTTACGATAAAAATTACAAAAAATGCTTCCGTCAACAGACACTTAATATAATATATGTGGTACACGATTTCGTACCCAAAATCGTGTAGCGATTTTTCTTCAAGGTTTTTTTCTTTCCATATTTTTTCAAGATTTTTTTTGTATTTATATTTGGTAAATGAGTCAAATCTAAACAGTTTTTTTAGATTTTACTATTTTTTGTAAGGATCGTTTATCCGACGATATTGAAAAAGATAAAAGAAAATTTGTAGAATGAAAGAAAATGATGATGAAAAAGAAAAGAAAATGTACAAAATAAATAGCAAACCTGAAATATTTTTTAGAAAATGATGACGTTTTTTTTAATTTTGTTAGACAGTTTGTAAATATTTAATCCATATTTATGAAAATTAACCTTTACTAAATTTAGAGATTTAATAGAATTCGTCAAAAGTTAAAAATAACCATGGTTACATGTACAACTCAAAATATTTTTTTATAAAATAATTCAATAGTAAAAGAATATAGAGAAATTCAATAATAAATGGAATAGAGGAATTTAAACCTTTGATCTGTTAAGAACACATATTTTAATCGATTTTCAAAATGAATTTGACACTTGATTTGAAATTAGAAAAATGTAATTTCATTTCAATCAATAAATAAAAACAGCATTAATTAGATTCATCTTTTCTAATATAGCGTTTTTTGTTTTTTCCACTTGAAAAGTATTTAAGGAAATAGATTAAAACGTTACTCTCAAAAGTCTTCTAAGCCACTTTGATTGCAATTTTAAGATGTTTTTAGAAAGAAAAAGCACAAATTAATGCCCAAAAAAGCACAATAGAAATGTTATTTTAGAAAAAAAGATAGTTTGAAAATATAGAATCTAAAATATATAAATCAAAATAAATATTTTAAAAGTACATCAACATTATTATATATAAAGATATAAACGAAAGTAGTATTTATAGTCTAATTTGAATTTTGGTTGTCCGTCAAAGAAAACATAATACATCTTGTATATTAGATAAATTATTTTATAAATATAATTTATGTAATAATGTAAATGGTTGTAATCATAAACTACAAATTAAAAAAAAAAAACAGAGAACTAAAAACATTATCAGACTTGATTTTACAAAATTGACATTATATCATTTTTCTTACTCCACTACGTGCATTTCTTTGAGTCATCTCTAACATTATAAAGCAAAGTTAGAATGACGTTAAATTTAAAGGATCATATAAATTATAAGGCTAAGAGTGAGTAATAAGAAAAAAAATGTAAGAAAATCTAAGTAGAAGTGAATGTTGAAATGTTTACGCAAAAACGTGTGAAGATATTTATTGCTATAATAGAATATAATTATTGAAATAAAGAGATAGATTTGTAATGTTTTAACCTAACACTCGTGAGAATGTAATTAAAAGATAATAAATAATAAATATTTTTATTTTATTTTAAATAATAATAGTAATTAAATCATTTTAACTTTAGTGTGTGATAAGTGATGTTTTTTTTTTCTATTTTAATAATTAAATCATTTAAACCTTAATATATCATAAGTAATTTTATTTTAAATACTCATTGCATTGTGTATATGAGTGTTTTCTTTTAAATTACCAATCTACTCTAAAATATTCAATAACAACCGTTTTTATGTTTAAAAATAAAAGCTACCATTTGTAAATTTAAGAATAAATATTTTATAAAACACATTAATTACTAAAACTTTCTTAATCAATACAAATATTAAATATTAATTACATAAGCAATAAGCAATAATGAAATAAAAAACATAATAAAAATTAAAGAATTATCATTTGAACAAAGTGGTTCAAAAATGTTTCTCCACATTAGGTAGTAAGATGATAGAGATAGAAAAGATAAATTGGTACTAAAGTAATGCTACAAATGCATGTGTTTTATAATAATTTTATATACAAATAAAAATATGTGTTTTGTAACAAGTTTCTTTACAAATAAAAACCTTTCTATACAACAAACTCATATCATAAAACTAAAAAAAAAAGAAGAAACACTTTCTTAATATATTAAAAAAAATTGAATATAAGATGGAAAATAATTTGATACAATTCTTCTTTGCTTAGCAATAATACTATTAGAAATATGTGAAACTCTTTAAAGGGATGGAAGATAAGATGTGCCCTATTTAATTTGTCGTATAATTTAAAAAGTTAAAGAAAAAATCTTAGAGATTTTATAACGATTTCATCAATTACTTGTAGACATAATTATAATATTATAATAAACATATAACTTTTAATATTCTAACCCTCTAAGTGAGAATTTGAAAATATTATAAATGTTTGATAATAATTATATTTTTATATCAATTAAACAATTATAAATTTAATTTAATTGATATTGTAAATTTAGAATATAACAAAGTGTACAATTGTCCAAAAATATCTCACCCCTTCTGATATAGTAAGGAAAATTTAGAGTAGATAATTTGATTTTTAATACATGTTAAGTAAAAAATTGATTTAAAAAACAAAATATTACAATCTATGAATCATTATGAACGTAGAAAGTTAAAATTTATTATATTAAAAAAAGTATTAAATAGAAAACGATAGATTTCGAAGGGATTCAAAATAAAAATAAAAAGGGTTAATGAAATAGAAAACAAAATTAGAAATAATATTTTGGTAAAATAAAAATGTAAAGAAACTGGGAGTGATTTTGTCTTTATTTTTGTTTTGGCATAAAACAATTGGGCGAGAAGCTTCGGTTTTGGTTAAAAGACAAGAATCGATATTAAGTCCCATACTCCCAAAAGATTCTCTTCTATTTTTTTTATTCTTATTTAACTCAATAAAATATTACTAACTTTTTCCATTATTATTATTATTATTATTTATAATTTGGATAAGAAAGTGCCACGTTGTCATCAAAATCGTTAATCTTTACATTAATTCTGGCGCCAAAATCCATTAATATATACTCTAACGTCTAAATATATAATCTTTTACATTTACACTACACTTAAGTGTCACATAATTCTTACATTTTTCTTCCAATTTTGACTATAAGCCATATTTATGAATTTGGGTTTGGACCCAAACTGTTAATAAGTGTCTTTTAATATTGTGTTAACCGATCTATCAAATATTCATTTTTGTAAAAAGAAAAGCACAATTCTATACGAAATTAAATTTATGTGTAATTTAACTCTCGAACGTTTTTTAAGTGATATTTGCAAATATGACCATTAGATTCAAAATAATCAAATATATAACAAAATTTAAAAAAATAAAAAAATATAGCAAAATCTATCAAAGTCTATTATGATAAGACCACGTTACAAACATTGGTCTATCAGTGAAAGACCATAAATAGTCTATCAGCCTAGAGTGATAAATTTTGATATATTTATAACTTTTTTAAAACGTTGTTATATACTTAATTATTTTTTTAAAAGTTGACACCAATTATAATTAAAGATTTGTGCTACATTAAAGAATGTCAAATGAATGATGAACAGATAAGTAATTAAGTAATGGTATATTCTTTTAAAGAAAAACTGAAAATGGTAATTAATTATAAAATTTAGAATTTGAAGACCTGTTAAAAACTCTTAACCTAATCTTTAAAGTTTAAATAGAGATTAGATTGGAAAAGCTTTGAAAGTAGATTTCTTAAAAGCTGTTAATTATGAACAAATTTTCTCTTTTTTTGTTTTGTAAAAATTAAAATTAGAATTAGAATAAAAAAAATAAAAAAGAGCTTTACCAATGAAACTCATATTCGTTTGATATTTCCAATAATTTTTCCCAATTTCCATCTGCACAGTTTGAGGGGCAAAGAAAATCCCGAGAAGCCGCAAACAAATTAGTGAGAGAAAAAATTGTCTTTTTTCTCTCTCGTAGATATAAATATAAATATAAATATAAATAAATAAATATTTTATTATTTTTCAAAAATAGAAGGAACAACGGGCTGAGGTTTTCACCATATTACAGCAGCTGGGATTTTTACGTACTACTGAAATCTCTCTACTCAACAAAGGCTTTTTGTTGTTGATGGTGATGAGAATTTTGTTCTTCTTTAATTACTTTTTCTTCTCAATTCTTGATTTTTGATTTTTGATTTTTGATGCTTTGTTCTTCGTCGGAGAATCCTGATTTCTTAGCTCCGGGGCGACGGGGGTACTGAAATGAGAATCCATGGTGGGGATTTGAACAATTTCTGCAAGTAAGTGGAAACAAAATTGGAATCAAGAAAATGGTTTCCAGTAATCGAGCAACTCATTCGCATCAACAACAAGCGCAGTCTTCGAACACGAATACCAGCAATTTGCGATCTCATCGTACAGATTCCATCAGCAAAGCTATAGCGCAGTACACAGTTGATGCTCGTCTTCACGCGGTGTTCGAGCAGTCAGGTGAGTCTGGAAAATCTTTTGACTACTCACAATCTATAAAAACTTCGACTCAATCTGTGCCGGAGCAGCAAATTACTGCTTATTTGTCGAAGATTCAAAGGGGTGGTCATATCCAGCCCTTTGGATGTATGATAGCTATTGAAGAGGCTAGTTTTCGAGTTATTGCGTACAGTGAAAACGCTAGGGAATTGCTCGGTCTGACGCCTCAATCAGTGCCGAGTCTTGAAAAGCCTGAGATCCTTACAATTGGGACTGATGTACGCAACTTGTTCACTTCCAATAGTGCAATTCTACTAGAGAAGGCGTTTGGGGCTCGAGAAATCACTTTGTTGAACCCAGTTTGGATTCATTCCAAGAATTCTGGGAAGCCCTTCTACGCAATTTTGCATAGGATTGATGTGGGAATTGTGATTGATTTGGAGCCTGCAAGAACGGAGGATCCTGCTCTTTCTATTGCTGGAGCAGTACAATCGCAGAAGCTTGCGGTACGTGCAATTTCTCAGTTACAAGCACTCCCTGGCGGAGATATTAAACTGTTGTGTGATACTGTGGTTGAGAGTGTTAGGGAGCTTACTGGGTATGATAGAGTTATGGTGTACAAGTTTCATGAGGATGAGCATGGTGAGGTTGTAGCTGAAAGTAAGAGGCCTGACTTAGAGCCATACATTGGATTGCATTATCCTTCTACTGATATTCCTCAGGCATCAAGGTTTTTGTTTAAGCAAAACCGCGTTAGGATGATTGTTGATTGCCATGCCTCTCCAGTTCGTGTAATTCAGGATGCAGGGCTTATGCAACATCTCTGCTTGGTGGGTTCAACTCTTCGTGCACCCCATGGTTGCCATGCCCAGTATATGGCCAATATGGGCTCTATTGCTTCGTTAGCAATGGCAGTTGTTATCAACGGTAATGATGATGAAGCTATTGGTGGACGAAACTCAACAAGGCTTTGGGGTTTGGTTGTATGTCATCATACTTCTGCTCGGTGCATTCCGTTCCCACTCCGGTATGCGTGTGAGTTTCTAATGCAAGCCTTTGGGCTTCAACTGAATATGGAATTGCAGTTGGCCTCACAGTTGTCTGAGAAACATGTTTTGAGGACTCAAACTCTCTTGTGTGACATGCTTCTTCGTGATTCCCCAGCTGGCATTGTTACTCAGAGTCCAAGCATCATGGACCTAGTAAAGTGTGATGGGGCAGCTCTTTACTATCAAGGGAAATATTACCCTCTGGGTGTGACGCCAACTGAGGCCCAAATAAAGGATATTGTGGAGTGGTTGTTGGCTTTCCATGGAGATTCAACTGGTTTAAGTACAGATAGCTTGGCTGATGCTGGATATCCAGGGGCAGCCTTGCTGGGTGATGCAGTTTGTGGAATGGCTGTTGCTTACATCACCAAAAAGGATTTTCTATTTTGGTTCCGATCTCATACAGCAAAAGAGATCAAATGGGGTGGTGCAAAGCATCATCCGGAGGATAAGGATGATGGTCAAAGAATGCATCCGCGTTCTTCATTCAAGGCATTCTTGGAAGTGGTAAAATCCCGTAGTTTACCATGGGAGAACGCAGAAATGGATGCAATTCACTCATTGCAGCTTATTCTACGTGATTCATTTAAGAACGATGTGGCAATCAATTCAAAGGCAGTTGTGCACCCTCATCTAGGGGATCTTGACTTGCAGGGGATTGATGAGCTCAGCTCGGTTGCAAGAGAAATGGTCAGGTTGATTGAGACTGCAACTGCTCCTATCTTTGCTGTAGATGCTGATGGTCGTATCAATGGATGGAATGCTAAGATAGCTGAGTTGACTGGGCTTGCGGTTGAGGAGGCTATGGGGAAATCCTTGGTTCGTGATCTTGTGTACAAAGAGTCTGAAGAAACAGTTGACAGACTTGTTTCCCGTGCTTTAAAAGGTAGTTGGTAGTTCAGTTACTTGTGGAATTTTTTGGGTTTATGTTGGTTCGAGTACTTCAAACAACATAAGAGTTGAAGCATTTAAAATTAAAATATGAATCCTAATAATTGTCAAATTGATGCACAAGTCTACAGAAGATTCAAATTACAAAACCCTTCATCTATTCTTTTTACCTTCCATCTGAAATAATTGGTACCACTTCACTTGATGTTCTTTTGTAAGTGAAAGAATGGACTCTGTCCCTAATTGTTTTTTCCTCTCAAAACTAAAAACTATGCTAGAGCTATGATGTGATTATCCCAGTGTTTTAGCAATCTAACTAGAAAACTAGTCTACTTGTGTGGAATTTTTTTGATGCATAATCATATAAAAGAGATGTGTGCATGTTGGTAGGAATGTAATTACGATAGAGTTATTGTATCAAGGATATATTTGTAATTTGCTAGAGAGATTGATGGTATTTGTTTATAAATAGAGGGATTGGGAAAGGAAGGGGACAGGGCAATCGTTTAGTTAGATTAGGGATCAAGTGATCTTAAGAGAGGAAGCGTTCAGTTTCCTTTAATAATATGGTTTATCTTGTAATTCTTTTATCTTCTTATATTGTACTACAATACATTTGGGTTTTATCACATGTGTGGGTGCATTTATGGTTTCTTGAGAAGGTAAATATGGAAAATCGCACTTGTTGATAAAATGCAGGTGAAGAAGATAAAAATATAGAGATAAAAATGAGGACATTTGGGCCAGAAGAAGATCAAAGGACGCCATTTTTTGTTGTCGTAAATGCTTGCTCTAGCAGGGACTACACTGATAATATAGTTGGCGTTTGTTTTGTTGGTCAAGATGTTACCTGCCAAAAAGTGTTCATGGACAAATTTGTAAGCATACAAGGTGATTATAAAGCAATTATTCATAGCCCAAATCCTCTTATCCCTCCAATATTTGCTTCAGACGACAATACATGTTGCTCGGAATGGAATACTGCCATGGAAAAGCTCACTGGATGGTCCAGAGAGGACATAATTGGAAAAATGCTAGTAGGAGAGGTTTTTGGAAGTTGTTGTCGACTGAAGGGTCCAGATGCATTGACCAAATTTATGATTGTCCTGCACAGTGCAATTGGAGGGCAGGATAATGAAAAATACCCCTTTTCTTTTTATGACAAAAAGGGGAAATATGTGCAAGCTCTCTTAACAGCAAATAAGAGGATGAATATGGAGGGTCAGATTGTTGGAGCTTTCTGCTTCTTACAGATAGCAAGTCCAGAATTGCAACAAACTCTTAGAATGCAGAGGCAACAGGAGAAGAACCGGTTTGCAAGGATGAAAGAGCTGGCTTACATTTGCCAGGAAGTGAAGAGTCCTTTGAGTGGTATACGCTTTACTAACTCACTTTTGGAGGCTACAGATTTGAGTGAAGATCAAAAGCAGTTCCTTGAGACCAGTGTTGCTTGTGAAAAACAAATGCTAAAGATTATTGAGGATATGGACTTGGAGTGTATTGATGATGGGTGAGTTGTTCTCTAATAATTATCAGTCTGTCATAGGAAAGATATACAATGTATCACTCCAACTTTTATTTGCATCTTTGGTTTCATTCAGTTGAATTTATATTCTCATTGAAGGGGAACCTATCTGATTCATTTTTGGGAAGGTTACCAGAGAGTCTGGAAATGATGCGGGCAAACATTAGTTATCTTCTTTTACAATATTTTATTTGTTTGATAACTATTTGGTTTGGCCTTTTAGTTTTGGGACAATTTATTATTTGGAAATTATTTCTACACCTATAAGGACCTGGCTGCATCATTCTGCAATTAGATATCATTGATCATAAAAAATATCATTATTTTCTTTAAACTGGTGATGGGGGAAATTCCATGGCTGCAGTTGATCTAGTAACGTTCCTGTGTTTCATCTTGATTGGTCAATCTGTTTATAAAATCATTATCCTTAGTAAATAATAATGTCTTGACAAGCTATAGCTAATTTTCTGATTGTTTTTTAAATCAGCACAATGGAGCTTGAGAAGGGGGAGTTCTTATTGGGAAGTGT
The DNA here is from genome assembly GCF_000004075.3 of Cucumis sativus. Classification (NCBI taxonomy): domain Eukaryota; kingdom Viridiplantae; phylum Streptophyta; class Magnoliopsida; order Cucurbitales; family Cucurbitaceae; genus Cucumis; species Cucumis sativus. The sequence goes on from NC_026657.2 coordinate 11,288,862, forward strand.
TATTAATGCTGTTGTTAGTCAAGTGATGATACTACTCAGAGAAAGAAGCTTACAACTGATTCGTGATATACCAGAAGAAGTAAAGACCATGGCTGTCTATGGCGATCAAGTGAGGATTCAACAGGTCTTAGCCGATTTCTTGTTGAATATGGTCCGTTACGCACCCTCTCCGGAAGGCTGGGTAGAAATACGTGTCTGTCCATTACTGAAGCAAAACTCAGATGGAATTACTCTTGCACACACTGAATTCAGGTATTTTAACCTTATATCATTCTTCACATATTTTTGAGATGACCAAGTTGAAGACTGAAATAAAAATATGATGTAAATGCATAGTTCTTCTGTTTCCTTGTTTTAACAATATTATTTATTCCAATCTAATTCGTAGAGAGGTGGAAAGAAAGATCAGGCGATGGTGTTTAATGTCTCCATGTCTTAGTTTGAATTTGTTGGATTGGAGTCTCTTCCTGTAACTTTTGAGTCTTTTTTTCTTTTCTCTTGTCTGCCCTTGTACATTTTTTCATCTTTCTCAACAAGAGCTCAAAGGAAAAAGAACAATATTATTAGTTCCAAAAGCAAATGGCTAACATATATTATTGTCATGAAGGATTGTATGCCCTGGGGAAGGTCTACCTCCTGAGTTAGTTCAGGACATGTTTCATAGTGGCAGATGGGTGACTCAAGAAGGATTAGGCTTGAGCATGTGCAGAAAGATTCTGAAGCTCATGAATGGTGAAGTACAATACATCAGGGAATCTGAAAGATGCTATTTCTTGATTACTCTCGAACTCCCCTTGACAGAGAGAGGCCTAAACGATGTCGGTTAGTTTTTTCGATCACTTGCAGACTTTTCCTCATTAACATAAGATACCTGTGTAATTTCCCAGCCATTGTTTATAAGCCAAGCTCTGAGCTTACATGTCGTTGAGGCCGTGTGATATAATTAGTAGGTGAATAAAGACTGTTTATGTACATCACTTCCACTGATCTACTTATTCTAGATGCTAATGTATGAGGTACTACAGAATTATCTTCTTCTCTTTTCTTCAAGTTTGGGGGGTGGGGGCAATAATAACAATGTTGGTGTTAGAGATTCCTCTATTGGAGGAATTTTAGGTCCTTGTTAATTTGAGTTGCATCTTCAATCTGGTGTATGTACTTAGAGATGTATACTATTCTTACCATTTCTTCCTCATAATTTATGTAATGTTAAAAACTATTAGCTGCTGGCTTAGAGAAAGGGGAGAAGAAAATTTTTTTGTGGCATGGATGAATATTTGAGATTTATAGTCAATGCAGTGAACAATTTTAAGTTGTCTAATGTCTTAGTATGGTGGTGTCTTCGAAGGGTTTGTAGTAAAATGGCATTGGCAAGTGAGTTATGAAATGAGCTAATAGGGTGTATTTTCATATAGCATTATGATGATGATGGCTGACTTATCATCTCTTTGATCACAAGTATTAGGAATGAATTGGGATTGTTGTCTGAAAAAATTCTTTAAAAACTAGATTAAATATATGATTTATTTTCTAATATTTGTACTCTTTTTTCAAAAGAAAAATAAATAAATTTAATCTTTTTTGTATTGATTTTTTTTCCCTTTTCAGTTAAGACCTTTAATGCCATTAAACACTAGTAGGTATATGCCTCTGTGGGTTAGGTATTATAAAGACAGTAAGATTTTTTTTTCTTCAAAATTTTATTTTGTGGTGTATAAATATTTATTTTATTGGAAATGGACACTTTCAACTTGACTAATAAAATGTATTTAGTATCACCGTCATCATTGTCAAAAACATTTAGTATGTTGTGGAGAAGTACACTTTCTTTGTGGGGATTATTACGGTGCTCACAATGAAAGTAGGGCACCATGTTTTAATATGGAAAATTGAGTATAATGATATTTTGGAAAAATAAACACATGACTTGCTTAATTAAAAATTGTCATATGCTTCTAAATTTTGATGTAATAAATGAATGGACGGTAAGAAGATATATGTAAGTCAAGTTTACACATGATCATTGTTCTAAAATTTTCTCATTTTTTAACCATGTTTCTTCTCTCCTGATCTTATATATACAGAAAAATGGAATTTTATTTTGGTTTAGTTTGTTAACTTTTTTTTTTTTTTTGAAAAAACTCGTGTATATAATCTTTTTAATGAAATTTAAGGATGGTTTTTAAATGGGATATTTCTATGAAAATCGATTTTATTATTGTTATTATTTTTAGAAAAATCATAAATGAGATAATTTACGTTGGGAAATTGATCCTTAAGAAAATTTGTATGGATTTCCTAAATTTGAACATGGAATTTTGCAGGGATTACATAGAAATTAAATGGACCGATACATCTCCAAATCAATTTGAAATTGGGTAATTATAATATATTACTATTTGAGGAATAATAATTACGGATATAGCAACATTTAAAAAAAAATCTAAATATAGCAAAACTATCGCTGATAGACTCGTATGATCTATGAGTGATAGACCAATTTTTACACCATGATCTATCAGTGATAGACTATATCTTTGATAGAATTTGACAAATTTTTGCTATATTTACAATTTTATTAAAATGTTACTATATACTTAATTATTTTGAATTTAATTGTTAAATTTGCAAATATCCCATTTGAAATTTGAAAAGAATTAAAAACCAATTTAAAGGGTGAATGATAGGACTAAAAGAAATAAAAATTGAAATAGTAGTTCTAAATTAAAAGTAGTCCTACAAACTTATTCAAGACCAACTTAAACGAAGGGTAACTGATCAAACCAACGTAAAGATTGGAAAAACTTGATGAAAAGTGTCTGACATTGAACATAGATAGACAAGACACTAATTAACATTTTAAAAGTTGAACTCCGTAATTTAACAAAGAAGATAAAAAGATTTTTTAGTTGTTCATCTATAAATGAAAAGTGTGGTTCTCCAATTGCCAATTCAACCATCTATTTTCACGTAATTACCATCAATCTAACTCGTACCATAAGAACAATTCTAAAGACGATTGATTGATCGGTAGTACTTAGAAATATTTCATATCAGGCAATAAAAAGTGGGGCCAGTAATGGAAGACTTAACAATTGGAAGGCAAATATTAGAGGGAAATGAGTGGATGTGTGCTGTAAAATCAGTTAGCAGCTGGGGGGGGTGGGGATGGGGCCAAGCAAAATTAAGTAACACATCAGCACCTAAGTTTGAAAATTTAGGGATGTTCATTTAAGTTTAAAGAGTGTTCCAACTAACTAAAAAACAGTCAAAGACGAGGGACTCAACTGTATTGCATTAATGTTGTCCCCTTGCAGTTTCCACTATAAATTTGTACAAAGAAAATCTCAATGTGCATTATTGTGTACTCCAAAACCTCAGGGTTATTACTCTTTTCTGAGTTAGGATAAGAGTATGGCCAAACTTACATTTAGGAATGGAGCATTGGCTCTTGTTGTGGCATTGTTGGTTGTGGGATTGGCTGAAAGCCGAAAGTTGGAGAAGGAGACTCTTGGTGGAGGTTTAGGAGGCGGAGGTGGTTTAGGAGGTGGTGGTGGATTAGGTGGCGGAGGTGGTTTTGGAGGTGGTGGTGGATTAGGGGGCGGAGGTGGTTTAGGAGGCGGTGGTGGATTAGGGGGTGGAGGTGGTTTAGGAGGCGGTGGTGGATTAGGGGGCGGAGGTGGTTTAGGAGGCGGTGGTGGATTAGGGGGCGGAGGTGGTTTAGGAGGTGGAGGTGGATTAGGAGGCGGAGCTGGCGGAGGTTTTGGAGGTGGAGCTGGTGGTGGTGGTGGAGCCGGAGGTGGAGTTGGTGGAGGATCAGGAGGTGGATTTGGAGGTGGCAAGGGAGGTGGATTTGGAGGCGGAGCTGGTGGAGGAGTAGGAGGTGGAGCTGGTGGAGGATCAGGAGGTGGATTTGGAGGTGGCAAGGGAGGTGGATTTGGAGGCGGAGTTGGTGGAGGAGTAGGAGGTGGAGCTGGTGGTGGTGGTGGAGCTGGTGGAGGATCAGGAGGTGGATTTGGAGGTGGCAAGGGAGGTGGATTTGGAGGCGGAGCTGGTGGAGGAGTAGGAGGTGGAGCTGGTGGTGGTGGTGGAGCTGGTGGAGGATCAGGAGGTGGATTTGGAGGTGGCAAGGGAGGTGGATTTGGAGGAGGAGTAGGAGGTGGTGGTGGAGCAGGAGGTGGATTTGGAGGAGGAGTTGGAGGTGGTGGTGGAGCAGGAGGTGGCCATGGAGGCGGAGCAGGAGGCGGTTTCGGAGGAGGCAAAGGAGGTGGATTCGGAGGCGGAGTTGGAGTTGGTGGTGGTGGTGGTTTTGGAGGTGGAGCAGGTGGAGGAGGAGGCTTTGGTGGTGGCAGAGTCTAAAATCAGAGATTACATAATATATTTCATACGATATGATCAAAGGGAGTAGTAAATAGTACACTCCTAAATTATAAATTACAAAACTAATGCATGTGACCAACAGAGAAAATGCTCATGCAAAGACTACAAGTTTTTATGACGGCCATATGATTATTATTATTATCACTACTATTTGTACTTCAATTCTACATAATAAGAGAGAAAATTGAAAGGAAATTCTTCAGTATTTCATCTCATTGATATATCGAATATACTTTTAATTAAGAATATCTTTACAAATGCAGTTTGCATGAAGATATTGTCACAGACAAAAAATAGCAAAAAGCAAAAAGCAAAAAGCAAAACCAATATAATTAAACCAAAAAGGACTGTAGAGTAATGGAAATTCAAAAGGGAAGGAGGACTAGCATGAAGGAGTGTGTGTGTAGTATTAGCTTAGCTTTTTAGTAGTTGTTGTTTCTTTTATAGCCAGGCAGGAAGCCAATCAGTGCCATCGATAAAAGTAACTTCCATGAATGGGGTAGCTTCCTCTTTAGTTAACTGTTTAGCCCATGGCGCACGATTTCCTGATTCTGATCCTGGTCCATAACAATCATATTCTCCATGGTATAGATTCCTGTAATATATAACAAAATGAGGATTTCTTAAGTTCTACACTACTAACTCCATCCAACGTACCTCAACTAGTTGAGATAAAAGTATATTTAGGTGCATTTCACTTACTCAGTGCTGCCAACATGGCTCCAATTGGTCCAACCAGCAGGAACAACAGAGATTGAGAAGTAAGTTTTAGCAAAAATGACTCTGGAAAATGCACCTTTTGCTCTACCCAAATACGTACCGCCAACTCCGTAAACCTTTCCTTTTATGAAAACAAATCCACTGTTCTCATTTGCACTCTTTCTGTTCTGAGCTGTGATTGAACCACGGATCGTCAATCTCTTGTCATCAATCACAAACATCTCACAATTCTGCGTCCATACAGTAACACACCCAATTATAATAATGACAACATATGGCTTTTAATGCTTGTCTTTTTCATGGAATATATCTATGAAAAAATTTAATATTTTCAATTATATATACAATCAAATTACCTGTTATAACATGTGCTCCGTCCTCCATTTTTTTTGACCTCTTCTTAACCCACTAGATCTTTCTTTATTTCTTTCTTTCTCTTTTGTTAATTTCTTTTCCATTCAATGTAATATATCTAAAGTAAATAGATCTCTTTTATTCTTTTCCAAATGTCTACCTTCTTGCATTCATGTTTCGTTACTAACCTTTTTAACCAAAGTAAAATGTATAATTGAACCTATTAACTTTGGATAGCAAATAAATGGAAGTTTAATTCATAAAATAACAAATCAATCAATAGACAATCAACACTATCATATAATTTTGTTTTCTCATCATTTCCTGTTTAATGTACCACTACTTTTACAAATTTGGCTTAGAATTTTCATCATAAATAGGTATGAAGATTAAGAAACTAATAAAAGTAGCATTTATATGTGGATAATTTTCTGATACTAAGAAAGCAAATCAATGGAATTTATATTTAAAATCTTAATTTCAAAAATAAAAAACTATATAGTCGAGAAGGGGGAGGAAAAGAGTTTTTACATGGAATACGGATTTGCCTCGGCCAAAGATGAAATCAATGGAGCCTTGAATGTAGCATTTGTCATAGTAATGTCTGCCTTTATAATCGAACAGAGTATTGTGAGTGCTATAGAATCCACAGTGGTAAAATGCAATTTTATCTGCCGCAACGAATGCCGCTACCGATTGATTTTGCGATGTGTAAGCCACACCAGTCGGAGCCTCATTCTGTAATAGCAAAATTTTCCAAAAGAAATAGAAACCAATGCATTAATAGAATACATTTTGAAGCTAATTCAAGCAACAGAAAGAGAGAGAGAGAGAGAGAGAGAGAGAATCACTGTAAAAAACCGAGAACTATTCGGACCTTGAAGCTAACTCCAAAGGCAATGAAATTGTGAGCTTCGACTTTAAAAGTAGCAGATTCAACGTTATCACTAGAGCTCTGTGACCAAACGATTGACGTCCTTCCTTTTCCATTCCCTCTCAAGAAGATGTACGGCTTACTCGACGGAATATGAACCTTCTCTCTACAGAGCCAAATTAAAAATAAGGACGCACTCGTTTTCGTAAATTCAGACCACAAAAATGAACCATTTCATCAAATCAACATCCTAAAATAAAGCTGCAAAAGAAAACCATAGAAATCACCTGTAAATTCCTTTCCTAACATGGATGATCATCCACTGCGAATTCCCTTCCGGAACAGAATCGACTGCAGCTTGAATGGACTTGAATTCGCCATTTCCATTGATATCGACCTTAATGGTTCGATTTGTACCAATCTTCTTCGTCAACAACGGCGAATCAATCACATTTTGTGCAGTAAAGGCATAAGAACCGATCGGAGATGAAATTAAGAAAGTAAAAGCGATCGCAAATGCGATGTAAATCGGTTTGATGAATAGGGAATTCGAGGATGAATCAGCCATGAATTTAGAGACGGAAGGGATGGATTATTGGTGACTGAAACGAAACGAACTTGAATTTGGAAGGAGAGATTAATGGGATTTAAGGGAAGCGAAAATTAGTTGAAATTTTCTTTTCTGAGAATGAATTTGATCGAAAATAGAATTTGTGGGGAAAAGGTTCGTTTTGAGAAAGGGAAGGTTAGAGAAAGAAAGCGGGAAATTGTTGGTCGTTATTATTCTCTCATTTGGAGGGCTCAAACCCAATTGTTATATATATATATTAGTTTACGTCTCGTTCAACTAATTTTAATTTTTACATTTTTGATTATCAAACTTTAATTTTTATACTTTCAATTAATCTTCAATTTAATTTCCACACTACTTTATTATTTACTTTTTTAAAAAAAACATTGTCATCTATAACATTTCTACCATAATTTTTTAAATTATATTTACATGTATTGCAATACCTTGTCTGAAATTTATTCTTTTTTATTTAATTAATTTTGATAGATTAAATTTTAGGTTAGTAAAAATATGATGATTCAAATTCGATAAATGAGAGTATATAAACTAAAATTGAACAAACTTCAAAGTATGAGAATCAAAGTGATATTTTAACATACTCTTCCTCCATCTTTTCTTCTCACCTTATTACTTATTGAAATGTTGTTTTAGTCTTGTCATTTAAACGTATAATTTAATCCATGTACTTTCAATCAATCTTAATTATTAGTATGTTACATGAAAATTAGGATTTTTTTTTAAAATAATGTGTTTTGTAAAAGTATTTACAAAAATAGGGTAGTTGGGAAAGTATTTTCAAAAATAGGTTACTGAAGTCGTGTACGGGGTACACGACTTCCACAAATCAAAATGGTGTCGTGGACCGGGCTTACGATATCCGAGTGGAGTCGTGGACCCGGCCCACGTTTTCTGACTGGAGTCGTGTACTCGGTACACGACTCCCGTACAGCTGGCACATTTTGCCGCGTGTGGTGGAAGTCGTGTACCCCGTACACGACTTCCGTACAACGAGTCAACAGTCCAGTCAACCGTAGGGTTCACGGGTGGACGTAGGGTTCAGAGGGTGTGGACACGTGTCGCGCATGCAGGAAGTCGTGTACGGGGTACACGACTTCGCCTATTTTAAAAACCCTAGGAATCCCTTCATTCTGCCTTCATTCCAAATCTTTTTTCCTTCCTCTCTTAATTTTTCCTCTTCCTCTTTTTCGTTCTTCCTTCATCTTTCCTTTCCTCTTCCTTCATTTTTCCTTTCCTCTTCCTTCAAGTTGTATAAATAAAAAGTTGAACTTTTTTAAATTAATTATAAATTAGAAGTTGCTAATACATGATTTAGATGTAGGAATATTCTTAATAATATCAATATATAATATATATTTTTTAAAAGTAGAGAACCAAGTATTAAAAAAACCGTTCAAAATTCTTATAAGATATCACTAATGATATGTTTACCTTTGGTTTATTTTTTTAATTTGTTCATAATAAACATAAATTACAAAAAATTTGGCCATTTAAACAAAAACTAAAATTTTCACATATTTAAAGTTGAACATTTAAACAAAAACATAAATTTCCAACTACCCTAATTTTGAAAATACTTTTTAAAAACACATTATTTTAAAAAAAAAATCCGTCTTTCACAAATGTTTTTACCCTAAAAGTAGTTAATCTTTTAAAATATAATAATTTTAAAAACAATTATTTAGGAAGTCGTGTACCCCGTACACGATTTCCGTCCACGTGGGTCAAACTCGTGCCTACGTGGAGCGAAGTGGTCAAATGTGCTGACATGTGCATTTAGGAAGTCGTGTACGGGGTACACGACTTCGTTCAATTTCATTTGGAAGTCGTGTACGGGGTACACGACTTCCTTCAATTTCAAAAAAACACCTATTTTTGAAAATAGTTTGAGAAACAACCTTATTCTTATAATTTCTTTCCCAACAACCCTATTTTTCAAAATATTTTCACAAAACACATTATTTTTTAAAAAAATCCTGAAAATTAGTATACATCATTTAATTAATTAAAATATTAATTTCATTTGACTGTATAATTAAATAATAATAATTTGGTAAAACTATATTTAAGATTTATTAATTTATTAAAAGTATAAAAATTGAACTTACAATATGTTTAGAATATGTTTAGGAGTGGTTCTAATTAAAATAATTTTAAACATGTTTTAAATTATTCAAAAATCAATTTTCACGTTTTAAAATTAAGTATTAAAAATTAAATTAATTTTAAATAATTAAAGACATATTTTAGTGTGATTTTGAAGTGAAAGAGATAGATTTAACGTTTCTTTACAAGTAAAATAGGTTTCAAGAAATCAATGGACAAGTCAAAATAATTGTTTATAACTGTTGCATAAAGGGTATGTATGGAATCACATGTATAATCCTTTGTAATTGTTGCATGAGTGAAGCACTTTTCATGAAATCATAAGCAAAGCAGAGGATTCATATAACATGAATTTTAATTTTATGTTTTAAGGAAGCACTTTTAGTTTAGTTTATACCAATTAACTAAGTACATGTAAACCGAAGAAAAGATATGTTTTTCAAAAAATTATTTTTTATTTAAACACTTTTGAGAATAATTATCGTTTAAAATACACTTTAAAAAAACTATCTGAGCAACAAAATATATAAGAGAAATATTGGAAAGGCAAGAATCACACTATAATTCTTTTACATAAGTTTTGTAGAATTTTGGAAAGAAGAGTAGTATTATTTAGAAAAAATTTCAAAAATAGCACATTTTACAAAATGTTTCAAATCTATAGCAAATTCTATCACTCATAGTCATTGATATACTATAGAGATAGAGAACTGTCGTGGATAGAATCCAAGATTTTGCTACAGCATGTAAATATTTTAATTTATTTTGCTATTTTTAAAAATGCCCTTACTTTTTAAGTAATTTTGAGTTTTATTGAAATAACATGAAGTTTTTATTAAAGAAAAATTGTCAAAAATAGAATCTTTCACAAAATATTTATACTTCCTAGAGAGATCAAATGTAATAAATTTGATCTGTTAGTGATTTTATTCCAAACGAGAAAGTAACGGGCATGAAGAAAAGATTAAAGTGTTAGGCTTCCTTCTACTAGGTAGATGGCCACCATGGCCCATGACCTCTTAATTAGTTTTTGATATGTTTACCATTTGACCAACTTATAATGATCAAAGGATACATCTTTTAGAAATGAAGTTAGAAATAACTGATCGAGCCTCAACCTGATACATCTTTAAAGGGTCACGGACTATTTGCAAAAGAGTTAAGAAGGTCTAATAACTATTTGCAATGATAATAGGATCAATTCCTTATCTTTTTAATAATAATCAACAGAAAGTTGATTGTGTTTTTCAAACAGAAACGTAGCAAATTTCAAATAATAACTTATAGTTATATTGAATAAAGACAATAACTCAATCTTGTTTTACCCTATTTTTGTTGTAAATTCTATTTTGAATGACCCTAAAATAGCCATTAACCCTAATTTTAATTAAAAACAATAAATAATTGTTATCACAACTCTTAACTTCAAAATTAATAACATTCTACTAGTCTCATTTTGGTAGTTAATCTCCAATTTAAGAATACTCCTGTTTTAGCTTTAAACAAGATCAATAAATGAGTGTAAGGCCATTAAATTTGAAATATACATTCGCCATCAATCATTTCAGTATTCCAAATATATTATTGAAACAATTTTAAAAATAGTAAAATAAACTAAAATATTTATAAAACAATATTACTAGTAGAAACATATTTGTAGATATAAATATGATATAAAATTTTGTTAGATTGTGTCAATTTGTTTGACAATTTTTCTATCTTATTTAGTTTTTTTAAGAGAAAATATTGTTTGATGGAACCATTACCTAATCTGAGTGGCTCCAACGAATGCCACATTATTAGCACATTGATTTACATATTCATGTTATTCCCTTTTTGAAAAATAATGTTACTAAAAAATATTTGAAGAAATTCTTTTTTCAAATAATATCTTTATACTTTTAAAAGTATAAAATATACTCTTAAATTTTGAAAAAAAAATAAAATAGTACTAGAATATAAACAATCAGAATTTTAGTAACTAAAAGAAGAACGAGCAATATGCATACGTATATAGTTAGTAATCAAATAAATGTGTCACCAAATAGTCTTTTCAAGGCCAGGTTGTTTGTTTTTTACTTATGAAAATAAACAAATAAAAAAAATGAAAATGAAATTTACTCAATTGTATCAAAGAATTACTTTCACTATATCCAACGTTGGAACAATATCACTCCAATTTTTCATAAATGTTTCAAACCAACCATTAGGATAGAAATCTCATTTAAAATGTTGTTGGAAAAATTACGTGGAACATTGCAACATCGACTATTTCGTAATTTCATGATCCACTATTCCAGTTTCAAATAGATGTTTGCATGGATTAAGTTTGAAAGAACAATCTTGGTAACACATCGAATTTCTGTTACTCCAAGTGTAGTTTTGAAACATTTATGAAAATTCAACCGTAAAATTGTAACTTATTACTTCAAAAAGACGTTCTTTCTGGGGTGTAGTATCTAATTAAGCCTTCATTTTATGCACTATTGGTAGACCAGCACAATTCAAAAATATAAATGCTATTATGAGCGAAGTACGGAAGAATTCAGCAAAGAAAATATAAAGGCTATTAAGCTATGAACAGAGTACCGAATTCATCTCCATGTCCTTCACCAACAGGACGCTTTAACTTTGCTTCTGCTCTTTCTCAGCAAAAATCCTGCTTCCTGCCTCCATTGAAAGTTAAAAACTCATAAAAATAAGCAACCCCCCATTTTCTCAAGGTTGGTGATGGTGTAAACAGAGCATTTAATGGGTTTTCTCCTTAGACTTGCCTTTTCCTTCTAATCCTGAGCTGAACCATTCCACAGCCAGAAGAAAGTTAATAAGGAAGACTCAAGAAATAACTTGGTTTTCTTCTTTCTCTCTTTTTCGAGATGGATATGGTGTTTGTTAACAAAAACACTGTTTTGGGTATCCTATGTTTTACTCTATTTACCTTGTTTGGAACTTGTTTCTCTAGAGCTTTTACAGCTAATTTTGTGTTTGGGGATTCATTGGTAGAGGTTGGAAACAACAACTACATTCCATCACTCTCCCGGGCCAACTATGTCCCAAATGGTATCGATTTTGGAAGGCCAACTGGTCGGTTCACAAATGGGCGAACCATTGTTGACATAATAGGCAAGTTGTGATCAACATTATTGTATTGATAAGACGAACAAATGACAGGGAAAACAAAATTTTAATGTATATTCTGTTTCTGTTTTCATCTTACCAGGTCAGGAGCTTGGGTTCAAGACATTCACTCCCCCATACATGGCACCTTCCACGACTGGACGGGTGATTCTTCGAGGCATCAACTATGCTTCTGGTTCAGCTGGAATCTTAAACAACACAGGAAAAATCTTTGTAAGTTTTTAGAGCAATGAATGAAGCATGTTTTTGCATGGAAAGCCAATGAATGAAGTACATTTTCATACTTTCTTTTTCATTTGATGTGTTCTTGTTATTTGTGTAACTGAAGTACATTATATTTGTGTTGGAAAAAGATTGCTCGAATCAACATGGATGCACAAATTGATAACTTCGCAAATACCAGACAAGATATCATCACCATGATTGGCCTTCATTCTGCCATTGATTTGCTTAGAACCTCCATTTTCTCCATAACCATTGGTTCAAATGACTTCATTAATAACTACTTTACACCAGTCCTCTCTGATTCAGGACACCGGTTGATTCCTCCAGAGTTGTTTGTTGGCTCCATGATTTCGAGATACAGACTCCAACTTACAGTAACAACACTCTTTCTTTTTACTTCACTGACATCAACTCTTTTCCACTGCCTCATCTGGAAACAGTTCTGAAAAAAGCATTTGAATAATTTGCAGAGACTCTACAATCTAGGAGCTAGAAGGATTGTAGTGGTTAACGTCGGACCAATTGGATGCATTCCTTATCAGAGAGATTCAAATCCTTCGTTAGGAAACAACTGCGCAAATTCCCCTAACCTAATGGCTCAGTTATTCAACAGCCAATTAAGAGGTCTACTCACAGAGCTCGGATCACGATTTCAAGATGGGAATTTCCTTTACGCAGATGCATTTCACATCGTTCAAGATATTGTTCAGAATCACGCATCATACGGTAAGAAAAGAACGTGGAATTGAACATTTTCATAGAGGAACTTTGTTGAATACCTGGTTTTCACATTGAAAACTTCGTTCGCTGCATTTGAATAGGGTTTGAGAATGCTGACTCGGCGTGCTGCCATATCGCCGGTCGCTACGGTGGTCTTTTTCCCTGTGGACCGCCATCGAGCGTGTGTGTGGACAGGTCGAAGTACGTGTTTTGGGATTCATTTCATCCTTCTGAAGCTGCGAACTCCATCATCGCCGGGCGGCTCTTGAACGGCGACGCCGTTGATATTTGGCCTATCAATATTAGAGAACTTGAACGTCTTAATTAATTAATTGAAATAATCACTACTACTTTTATTTAACTTTTGCCCAATCCTACCAAAAATTGGTGCAGTCGTACTCAAATTTGATTGATAGAAGCTGAAGCCCCATGGAATGTTTTCTTTATTGCCTTTGTTACATTGTCACCAAGTCTACCTTCACCTCTTATAGCTTTTACCTTACTTTTGAAGGTTAAGTAAAAATATTCATAAAATAATTACAACTATAACATAACCATACAACAATTCGTTAGAACACAATCTACTAAGTTTGTATTTTTTATTATAAATTTGAAAGTATCACGTATCAATACATAACACGAATAAACAATATCAAACGTAATGAAATGAGATCCATTTTTTATCTTACAATTGATCAATTTGTAAATTTTGTTTTTATAATGGAAAGAAAGTAAACTTTAACACACATTATCTATAATTGAAATTATTCTCAAACAATTGATATGTTTATTAATTATTTCTTAAATATAAATTATTTAAGAAAATTTTATTAAAACATTTGTGAAATTTTATAAATCAATAAAACTAATTTTTAACTTTTAAAACTATATCGGTTAAATACTAGCTTTTTATTTTCTAAAATATTTTGTATATTAAAAATCACGTCTATCACATTTCACATCTACCAAGACCTTGGGTAAATATTTACAAAACCTAACTCTTTTAATCAATTTGTTGAATAGTTATTTTAAATATAAAAAAATAAATCAAAATATTTATAATTATAGCAAAATATTATTATCTATATTTTTATATATTCATGAATAAAATAATATGATATCCATTTTTAGAATTAGCTTATCTCATTAATTTGGTTCAGTATCTACACGGTCGATCTGGTTCAGCGTTCGACCGGTCTGATTAAAAACCAACCATCTTTGGGGAATAAGAAAATGAGAAAGAAAATGTAAGAAAATATGGAAGAATTTCATTTTCCCGTCGTTTGCACAGTTCATCTCGCGGCACGAAAATTTATAGCGACTTGAATACTAGCAGACACTTCCAATTCTTTCGCTGTATCTGCTGCTGATCGATTATCTTTCCTTCAATTTCATCGATTGATCCTCAATTACTTGATTCTTTCTCATACATGTAGAATTTATCCTATTCTCAATCGCAAATCGAGCAGACGACGAAGAAGGAGAGGGAGGCTTAAGAAAGTGCAGCCAGTTCCCAGTTCCATGGCTGCAGAATCGAAGTCAAGCTTCTTATTATTATGCGTATGTGTTTTGGTTTTCGTTTTGCTTGTAGTTCCATTGGATTCGGCACCTCAAGCTTTCAGGAGAGATCCAGGACATCCTCATTGGCATCACGGAGCCTTCCATACCGTCCGAGATAGTGTCCGAAACGATGTTCGTCGGATGCTTCATTCACGAGCTGAGGTAGTTCTTTTTCTGTATTTTCTTCCATATCATGTGGTTCCATCCTTGATTATGTGATCGTTTGCTCGTGTAAAATGCAGCGGCTCCAATTAGTATATTGTTTTCGCGCCTGTTAAACCTCTTTCTTGGGATTTAGACGATGCTAAAAAAATTAGGAAGAATGGATAGTTTTAGATTTGCGTTTGTTACGTGCTCTTTTTTTCCCTCAATGTTTTTTATTGATGGTATAATTTGCTGTCTTTCAAATTCGAGCTGGAGTTGTTATAATCTTGGCTATCTCGGAGGAATGCCGTTCCTGGAATTAATTAAACTATGGACTGACATTTATAATTTGGTACTTCGTAGCATTGTATTTTGCTTTTTCTTTCTTTGAACTTGTAACTTTAGTGCTTTGCTACTTTGTAACTTGTGAACTATGAATGATCACGATACGTGTTACACTTTTACAGAAACGAATTATAACAATTATATCATGTTTTGGTTAATGATTGAAAATGTCATTTACATGGTCCTCTACAGTCTATACGCATGCAAAATCTAACAAAAGCATCGCACAGGTTCCCTTTCAGGTTCCACTTGAAGTGAACGTCGTCCTTATTGGTTTCAATAACGATGGAGCCTACCGGTACTCAGTAGATGCACACAAGCTAGAAGAGTTTCTGAGAGCCAGCTTCCCGTCTCACAGGCCATCCTGCCTTGAGACTGGAGAGCCCATTGATATAGAGCATCATCTTGTATATAATGCATTTTCTGTAAGTTCCACTTTGATTTTGTTGCGTAATGCATAATTCATGCCCTCAAAGAATTCGATTTAAAAGTTCTCTATTTCTGAGATTACATATTGAAGTTTTTCGCTCTTGTGTACTTGAGTTCATGTTTTTGAACCGAATGTATCCTGAAATTTATATTTTTAATTTTTAATTTTTAATCTATTAAATAACAGTATGTTTCATAAGTTCTACTTCTACGATGGTGGTAACATAATAAACCCACTAGTAAGGCTACAAGATCATCAGAAACATAGAATTTTGATATCTGTAATGCATAAAATATTCTGCTTGCACTTGTATACTTCTTTTAAATGATTTCTTTTTTGGAATGAGTATTGCATTTTTTAACAAAAAGCTCCTTAGTCTGGCTACAATATTTTCAACTGCTACAGGTAGGTCAGGCTGAATTGATAGCTCTTGAGAAGGCATTGAAGGAGACCATGATTCCCGCTGGAAATGCAAGAGAGGTGGAACTTAAGCTTTATGCTGCCATTTGCTGATGTTCTTTGAAGTTTTTGGGGTAGTTTGTGCACACTGTTCTTTTTGTATATATTTAATTCTAAAAATTCTATACATGTCCAGACTGATTTTGGAAGAGAGGTACCTTTGTTCGAGGTTGAAGCAACAACAGTTGAACCGGTCTTTCAGAAGTTATATTCCTATATATTTGACATTGATAATGAGGGATACTCTGCTGAGAGGGATAGAGTTATGCCAATTGCCATCTTTATTGTCAACTTCGATAAGGTTTGGTAACTTTGTCTGCATCCAAATTTTGAATACAAAGTTTTGATGCTTCCTTCTATGATCACTAATGCATTCGTCTCACTTTTCCTTGCCAAAGTACTTATTCTTCTTTAAAGTCGACATTTATGATTTATTATTCTTTTCTCTGACAGATGGAGTGCTCTTTTCTTTCTTTCTTCTTTTTAATTTCTTTATCTTTTTGTGATAATCCTTCAATTTTTTATTTGTATTATCATGCGTTGTTGCTTTTATTTCATTTTCTGTTTCACCTCCTCTGCATTTTCACTCTACTTCTTTAACAGGTCAGAATGGACCCTAGAAATAAGGAGATCGATCTTGATAGTTTAATGTATGGTAAACTTGACCAGCTAAGTGATGAAAATATGAAAAAACAAGAAGGTGATTACATTTATCGCTATCGATATGAAGGAGGAGGAGCAACTCAAGTTTGGCTGGGCTCTGGCAGGTATCATTTTGTTATTTGGGTAATCTTGCTATTGCTAGATGTTTCTGTTGCAAGTTTTAGTGATCCAATATGAGTTTACTTATGTTTTTCCAGCTCTTAGGAACTAACATTCAATACAGTCAGAAGGTTAGTGGAAATTATGGTTGTTGTTGGCATCCATATCATTTCAGTAATTGATGTAACAGTAAAGCTAAATAAAGTGGAAATTTAATACCCAATTTCATGTCTCACTTGGTTGAATGTATATCATTAGACCATATTGTGATATTGCGATATCTGTCACTGGTATCATGTCACAATAAAGGTTAATCAAATGTGGTCGTTAGTTCAGTTTATCTTTGAGCCCAACTGGTGTAATTGTTTGTTTGTTTCTTTGATCGAATATGAGTTAATTCCGTTCTTTGTTTCGCAACATTGTAACTAAAGTTCTGGTATGTGATTTTGTTAGAAATAGTGGGCTTAGGTCATGTGAAAAGCCCAATTCCCAAGGATAGTTAAGATTTACTTTGCACTAATTTTTTATTATTTTAATAAGGCTCGTGTTGTCTATAAATACCTCCCCTTTGTATCTTTATTATCATAAGAAGTAATAAGAAATACCAATACCGTGGTTTTTCTCCCTATACTAGGATTTCCACGTAAATTTGTGTTTGTTCTACGTCTCTAATTTCAATAGATCTCATTATGTTCTAAGGTCCAACTTTCTTCATTATTCAGATATGTTGTGATTGACCTCTCAGCGGGCCCATGCACATATGGTAAAATTGAAACTGAAGAGGGAAGCGTCAGTACTAGAACTCTACCACGACTTAGGAATGTGCTATTTCCAAGAGGATTTGGTGCAGCTACTGACCATTTGACCCATGATAATTTTATGGGGGAACTTGCTGCCCTTATATCAACCACCATTGAACATGTCATAGCCCCGGATGTCAGGTTTTTGCATTTCATTTCATTCTATGTTGCTTTTTCTATGTTCGTATTGTTGGTTACATACTCCACAAGCTTAGACCCCAGAGAAGAACTGGCAAAATAGGAGTCACCTTGTGAACTTGATGGATTATGTCTTCTCACTGTTGCTTCCTTATGTTTAGGTTTGAAACTGTTGATATGACAACAAGATTGCTCATACCCATAATCGTCTTACAAAATCACAATCGATACAATATTATGGAGAAAGGCCAGAATTACAGTATAGATGTTGAAGCAATCGAAGCAGAGGTAAGACCCTTGCATTGAATATGGCATAGAGTTCCACAAAATATGATCTAGAAGTTTTATTTCTCTGAGTTGAATGGCTACATAATTCATTGAACTGTTATGGAATGTGAACATCCCGTACTTCTGGGTTTAGGTCTTGATATAGAACACAAACCTCTTCGTGTAAGTGTTTCACATTATTTCAGGTTAAGAAGATGATTCATGTTGGGCAAGAAGCAGTAATTATCGGTGGTTCACACTTATTACATCGGCACGAAAAGTTGGCCGTAGCTGTTTCAAAAGCAATGCGAAGCCATTCCCTACAGGAAACAAAGAATGATGGTCGTTTTCATGTTCATACCAAGGTGTATTTGGACGGTGCTATCCTTAGAGAAGTAAGTGCTGTCTTTTCTCAGTACAGAACTTGATCGTTTTGTTTGTGTGGTATATATATTGGTCCGGGAATCAAGCTACTGTATGGTTTGCATGGACTAGTTAAGTGGCTTCCATGTAACAGCATATGACCATTAGACATTTTTAGCAACCTCATTGATGCCATTCAGTGAATAATTGATTGCTTAATTTATTTCAGGAAATGGAAAGGTCCGCTGATGTGCTTGCTGCAGGTTTGCTTGAGGTGGCTGACCCATCTTTATCTGATAAATTTTTCCTTCGCCAGGTTAGCAATAGCATAAAGGTTTTTGGTTTAGCGTACTGGATCAAAATAGTTCACCAGTGAACTCAAGTTTAATGATCTATATTTTGGCATTTGCCAGCACTGGACGGATGAAACTGAAGTTTCAGATGATTCAGTACTGAAGCATAAGCCTCTTTGGGCTACATATCAATCAAAAGTTGGCAAGAAGGTGAAGAAAACTGAAAAAAAGCAGGGGGATTTGCACCGAACTTATGGAACTAGGGTGCTTCCAGTGTAAGGAACTCAAACTCAACTTATAAAAGAGGGGTTGGGAGGGAGTGGAGGATGTGTAAGGAATAAAATCACCTTTTTAGATAGCGGTATAATGTTTGATTTTTTCTTATATTTATCACGCCAAGTACAAATTTCTTCCTATAAAAAGGCACTCTTTTTGTTGGCATTTTTTTTCTAGGGTTTAAGATTTAGCCTAGTGTGTCAATTCTGATGCTTTTTATAGAAATAAGTAGAGAGGAGAAAACATACATTATTGGGTTTAAATTAGTGTTAGACTTGAAGCATCGTATTGGTGCAATTTTCTACTTTTTAGTCTGTGACGTGAATAATTTACAATTGTTATTTTGTCTTTTAATAGTCACTAAGATCCAAGTTAATGCCATCAGCTCCTTTTATTCAGTTTTGTCCTATCATTGGCTGATGTTGATTCAAAACTCACGATGGAGGATGAAAGCCTGGTTTATGCAAGCAAAGATGTTGTAATCGTACTTGAGCATCAAAATGAGAAGATTCCTCTTAGGTGAGTGGAAATTTACATGATTGAATGCAATTAAATTCATCATTGCTACATTAGTTTACAGAATAAAACAATTTATGCAAACCTTTCTATAAATTTTCTTGTGAATTCCTGTTTGAACTTCTGTTGTATTGAAAATTGAGGTGCAACGGCAAATGTTTCTCACTATGAAGGGTACGATTTGGGATAGATTAAGGGGCATTACCCTAGAATACGTAGATGGGTGTGTGAGAGCCCTAGTAAAGATATACTATAACCATAACAATATTCTTCTCATAATCCTATTATATCGTTAACTAGGGCTCTCACAGTGTGTTTTTCTTCTTCCTCTGATATGATGGATTAGATGAATGTGTACATTTTGGTCTCTTTACAACTCCTAGGTCTAAACTTCTTGTTTCTTAGACCACCTATACTACCGTTTGACTTTTTGTTTTTAGTTTGTGAGAATTAAGTTTATAAACATTACCTCCACTCACAAGTTTTTATGTTCTGTCATCATATACCCATGTTTTCAAAAACTAAATGAAGTTTTAAAAACTAATAAATAGTTTTAAACGCTTGTTTTGTTTTTAGAACTTACTTAGAATTCAGGTGTTTCTTCATGATTGGTGAGACCATAATGGAGAAATTGAGAGGGAAATAGCATAAATTTCAAGACAGAAAACTAAAATTTAAACTGTTATCAAATGAGGTCATGCTGCTTTCAATGTTTGCTGTGAAGGTTGGACTCTGTTTATTTCCCGTCTTTTTACACATCTACCTATTTTTTGTAGGATTCAGCCACTTTGTTTTTAATCATAGTAAGAGGGAAGAACTGATTTAGTTCTACTGTCTTTCTCATTTTTCTGATAAGTAACATGAATCGATTGTTCTCGGTATTTCATGTCAATTCTATCAACATTAGCCAAGTGCTTTATGGGTCCTCTACTACCTTCTATACGGGTGTAGTGTCAGCATGCATTCTGTGCAGTAGGGAATATGGTGACTTTTCTTTCCTTTTTGCGGCAGTTGACTCACTTTCATTATAGCTCTAAGTGTTTTTCTTTTCTGCAGTTATGTTTCTGAAACACATAGAAGCCATTTAGATCCATCGCAGGCACAACGTCATATATTGGCTGGGCTTGCTTCAGCTGTTGGTGGTTTGAGTGCACCTTATGAGAGGGCTTCTCATGTTCATGAGAGGGCAATTGTAAATTGGCTCTGGGCAGCTGGTTGTCATCCATTTGGCCCGTTCTCGAACACATCTCAAGTCAGTCAAATGCTTCAAGATGTTGCATTGGTGAGGATATTTTTTATGATTTTTGGCGAAACCTATCTTTTACTATTATTATCATTATTGGGATATCAAGAGTCTCCACTCGTTGGATCAAACTTATCCCTCTAATTTTTTAAGAGGCTTCACTCACCCTAAAGAACATCGAAAGTTAACAAGAATTTCTTGTTAAATTACTAAATTTTCTAATCTAGGGATTGAATTAATATATTTCCAAATTTCCGGGCCTTTACAGCCATGGCACCATGATTATATGTATGAGAGCACGTTGTTGTTTGACATTTCATTCTTCAACTCGTAGTATTATCAGTTTAGACTGCAGAAATATATTTTCACTTTTTTTTTCCTTTTTCCCCGACAGAGGAACATCATATATGCACGTGTAGACTCAGCTCTTCACCGAATCCGAGATACATCAGAGGTAATTCCATTCACATCTAATCTTTTAATCTTTGCTTAGTAAATTTAGTTTGATCATAATGTTTATTTGGTGTCAGACTGTCCAAACCTTTGCAACAGAACATCTAAAAACTCCACTTGGTGAACCAGTGAAAGGCAAGAAGAACAAGACAACTACCGAGTTGTGGTTGGAGAAGTTCTATAAAAAAACCACCAACTTACCTGAACCTTTCCCCCACGAATTGGTCGAGCGACTCGAGAAATACTTGGATGTAAGTCATTCAACATATCGACACTACTGTCAGTACTAAACGTCTACAAATTGTAAGTAACTGATTTCTGTACCACCGAAAACAGAACCTTGAGGAACAGCTCGTAGATCTCTCATCACTATTGTATGACCATCGTTTACAAGATGCACATTTGAATAGTTCAGAAATTTTCCAAAGCTCCATTTTCACCCAGCAGTAAGTTAACACATCTTAGTTTTTCTTAATTGAATAAATCTGTGGCATTTATGAGTAAATCATTCATATCGTATCAATCGATCTTAGGTACGTGGATTTCGTATTGAGTGAAGAGAGGGAGAAGATGAGATGCTGCAGCATTGAGTACAAATATCCAGTGCAATCTTCTCAAAATTACATCTATGGAGGAATTCTTCTAGCTGGGTTTGTTGTTTACTTTCTTGTTATCTTCTTCTCATCACCAGTGCGCTAACAATAGGAAACATAGAAGTAATTATATTTCATTATGTTAACACTAAAAACAAAAAATACATTTTGGTTTCTCATGCCAATAGGAATTTAGAAAATTTTGATCATATTGGCACTTTAACTTTGGTAGTACAATTAGAGAGCACATTTTCACTTCACACAATCAAATCAGAAAGATTTCTTTTTTCTTCTCTTTTTTTGAGTTTAACAGGCTGGACAGTTAACTTTATTCTGGACTTGTTCTTATTTGTGAATTATTAATATCGTCTGTTCTGGGATATGTTTGAATTGACTATTTCTTTAAGCACACTTATAAATTAATCTAAACGCATAACCGAAGAAGGAAAGCAATGGAGAAACAAAAACTAAACTTTTTTTATTTATTTAAAATTAGAGTTAAGCATGATAGATCGAAAAATTGAGTCGACCAAACCAAACGACTTTGGTTCAGTCGTTGTCGGTTTGGAAAACTTCCGGATTAGAAATTTTCAAAAATAGTTTAAAGAGTTAAACAGATAGTTACTCTTACTCCTCAACAATCGAAGTGGACTTGAACATCTGCTACACTGACCATAATTTGTTCAATGGCAGTTTGGTCGAAAAACTAGCTTTGTTGGACTCGTGATCACTCCTAAAAAAAAATAAGTCTGCGTGTCTAAATTTCTTGTTGTTGAGTTTTTACTACGTGTCTAAGAAAATAAGAACTTCTTGATGCTAAGTTTTTATTACGTGTCTACATTTTAGGCCATGCATATCTTACAATATATGGTTGAGGTGAGGAAGATACTTGTATGCCTACATATATTTTAGAAACAGGAGGAGAATTTCACTAGACAACAAAATTTTTTTAAAAAAAAAACTCGTAACATCTTTTTGCATATTGCAAAGTTGAAAAATATGACAGTAATTAAACGATAATTTATTTTTAAATTTGTTATTTTGAAAGATAAGTAACACGAGTTTTGTTATTTTATTTTATTTAGCTGTTTTTGTAAACTTTTCTATAAATAAAAAACGAATCGTGAGGCTCTATTTTAATTTTTTTATAAATATTTTTTTTTTATATAAACGTGTATTTGGAAAATTTTAAAGTTACAAACCCTAAGCTTTGAGTTTGTATTTATTGACTTCAAACCAGTAAATTAAAGAAACTGTCAAAAATAATTTGAATTTTGTCTCTTTTTTTGTTTTAGCAATTTTGATCAGTAGGGTAAACGATTTGCTTTTTTTTTTCTTTCTATTTTTGGAATAACTCTTTAAATTATGAATTTTTCATAAATGTGAAAATTTATATCCTTTATTATGTCTTCAAAGATTATTCATGCATTAACATTATTTCTTTGGTTTGATTAAAATAGATATTGAAGATACATGAGAATTGATGTGATGATGATTTAAAAGATAATTCTAATAATGGGTTCAAATTTATTATTCATTAAGTGTTAAATTGGTAACACTAATACAATTATTAGTTCAAGTAAACATACAATTTCCAAAGTTTGATATATTTCTTCTATGTAGTGGATAATCTTGCTGTTTTATTTATTATATCTAGTTTTTGTTTTTCAAAATTTTGGCTAAAAATTCAAACATTGAGATAAATACAATTTAGAAATTGTTAGAATACAAACAAAGTTTTGTTGGGTTTCATAATTTAAACTGTTGAGTTATAACCTTTATAATCAAATTATACAACATGAGCTTATCAAATTATCAAAGTCTCGCTTGTTACATTTTGCTTTTTAAGAATTAGAATTATAAACATCAATTTCACCTCTACGCTTGTTTGTTTTATTATCTACATTACAGGAATATATTTAAAAATAACTCGGAGTTCAAAAAACGTGTCATTATTAAATCTTTCATGAGTGTATGTATAAGGACGTTGACACAAGAAAAATGGACTATTTAAAACAACTCAATTTTAAAATGTACTTTTAATTGTTTCAATTTCATACTTTAATCCTAGTTTATTACTCAAGCTTAGCGTCTAATAATCCATTCCCACTTGTTTTAGTCACGTAATGATATGGCTTCTGCTTGTATAAATAAATGATGATTTGATTCAAAGAATTAGGAAAAACAGTAGTTTCCAAATTATGTACAAACCAATTTTGTAATTCTATAGACCAAACCTCACAATCACATATAAAAACATAATTAGAAAAACGTTTGATAAAATAATCTTAAAGTTAAGTTCCTTAACTATATTTGAAATCAGAAAAATTATACCTATTAATTGTATTTATTGGTTTAAAACTATTACTAACCTCATTTAATCCTATATTTCTATTTCTGTTTCTTTTTCTTTTGAAAGAAAAGTTCTTGGTCAAGCAATCCAACAGAAATTTTCTGTTAGATTATAATTTTGATCCTATATTTCTATTTCTGTTTCTTTTTCTTTTGAAAGAAAAGTTCTTGGTCAAGCAATCCAACAGAAAATTTCTGTTAGATTATAATTTTGACCTCCGATTTCAGTATCCATTCTTCGGACTGACCACCGATAAAGCTCAACTGTGAGATTTATTGTAGCAAATGCTATGAGATCAAACTGATTGAAGGTACAACAAGCTATCGAGAACTATAATCATTTAAATTAATGAATTGGAATGATATAAAACTCCTTTTCAATCTCAATTGCTTTTTCTTCATTTTGATGTAATATCAAAATAATTTGTAAAAATAATAGAAGGGAAGAATGAATCACATATAATCGGAGATATGAAGTTCAAACAGAAGATAGGGATCAGACATGGTTTTCTAGGCCGCATTATCCATCAAATTAAGCAGAAATTACATCTACTCAGAGCCCAGTGCATGTTCATCACTTCAATTAACATTAATCAAAAGCCAAAATTCCAAAATATTAAAAAAAAAAAACAAATCAAACAAAATACGTAATCGTAAGGACTCCTCAGAGATATGCTTGTGATTGTCATCAAAATTAGACTATCAGATCTCAAAGATTCCATGCCATCACAGGAGCCGCAAAGAAATGACACATTTCAAAAACGAAAACAAAAGATTGTTGAAGGAAAATACAAGAGGAGAAAAATCAAAACACAAAATCACAGACCTACACCATTAGGGAAAAAAAAAACCAGTTCCTAGTAATGAAAAACGAAGAACACAATAAAGCAAGAGATAAAAGAGGATAACGAATAGGAATCGAGATCGATAAGAGATTTAGCAGGCTTCAATTAACTACGCCTGATAATAAAAACGAAGGCGAAGTAACTCAACATTCCTGCAATAAATTTGTGCTTCCTCGATCCATAGGATACGAAATCGCCGCTAATTCATGACGGAATTAATGGCTATATCGTCGGAGGCAATGCAACGTAAGATCAAGAATGTAAAAAACAAAAAGGATGAACAGAAAAACCAAGGCAGATGAAGAAATTGGGAGGAGAGTGAAGACGGTGGGGGGATGTTGGAGCGCTGTTGGTATTTATAAGTGCGTTGGTAAAGGAATTAGGGTTTCAATTAAGATATTATGCTATTATATATATAAAAAGATTTAATTCTATCATCAAGAAGCGCCCATGGCCTAATGGATAAGGCGTCTGACTTCTAATCAGGCGATTGTGGGTTCGAGTCCCACTGGGCGTGTCCTTTTTCTTTTATTTTTCTCTTTTGATTAATTGTATATAGTAATCGTGTTTAATTTCTAAATTAAATTTTAATTATCAATTTTGAATTTACGGTGGCTCCACTTTTTTTAAAATGTAGACTAACTCTACATTTAATTAGTTTACATATCTATGTCCGTAGGAAATTTTATTGATTTTTAATAATGTTTTTTCTCGATAAAAGTTAAAAGGTTAAAAATTTTCGGAGAAACAACTTTTAGTGTCAAGACTTCGATCAAAATGTTAAAAATCACCAACATTCATTTATGTTCATAATGTATAATTCATTTGTTTTATCCAATACAATGTATATATTTGTCTTTTGTCTAATACGCTTGAAAAATAGTAAATTAATAATTTGTTCGAAATATTACTAAAATAACTAAAGAGGAAATTGAGATAAAATATTTGCATTTAATAAAAAAAAATTGTTTTTTTTTTTAGTTTTTTCCTATAAAAGTAAATAGTTTGATTGTGAATTCAACCCATAATAAATTGAAATTAATAAAATTGTAATTGAGATTTTGCTCACATCTCAAGGATTTTCTTCATTTTTTATCTCAAATTAAGTTGATAAAGCGTTTATGTTTTGATTTTAAATATGAACAAACTAGTTATAATAAATGAAAAGAAAAAGCATATTTTGCCTAGAAAGATTTATGAAGGATAGAAAAAAAAAACTAACTACAAAATATAAATAACAAAAAAAATTAAATGAACATGAAGTATAAAGGAGTTTAGTTATGGAAACTCAAGTGTGGATAAAGATTGAGTTAGTGGAGAATGAGAGAATGAGAGAATGAAATGTAGGGAGGGAGACTTTTGAACATATTCTATTTTAAAATAAAACGAGTCATTTGTTGAACGAACATCTAACATTCTCATCAAAATGGTATTTAGATTATATTCCACAGTGAAATATATGCATCTCAACGAGATGTATCTATCGAATAATGTGTTGGATCTTATTTTATGTGTTTAATGTTAAAAATAATAGTATTTAAAATATTGTTATTTTTTGTAAAACATTTTTTAAATCAATAAATAACGAGAAAAAAAAATCTATAATCAATCCAAAATGGACCCATTTTGGATGCCTTCGTGCAATTTGAATTTTTAAGATGTCACGTATAGCATCAATAGGTGGCATATTTATCATTTATTGGTTCATGTTTGTAGTGTATAGTTTTAAAAAAAGAAAAACAATGGTTTTTCTTTTGTTGAGTATATATTATATACTTCTGTAGCTAACAGACAAAACTTAGTTCAACGAATAAGAATCAAGAGGTCAGTAGTTCAAAATTCTTATTTAAAATTGTATTAAAAGAAGTATACATTCGTACACAAATGAAATGATTATGCAATTCATGTGATTATATTTTTGTTATATAAACCACATTGATACATTTGTATTTTAAAATTAAGAGTTTAGTTAAATGTAATGACGTAATTATTTATTTTCAATATAAGTTTTAAGTGCAATCTTTATTTATTGGTACATTTTTAGAAGTTAATGAACTCATTTTCTAATCTATTGGTTCATGTTTATCAATCGTTTGTTTTTATAAAACAAACCTCTCATATGTATATTCAAACTATATTTTAAATCAATACGTGAATTACATATATTAGTAAATTTAATACATTCCAAATAAGAATTATCACAAACATAGCAATTGTAAGAATGTTCTCACGATTAAATATAGCTATCAAAACATGTCATACAACTCTAATTTCTACGTCCATAACTTTCGACGGGTAATCCTATTTCGTTCATGAGCTAAAAACTGTTTTTATTAAACATGAACAATTTATTGTTTTTCACTGTATTAGAAAACACCATTTGGTTCTAATAAAATATTTTGAAATTTGAATTCAAAAATTTTAATGTGTTTGGTAGTAAATTTGAAAATGCAATTATGAGTCTCACGTTCAATCTCTAAAAACAAAATTTCAAAAAGCAGAGAAAACAACACCTTTTTGTTTTTTAAAATAGATTATTTCAAATTGTGAAGTGAGCATCGACGTCCAAAAAACAATTAGAACGACCAAAATCGACCAAACTGACACCAAATGGTCAGTTTTATTAAAAGTACGATCAATGATTGGTTTAATTAAAAGGTTTTGAAAAGTTGACCAAAATCAAAATCGACCCACTAAACATCGGTCGGATTTTTTTAGTATAAACCAACTAGGTCGATTTTCGACCTCTGTTTTTGTACAAAAGTGCTCCTATCTAACTGATGATCATCCCTAATTTTATGTGTCTATTTTTCAACAACTGTTTTGGAAAAACAATTATAAAAATCCAAACATTCCAAAAAAAGAAACCAAAGATTCCAAAAAAAATAAAAATGAGTAAAGAAATAAATTGTTAAGTTGGGATTGACCGATAGTGAAAGGGTCGTTTTTTATAATAAATAAAGAAGAGACCAGGAATTAAGGAAATAGATGTAGAGAGGTTGCGATTTAAAAGAAGACGTGATTCAAATTTGATGTCCTCAAATGTCGTCACTACATACGTAACATTAACACCTAACTAAACTCTCCACCTCCTCTCATTAATTCATTTAAATCAAGCATAATGATTATAGAATAATATTAAAATAAACTAAGAGTAGGAGACTGTTTGTTTGGTTTTATTTCTTGGAAATTGCACATCACCCCAGAAACATTTTGAAAAAATATGATCAAATTAGTGATGACTTTTAAACGTGTTAATTTTATAATTTAGAAAATATAATCACACAACATTTATTATCATTTTTTTGATTTTTTTTACAAGTGTTCCTTTATCTTTTTTTCTTTGATTTTTTTTGTTTGTATCCATATTTACATACTAATCTTAGACAGCAACTTATCTCATTCTTAAACCTTTCAATGTCGAGAAAATTTGTAAAAAAATAATTATTATTTAGGTAGTCAATATGTTCAATTTATTTTAAAAATTAAATATACTAATTATAGAACAAGGAAATAAAATATGGTAAGCTGTTTACAAAATTTATTATACAAACAATGATCATGTTAGAAAAATTATAAAAAATAGAAAGAAGAACAAAATATTTACCTTGGTACCAAATTTGAGGATAAAGAATTTGAGCTTTTAGTTATTTTTTTTTAGAGAAATGGTCTTTTCCTACCAAATTTGAGGATAAAGAATTTGAGCTTTTAGTTATTTTTTTTTAGAGAAACTGTCTTTTAGTTGGTTTTGTTACATGAAATATAAATAGTTTATCAATTTTTGATGAGGGGTATATAGTTTGTTTTTTTCTTCTATTTTTTAAAAGTAAACAGTTTTTAAAAATAAACTTACATTAGAGAGGCTCCTGTAGTTGTCAACCGTAGCAAAATATTTATAAAATATAGAAAAAAACTAAAAAATGTTTATTTGAGTTGTGTAAATAATTTAAATAATTTATTATTTTTTTAAATGTAACTTAATTTAATATTAAAAATAAAAACACGTGAACTAAAATTAAAAAATAAAATATGAAGTCTAAAACTAAACCAACATTAAAATAAAATATAGAATCTAAAACAATATTTTAACCTTGAAAATATTTTAAACTAAAATTGTGCGAATAAGAACCAAAAAATATATATTTTAACGTAAAATAAAAAAATAATAATTTAAAAAGAGAGAGAGAAAAAAAAAACCATTTAAAAAGTCACGGGTTCCGGTCCGGCGTGTTGCCCAAGCCATTCAGTTCCAAACAACATGGGCCCAACAGACCGGGTAACCCCGAAATTCCCCTCTCCCTATAAAACCCCTTCCCCCTCTCTTCATGTGTCCACAACTTTTCTCCCAAATTTCCTCTTTCATTTCATATCGTCTCTATTTTTCAGCCATGTGCCCTTCCGGTACCGCCTCCGACGATCGTTCTGACGTTGCGTCCGTCGGTTTCCGTCAGGCATTCGAGGTACTCGACGCCGACCACGACGGAAAGATTAGCCGCGACGATCTTCGTAAATTCTACAGCGGCGGCGGCGATGCCGACGAAGATGCAATTGGGTCAATGATAGCCGCTGCGGACTTGAATCGGAACGGAGTTGTAGAGTATGAGGAGTTCGAGCGCGTATTGTCCGGGGGACGGAGGAGATCGACGGGGATTATGGAGGAGGTGTTTAAGACGATGGATAAAGATGGAGATGGACGGTTGAGCCATGGCGACTTGAAGAGCTATATGCATTTGGCTGGATTTTCGATATCTGATGAAGAGGTAACGGCGATGATTAGGTTTGGCGGTGGAGATGAATCGGACGGCGTTTGTTATGAAGGATTGCTCAAGATTTTGGCCGTTGATAATATGTATTAATTAGTTCATATATTGATATGTATATTTTTTTGGGTGTGGTTGAGATCTGAGGTTTCCAAGAAATGCATTTCTGGAAAATGTTTGTCTTCTTATTGTAAAAAGTCCTTCTCTGGGAGGGGAAAAACGTTTTTAATAAAAAGCGTTTATTTCTTGAGCCGTTCTTGTTGTGCTTTAGGTGTTACTAATCCTAAAGCTCTTGTATGTAAATTTGAAGTTTACTCAATAAATTTTAGTGTTTTGAGAGTAGAAAAATGAAAGAGTGACAAAGAAATAGGAAATGCTTAAATTTCCTATCATTCATTCGATTTAAAAGGTGAATGAAAACATATTTGAATATTTAAAAATAAGCAAACTATTTTACATATAAATATTTTGTACATTTTTTTTTTTTAACATTTTCCCTTCTTAAATTAAAGAGAGTAGTATTAAAGTACTTTTATATAATATTAAATGTTTTATAATTTCATATTTTAACTTCATAAATATATTATATTTTAAAAAGAGTTTTTTTTTTCAAAAATAGAAAAAGTGAGCGTGTAAATATTTTGATACTTTTCCTATTTTTAAAATTTAAATTCACTGGAAGACAAAAACAAAATTTATTATAAACATTTCGTCAAATATTCTATTTTTCACGATTTTAGATTTCTGAATATATCTTTTGTGGGTTCAAATAAAACTGGAATATTTATATATATAGTTTTATAATTTAAAGGACAAATAACAATGAAAAATGTTAGCTGGGCTTTTTGTCTTTGGAGTTGTGTGAAGGGTGATTTGATTGTTGGGAAAGAATATTCTAATTTTATACAAAGCGTGGGAAAAGTTTGTACTAAAAAAGTTACTATTTTGGTGGTGGCAGTATACACGTGTCATGCCACCACATCTTACACATTATGTATTTCCTTTTCTCTCGTCACTAATTGAATTGTTGGATTTTGTTTGAGCGGCCACGAGTAAACTCTCTCATACGTGTGCCTCAAGTCTGGGAAGGCTTATCTTGAGATCTCCTCACTTCTTTGTATACATTTTATATGGAATAAACATAAATATAAATTATTGTAAACCGCATTCAACATTGATAAACACTAGACATCCATGTCTATCATGAAATATAGATTCTAGTGTTCTTTATTTCCCACCTTTTGTTCTTCCAATCCAAAATTAAATGGCTAACGAATCTATTTGTGGAGCTTCTCTTAACCCTTACATGTGAATTACTCGACCTAATCTAATTTACAATTTTTTCACAATCAATTTAGCTAGGTTGAGATAACCTGACAACTTCTGATTAGTGAAATTTTCTATTTAATATTTTATCAAAATGGGTCGTTTACAAAATCACTCCAACATAATTTTTTATTATTAAAAATCAACGTTATTTATATCAATTTTACTGTAAAAGTTGGACTGAATTTAAGTGATTAACCACAAGTACACGAAATATATTTAGAGGATGAAATGGAATCGGTTCCAAATATTTGTTTAAACAAACTTGAAATGACGTATATTTAATAATTTAAAAGAATTTAACTTTATTATATATTACACTAAAAGTTGTTTTTGCTTTTCTTGTTTTGTTCCATTGTCAGTGTTTCCTTCAGGTTTACGCTTTGAGGGATATTGAATTTCTCCTAACTCTAAATGTGAAGGGAATTGTCGCTATCTTATTACTCTTCCAAAACCATTTTTAGTGCCATGACAAAATAGACAGATTATTTATTACTTAGGGTAAATTAAATATAATAAACTTTTACCATTTAATGATTTTTTATTATAAATAGTTTGTACTTTTTATTATTTAAAAAACCTATAATTTTCGTTATTTTTAAAAATGGTAAGCAAATGTTTTTGCTCTTTTTGATAATTAAAAATGACTTACAAATTTGGAGTTAATAATTGAATGTATTACATTTTTTTTTAAATTTACAAATACAATAAAATCTATTAGTGATATATTCTATTTTTGTTAAGTTAAAATTTGTATCTTATAACGATTTTATATTCGTAATTAGTATATTAATCTCTATATATAATACATTTTATTAACTATTAATATTATAGATACTACGTTGTTAAATGAACTTTTGACTTAAATGGTGTAACATAAATAAATTAAGTAATAAATTGTTAATCATACAAGAGTTTAAGAATGAAAAGTGATTTCTAACCTTCATATTATGATTACCATTATTATAAAAAATTACTTTTTTTGTCATTGAATTTTGATGAATACATGTATTTTGTCTTTAAATTTTGAACATTTATATTTTTAGACCTACGTTTATAAGAATATAACTATTTAAAATTAACTATTCACATTTTATTTATTTGGTTATATTAAGACAAAGTTTTGATTTAATCATACTTTGAGACTTAAAATGTACATTTTAAAATAAAATTGAGAAACTAAATGTGTCTATTCTTTTTATAAATCAATTTTTTTTTTCAAAAAAAAGTACATTTTTAAAATTCAAAAACCAAACAAACATATTCTTTAAAATTCGTACACTAAAATTATAATTTTTTCTACTTATTATTATTTTAAGAAAGTTCAAGGTCAAAAGATAATGTGAGAATAACAATAATAACAAAAGCAAGGAATCATAATCAGTTTGCCAAATTTAAAGTCGACTTCACACTTTTTTTTTCTTCATATTCTTATATTTTATAATGTACGTCTCACATATCCTATTCTCTCATTATTTAATTTTTATTACGGACTAGTGAACGCACCTAGATTCTTATACATTACCTTTTATTAAGTGTTAGAAAACTAACATGAAAAAACTTATCAACTCAATCCAATCTATGCGTGCTAGCAAGGTTACCAAACAGTTTAGATTGAATTGATTTGTTTCCTGAATTCAAAGAAAATAACGGAAACCAACCCCAATCGATTAATATATCTTTTTTATCAGCGATATAATTATATACAAATATATTTATTCTTCAACAACTCATAAACATACATTTTTAGCACTTACAAGAAAAAAAAACAATCATACAAAATAAAATCAGAGTTTTAAATCTAAATTTAATATATGAAAACAATTAAATAAAAGAATTCTATTAACCTTGGGCTTTTTTAGAATAAATTAAATAAAAGATTCAAAATAATCTAAAACAATAATCGAACCCAAAATGTTTCGGTCGATTGAGTTTAGTTAAGTTTATGAGGTAAACCCAACCCAAATGAAGAATACCTCTACTTTTCATTTGTATACTTTTTGGGTTTTGTTAGTACAAATTTACTTTTGTTGTGTTCTTGAAAGTGATCTATATGCATATCTTTTTAGTTTTTAGTTTTTTATGCCTAGTATTGTTTAAAGCAGATGTGTGGTTGGTTGACAATAATATTGAATGTGATTTGTAGGGCTTATAACATTCCATTTTTATTGAGCATCCATAAAGTAGTATTTATCCACCAATAAAGTTACATAATTTGAACTAAACTATTGATAAAATATTAGTCTTTTTACGAATGACCAAAATATATTATTATATATATGTGTTATATGTATTATAATAATAGACACTTAATAGCAGTTTTTCTTTGTTTAACGTGATCTGAATAAATAATTTTTTATATTTTGTTGTATTTGTTAATATGTTTTACGAATTTTGTTATTTAAATTAACTTTCCATACATATGAAGGTTTTTCTTTTTCTTTTTTCAATTAGGTCGATTAAAAGAACTGATTAATAAAATCAAATTCTAATTGACAAAACCGTGACAGTGTCAATTTTGTAACCTCCCTAAAACCAAACAAAAAATTTTAAAATATTAATTGATGGAGGAAACTTTGAATTGAATACACGGGCAAATTGATTGCAACTCAATTGAAAACAAATACACTTTAGTGAGATGATATAATATGACTTATACATGACAACAATCAAATACTTGAAAAAAACTCTAAACATTTCTATAATCAAATTGTAGTCCATACATGCTTTTGATAAGCTTTGTACTGAAGACAATTATTCACTTTGTATGGAGACTTGCAAGCAAACTACAACGATCGTGTCAACATGATAAAATGACTAACTCTGGTAAAACTGCAACCTTGAATTTCCAGATATAGCAGAATTTTTGGATACTTGATCTCAACTACCCTCAATAATTAACAAAGGAAGGAAAGAAAGAAAGAACGGACGAAGAGAACTCTTTAATTTACGAATGAATACTACAAATGAAGGGACAAGTTCCTATTTATACAAAATAAAATCAAATAAATAAAAAAGTTTAAACATTACTAAAAAAATAACTCAATTCAGCTGTTATTTAACTAAAAGTCAAACATAGCTTATTCAAACAACAAATTTAACTTTCAATTAGCGAATTTGAAGTTTCTAACTCATGAATTTAATTTACAAAATTAAATCAAATTTGTTATATTTTAAAATTCACCAAAATTCCACTTTCTTTCACAATAAATATCCAACACTAAGATCAAAAGTATTAGTTGTAAGACCTCACACTACACTAAATATAAACTAAGTTCAACTAATAATAATAAATAATGCGATTCTTTCATTTTATAGATATGTCGTTTTTTTTTTTTGTGTATGAGGTACATCAAGTGTATATCAGCAATGTATCAAATGTGTATTTACTAAGTGTATTTGAACTTTTTTGGACATTTTTAAAATTTATTTTGTCAAGGTTACGAGAAGTTGTATAAATTGGGATCAAAATTTTTACTATTCAAACCTAAATTTTTATGTAAAGAAACACATGCCACTCGATGACCAAGTGAGAAATTCTAATAATGCTACTTTCATATGAACATTTTTTTTAACGTTACCTTGATATAATAGTACTTAACTATAACGTAAAGTCTAAAAAACAAATTAATATTTCATTTGATAACGTGTCAAATTATGAAGAACAAAAGAAGTAGAGATACTACAAAAATGTTACAATTTTTTATAAACTAAGCAACGGAAAATATAAACACAAAAATGTAAGGCTGGTGGGTTGTGATGGACTCGAGCTTACTTTACGTTAGTGGGCTTGTGCGTTGAGATATATAGAATATTAGAGGTGAGACATTACCAACCCAACCTATATTTTCGAGTTGGTTGGGTTGCAACCAGAATATATTCCCAACCCAACATTTAAATATATGAGTTGAGTTAGATTGTCGAGTTTTATTGATCCACTCACTTGAAAGCAATCAAACTGATGAAGATGAATGAAAAGATTGAGAAAAAAATAAGTTGGGTTTTTTTTCCTTTTTGGTTATAACAGGGCACAATCAATCAATGCATCAAGAGTTAAAACAAAGCATTATTTTTAATATATAGGTAGACACTTCAAAATGTGAGGGGAACACGTGCCCGATTCCTTAATAAATCCTCCCCGACGAGTATGAGTATAAGGTA
Source organism: Cucumis sativus (assembly GCF_000004075.3). Lineage (NCBI taxonomy): Eukaryota > Viridiplantae > Streptophyta > Magnoliopsida > Cucurbitales > Cucurbitaceae > Cucumis > Cucumis sativus. The sequence goes on from NC_026657.2 coordinate 11,324,057, forward strand.
AGTTTTGTATTTTTTTCATCCACGTTCTTGTAAAATTAAAATTTAAGATAAAGAAAAATGATTGTAATAAAAAAAATTGATGAAAGTATTAAGAAAATATAATCAAGGTTTATATGGATTGATAGCAATCAGTATAATGAGTGATCATAACTAAAATTTTGTTCAATCTTATAAATATTATATTTTAATTTATTTGGTTAGGTTTGAATGGGAATATATATATTTAGTGTGAGGGAAAAAAACTGATATCCTCCCGCCAAAGGGTGAAATGCAAAATGGGAAGGAAAAACTGTAGAGAACGTCCTGGAGAAACGATTGCCAATGAGTCACTATCTCCAAAGCTTGTCGACGGCACTTGCATTCGTTACAATACATTTCTTCGGTAATCGGCTTCGCTTTATTTCGCATTCTTATCGAATCTCTCATTTACTGCCGATTATGTTTAATTAGAGAAAACTAATGCATTTTATTCAGTTTCTGATTTCAAGTTGGTTGATGCTTTACCAGAATCCGTGGTAATTTCCTGTTATTTTCATAGATTTGCTGCCAATCAAGGTGAGGGAGTTGGATGACATTTTGAATAGAAGCTGAACGAGTAAATCGTTGTAGTTATTTGTTTTGTCTCGAGTAGCTATGAGTGATTTTTGGTTAGGATTAGTCTAGTTTGTCAAATTTATCTCAATAAACTTTCAATTTCATGTCAGGTAGGAAAGAGTTGATTGATCCTTCCGTTTCATGAATAAACTGCTGCATTTTATTCAGTTTCTGATGACAAGTTGTTTGTGTTTTACAAGAATCAGTGGTGTTTCACATTTTTCACTTTTATTGTCATAGATTTGATGCCAATCAAACTGAGGAAGTTGGATGATATTTCGACTGGAAGCTGAATAAATTGGTACATTCTCCATCTTGGTCGATTTTTCTTGCAGTCTCTATCTGGTATGTGAGCAAATCGTTGTAGTTAATTATTTATTCTGTCTCGAATAGCCATGAAAAATTGTTGGTTAGGATTAGTCTATTTTGTCAAATTCATCTCAATAAACCATCGATTTCATGGTTACCTAGCTAGGTAAGAGTTGATTGATCCTTCAGTTTCATGAATTTATTTTAAAGCCATCGTTGAATCAGTGTAAAATCGATAAAAGCTATTGGAGTGTACTGTTTGATTGGATAGATATTCGAATTGCTAGTGACGTCATAAATTATCCTGTTCCAGGACTTGATACTTTGAAATTTATGGTTTCCAGCTTTGCTCTCTGTTTGTTTTGTCTCTACCTCTGGTGATCAAAGGACGTGCTGTTCGTATTCCAACGAATTGTCGTTTATTTGATGTTTAATGGACTCAACATGGGCTCCTGTAGTGGTAGATTTTCTCAGGCAAATCGTTCTCAGGTCATGAATCCGTTTGATATGGATTTTCTATTATATGAAGCTTCTAGATGTGTTGATGGTAAATTCAGGTTTGTCGTACTTTTATTGCGTGAAGTCATCTGATGTTTATTGGATCTTTGCTAAGAAAATCATTTCCCTTTTAAATTGGGTTTAGAAGGTCTAGCGTTGAACCCTCTTCCGATTCCCAACTGTTATGCAAAGATGTGCTTGTTATTCTCTAGACTCCAAATCAGCCAAATTTCAAATTTCTCTTATTTTGTTTCCACGTGTCTTTACTTTCCTGCATCCGCAAGTTCCTGAGTTGTTGCGGTGATCTGAATCGTATTATTGTGAATTATATACTTGTGAACCGATGGATACAAAATCTGTGAATTAGTCCCTTCAAGTTTGATTACAATGTACTGTTGTCCATAGTAAGGTCTATAGTAATAGCTTCATGAATTTGATTGCATAGCTCCGTTAGAGACATGTCAAGGCACCATTTATTGATTTTTGGTATATCTTATAGCTTCATGGATTTGATCGCATAGCTCCGTAAGGGATATGTCAAGACACCATATATGGAGTTTTTGTATATTGTATGGACTTAGCTTTTACGATATAACATGTTTCAAGAGCATTTATCTCCTATCAACTGAAGTTTCTTGGTTGAAGAATGTTACTTCCATCATTTGTTTTCCTCCCTTATCTGTTTTATAGCTTATGATGCACAAGATTATGATGCTTCTTGAAAAATTAGCAGGCAACTCTGAATTTATATTGCCACTTGATTTCTGTTATTTCAGTATTGCATGCTTATCTTTATACTGTAATGCTAGTTACTTCACAGAAAGTTGGTGAATTGGCATGTGGGATACTAATTAGAGCATCGTAGAACTCGTAAGCTCATGAAATTGATCTCTATGATGAAAATTTCCTTATCTTGACTTGATGACTAACTAGTAACTACTTAAGACATTTGTGTCTTATCCAATATATTTCCTAATTCTAATTGTCGGATTATCAATTAATAGATTTATTGAGTTAGTAAAATAATGCATCAATTTATTAAAAGTAATAATAATAAATTTTGTTAGAATGTTGTACAAATGATTGTGCTTTTTGGGAAGGTAAGATTGTAATGGAAGAAGAAAATATGTATTTAAAGTTTTACATATTAAAGAATCGGATGAATTTGTCTCAAATATCTTTGATTGAGTTTCCTAATTAACTATGGTTGTTTTCTAGCTGTTAGTAATTTCTAGTTCCAGTGATAAGGTTTTTAAATTAGTCCGTTAGTTTTCATTTTACAAGAAATGTATTTTATTTTTGTTGGGGTTTGAATGGAAAATTGAGTTTTGTATTTGGTGACTTTGCCAAAGGTAAAGAGGCTCGGCAGTTATCCTGTTAAGGGGAAGGCAATGAAAACGTTATGGTAGAATGCAGGCGCCATGGAGAGCTTGAAAAGCCTTGAACACTTCTGCACTGTGACAACGGTACGCTATAATTGTTCTTATAGCATGTTATTTCTGTAACAGAGATATCGATAAGATGTTTCCCATCAAGCTGCATTGTTTTGTTGCGCATCACATGCTGATGCGTGATGAAAAGAATCTGAATATTGGCAGATGGAATCCTTTTGCGGATCTCTCTCTCTCCCCTTTTTTTTTCCGTCTCCAAACTGATGCTATGTATCAAATGAATTGATAGCATAGCAGGAGTCAACTTGCACATTATTCTTTCCAACTCAGGTAAATTTGCATACATTGTAACTAACCGATGAAAATGATGCCTTCTGGCACAAAAAAGGAAAGTAGAAAATGGAAACCTTTACAGGCAAGAATCAGGATAGAAAGTGCAGTGTGCTGGCGTTTTATTTTTTTATTTTAAGGCATCTGAAAATGCAAGAAGATTACTGAGTGACACGTTCATCAGTTTTATTGGTCCAAAGTCCAGGCATTGCATTTGCTTCTAACTTCTTAATGGATGCTTATGTACAGGTCATTTATAGGTTACGATAGGTTGAAGGGTTTCTTTTACCAAGTTTAACGGGCTAAGATATTTATCCTTGAAAAAGGAAGTTAAGAGTTCAAATCTTATTAATAAAAAAAGTAAGAAGTCTTTTAGAACCACTCTAAGGTAGAAACTTGTCAAATTCAAATGGTCTTAGGTGATGAACTTGATTCAATCCAACTTGGATTACTTGGGTGGAGTTGGCTATGATGTTCAAGTTATTTATTAGAGTAATGCATAAAAAAGTAGTGAAACTATTAGTTTTTTCAGCAATTCATTAACAAACTTTTAAAGTTTAAAGTGAGATTAGCTGACTGATATAAAAATATTTTTCATAAAACTTCACTGAATCAAAGGAATAGTTGAAAAAAAAATTGTTGAAGATTAAAATATCATAAGAGTGAGTTGCATGATGAATTGAATTTAAGATAAATGCATGTGTAATTTTATCACAAGAGAAAGTATCTTTTATAAAGGGTTTTGTTGAACTAAACAAATTTTAAGAAAACTCAAATACAATAAAGTCATGTAGATTAGATTTGTCGAACTTTCTTAACATGATGATTTGCTCGTGTTTCTTTAAGATGGTTCTTGAAACAGTATACACTGATTTGATGTTGAATCTGTATTATTAAGCCATCAAATAATCTAAAAAACATGAATTTGGATGAAGAGGACAGACTCAACCTCAAATGGAGATGAACATAACAGGGACACATTTATTAGAATGCACATTTTGAAAGTATCTGTATCATTTTTATACTAGAAGGAAAATTAAAATCAAAGTCAATAAGTCTGCATTTATATGGTGAAGAATCAATTTGATTTGTTTTGTTCTCAAAATTTATTGTTTTGGTCCTATATATTATGTGTTTGTTTAGTACATATCAAACGTTCAATGTTGAAACCTATTTAGTTTCATACCACTAGTGTATAACACATAGTTATTGTGTTAACAAGTGTTGTCGAGTTAGTATTGGAGAGTCCAAGTCTGAGACAAGTATTGGATATATACACGCTACCTCATCCATGTTTCTTAGACTGAAATACTTAGGTTGATTGAATTGATATCGGATTGTTCAATCACTATAGTGAATTAGATGACGTTAAGCAAGTTGATTGGCCATAGGATTATGGTAATATTTAATTGGGAAAGGTTGGGAAATGGTTTACTTTATCATTAAAGATGGATGATTGGGTGTAATCCACAAAAGTTACGGATGGTAAAGTAAACACCTTGAAAGCTGGATGTCCATTGTACTTTGCATAAATGAATTGATCAAATATATACACCGACTAGGTAGTACTGAAATGCGTGCAGAAGAAGCAGACTTTTATGAACTAGTGAACTACTTTGTTTCCTTTTGCATTTCAATAAGGGTCCAGATTGAATAGAATACATTTAAATAGTTGTTAGCTGTGAAAATTAATATATGGATAATCTTTAGTTTTCTTATCTCAAAAGGGCTCGTGGTTCCAATCATTAAACAAAATCGCAGAGCTTTTTGAAATTCTCATTGATCCAAAAATGTTCATAAATTTGACTCAAAACTTATGAACTTTGTTTACTGTGGCTTGGTATGTTTGTAGCTTTGCTTGGGCTAGATTTGGAGACATGGTGGGTTCAACTCAAAATGACCTCTAATTAAGCGAATGACATGAGCTTTCACCCAACAGAATCATTTACTTTTTGGTTAGTATGATTTAGTTTAAAATTTTGCAAGGAAAAAATATAGTATCTTCTAAATTAACTGGCATGTCTCCATAGTTTGAATTACAAGTAGTTTTATATCATATATTATTTATGAAAAATAATACTCATAAATTTTGGACAAACTAGATCTTAGCAATTATTAGAGAATGAAAGAACATCTAAAAGAGATGATTTAAGGGAGACATAGCCAAGTCATGGCAAGTAAAAGAGGTACTGGTTAATTAGTAAATTCTGATTGGTTTCTTCTCTCCTTTAATTAATTGAATCCATAGATACTATATCTGAACAGGTTCGATTATTTGATTCAAAAACAAATTTTACCTAAATCAAATCAAATGGTTTGGTTTGGACAAAGTTGATTGGATTTATTGGGTCATTGAGTTTTCTACGCTTGTTATTGTGATAATCTAAGTTGACTGTATCTATAGCTGGGCTTATTTCACTAATTATCAATTAAGAAATATGGTGGTTGAAAAATTAGTCCTTTGACTATATGAAACTATATTTTCTTTGCATAACTATCTCGTGGCATTTTAAATAATTGATTAAAGTGAGGATTAGTAGAAAGTTCTCTAACGACTTGTTTTAGTCTTTCCTTTAGTTGGAAGTACATCTCATGAGTTTGACTGTTTTGGAATAGATAAAATTTTCATTCTATCAATCAATTTTTTTTTTCTTCCTTTACATGATTTAGGTTAGTTGGTTGAAGAATTTTCAATAATTTATTCCTTCTAGATTTTGCTTGAACTGATTGAAAAAAGTTACTCAATGAACATTGTCATCAGGTTGTACCTACCTTTAACTACAGTTTTCATTGGACATGAGAAATTTATGGTCATTCATAGCACAAAGTCACTATACATGAGACTGTGAGAGTGAAATTTTATGGGGTTTATTTTTTAAGTATCTTCCTTGTCCATGAGTTTGATTTAATAGATATTACTTCATGCCAACTTCTGAGATTTCTTTACATTTTCTTATGGAGAAGGGTATTATTAATTTAATGACATAATGTTTCAAGGATTGAAATTTTTAACTTATCTTTGGTGATTGGAGTTTTTTATCTCAATGCCATTCTCTGAAGGAGGTAATTGAGTTCTTAGATCTATGATGCTCTCAATTAGTATCTGATATACAATTGATAGTCCAATGTTTCTTTTCTTTACAACTATTGAATCATTGTTTGAAGACATTAGCGAATTACCACCACAGAGATCAGGCCTTTTACCTAGATTCACATTTGATTATTCTAAAAATAGAATGGTCCAAATTGATTAATGAATTTCATTTTGTCTTTCAGCTGCGGCTTTTGTAGTGTTTCAACTAAGGGAGGCAGTCTCTCTGGCTCACCATCATGATCTTCGTCTTTTAAGGTAATATAATTTATATTATGTAACAGCTTTATATCTAATGGGTTTCTCATATGGCTATCCTTGAAAGAAAAAAAGTGAAGTGATTACACATGGCAAAAATGATTTTTGTGGAGACTCTAGGAATTGAGAATTGGCCTAAAACATAATGATTAGAACACACACATATATATACCTTTTAGCCCTCTAGCTTCTGGTTGCCATTCCCCCAAAACTTTCACTCACTTCTTTTTCACCTTTATTTATTATCATTTGAAAAGCTCTCTTCTTTCTCACTTATGAGGCATTTGGCATAAAACTTTTAGTCCACACAAATTAGCACTTCTAATTTCGTTTTCAAGTATTTTTAAAATAAGGCTAAAGAAAAGTTTTTTTTTAATTTCAAAATCTGACCAAACATGACAAAAATTTGTAATGATTTTGTTATTTAAATTTGTGGTTGTTTCTCCCTTTTTTTTAATTGTGGTTTTCATTTTTGTTTGAAAAACTAGCAAATTAAATTTTTTAAAAAAAGTTTTGATAACTGTTTCTTTAATTCTTAAATCTTAATTTGACATTTTAAAAGATAAAGATTATAAAACATAGAAAAAAATGTAAAGATTATAAAACATAGAAATCTTACCGATAAAAATAGTGTTTATAAACTTAATTTTTTAAAATCAAATGATTATCGAACAGGATGTTGATTTAAAAAATATTTGAATTCAAATAAATTTTAAAAACAAAAAAACAAAAATTTTTAAAATCATTTTTTTTTATATAAAAAAACTTGACCTAGGTTTCATAAAGCTTTGCAAAAAAGTGAATACCAAAACAAAATAATGCATAGGTTTAAGGAGTGATTACAACTTTAATTTTAAAAACTAAAAACAAACAAAATCTAATGATTATCAAATAATCCTCTTAAAAACACTTTTCACTACCAAGTTCACCCTTAGGAATAATGCAAAATTACATAAATACATCTCTTCTTTCTACATTATCAAACAACCGCCTTTTATATCCAAACACTTGAAGAACTCATTCCAATATATTATGCAGTACCAGAAGGCAGCAACTCATTCGTCCCAACCCAACATTATTATGCCCAGACTTTTTGTTTCTAAGTTTCTTGATCCCAACAAATATAACCAACGTATAAGGAGGCAATCCAAATTCTCATTATTTAGTGAGTTGACCATAATACAAGTGAAATTTGAAATTGGAGAAATAGTGGGAAGCCAAGCTGTTTGTTTTGTATTCTACCTAATGCACACACAAAAGCCTTGGACTTGGACCTCTAGCTCTCTCCTTTTAAAAATTAGAACATTATATTGGTAAACAAAGCAAAAGGCAGTTAGCGAACATGAAATTTTTTTTTCCCTATAAAGAAATCTGTTAAGAGGAAGAGGACAAAGGTGGTAGTGGCAGGAAATGTGGAGCATACCTGTCTACATCTCTTAAAGTAGGAAAACTCCAAAACACCAACAAATACGAAACCAAGCACCCCTTAAAAATAAAAAAAGAAGAAAAAAAAACCGACCCACATTGCACATGCATCCCCCTTTTACTTTATTATTATTTTATTTTATTTATATATATCTATATCTATATATTTACATATATTTATATATATTTTATGACCACCTCCACTACCAATAATCATTGCACGGAATTAAAATAGTTGGAAAAATAATTTTATTTTCTTATCTTTTTGGTTGCTTTGCTTTGCTTTGCATTGTTTTGTTCAATTAGTGGTACCCAAATTCCCCAATGGTGATTCCTTTTCCCCTACCTCTTGCCGGCACGCCCACTCTCCTACCCTCTACGCCTCTCCCATAGGTCCTTTTTAGGGAAACAAAAAAAAAAAGATTAGGAATGGCTAGATTTTGGAGATGACTCTAGATTTTAGATTTTAGATTAACTATGTGTACCATTTGCCTTTTGTTTTGTTCAATTATTGATTTAGATTTTCACTTTTGATTGATTGGGTTTACTTTTAAATGTGTTTGGAATGACTTTTTTAACTTTTGAAAATCATTCATTTAGGTATTTACTTATTTTACTTTGTCTAAGTTTTAAAGAATGGTTTTGTTTAGTTCATTGTGTGTACCAAATGACCTAACATTATCGTTTGATGAGTATTGGTTGATTTGGCACATGCTAGGAGAAAGGTAATTGTTGGATCAAGTAAAGTAGCTTAGATAAAAAGAAAATTTAGGAACAACTAGATTTGGAAATTATGGATCAAGTGTGGTAGGTTTATTAGTTTATGCGTAGGATGCGTTTGACATTGTTTGACAATGATTTTAACACTTTTTTACACGTTGAAAAAGTTATTCAATCGTGTATTTAATTTCTTTTATTTTCAAAAGTTTTAGTTGTGTGTTTGAACTTTGAGAAGTGATTTTTTGTAATTCATGATGCTTGATAATGGTTTGATACGATTGTTTGACAAATATTGGTTGATTTAAACACATGCCAGTGAAAGTAGATTAAAGAGAGTCAAGTAGCTTAGACTAGACAAAAATTTATGAACAACTTAAGTTTGGTGATGACTCACGGTTTGGATTAATTATGTGGTAGATTTATCTTTGGTTAAATTATTGATTTAGAGTATGACATTTGACTTTTTAAGGGTTTAATACTTTTTTAAGCGTTTAAAAAAGTGAAAATCGGAATATTTAGTTTTTTCATTCTTAAAAATTTTAGTTGCATATTTGAACTTTGAAGAGTGATTATGTAGCGTTCAACAATAGTATGACATGACGCTAACGAATATTGATTGATTTAGCACGTATTAGGAAAAAGTAGATTATTGAAATGAGTAAAATAGCTTATAATAAAGAAAAATCTAATAATTCGTATTAAAAATTCATTCAATTAACTGTGATATACTTATCTTTTGTTGAATTATTGATTTAGATTTTTACTTTGATTCATTAACAAGATGAAACTTTAAAAGTATTTTTTAAACACTTAAAAATGTCAATGTTTTATTTTTAAAAGTTTTAGCGTGTGTTTTAATTTTTCAAGAAAATTTGTGTGCAGTTGTCATTGTTTAACAACATATTTCACGACACTTTAACGAATGTAAATGCATATTGATTTGGCAAGTGTTTGGAGAAAGTAAATTTGTGAAATCGTTTCATTTAATAACTCTTAGTTTAACCCATTTGACATGATATCACTTCATTTTAACTGTTTTTAAACTTATTTTAATTGTTGAAATTATTAAATGCGTAAAATTGTCCCACACTATTTTTTACAATAATGTAGTTGAAAAGTACCTTAATATTAATTTTAAATAATTACAAAAAATCCCACTTTTCATGGCTTTATTGTTGCCTAGAGAGATGTTTTTCTTCAATGATTAAGCCTCTATTACACATGGGTGAAATTTTGTGATTGAAATCAAGTTTTAATTTGTGACAAATTATTGAGTGTTACATTACCCAACATTTAACTTTCATCGACTTATTTTCTTTAAACATGCATTTAAATATATGAGGGTATGTAATACTCACCTTTTTTTTTTTAATCTTCACATTATTCTCATTCTTTTAGGCCTTTTTTTCCCCTTCTTTTAATCTCTTTTCTTTTTTAAAGGGCATTCATGCCTTTACGAATTTCTGTTGTTTTTTCTTTTCTTGAAAGTTTGTAATTGTACAGAAGATGTGAATGGGATACTCTAGGAGTTTGTTTTAGGTGTAGAACAATTATAAATCTACGATAGTGTTGAATGGAAAAATACTTAATTTGAATATATTTGATGATAGTCTTTCTTTTAGTTAGAGGATTGTTAAGGTAAAGTATTGAATCATGGGGCTTATAGAATAATAATGAATGTCTTATTTATTGAGTATAATGCCAATTTTTGTAAGTATAATATGTTTCTACTCGTGCTAATTGATTTAATAGGAATTATCACATTAGTTAAAAAAATGGTGCTTTAGTATTAAAAGCATAATATAATGGTTTTAATAACCAAGTTTTATAAACTGTGCTTGATCTTTTTTTTTTTTGTTCTCTTTTGAAATCAAATAAGATTTGAGATTAGTATTATATTCTATAACTTTTGCAAGATATTTTATTTTGACAAGTTGAGTTATATTTAAGTTGTTAATAGATTGTGAAGTATGTTAGAATTTTGTTTGTTCAATTAACTTATATAATTCTTTAACTAACTTGTATTAAAATTATTCTCTTTCAACTTTCTAATCAGTGATTTTTTCTTGTCAATTCTAACAAAAATTTCATGTTAAAACAGGTTTGTAAAATAGATAATTCAAGAAATCTTATTTAAAAACAAAATAAAATTTGAATTTAGAAAACTAAAATATATATAAAAATGTTTGTGAAAGTTTGAAAGGAGAGAATGAAATAGAGCCTTTTAAACTCCGTTTAGATTACAGTTTCAATCATTTATATATGGTTTCTTAATATGTGATCTTATTTCAGTATTTGAAATTTCAATTTAGTTTTTTATAAGTTTTTATATTTTAATTTTGTTTACAATGAATTTTAAATTATTAATTTTGTGTCCAAACTTTCACTTTTACATTTTGGCTGTCTATTTGATAAATTTAATACATTATAGTCATCTTTTAAAAAAATTTAAAAAATCAAATAGAAATTTCAATGTTCTTGGTGGATGTAAACTTTTTCTTCTAATATTTACAAATATATAAAAATAATACAATCACTGTAAACTACTCTTTTTATCTATCAAATTCTATCTTGATTTATTGTGGATGAAAAAACTAAATTTTTATAAATATTTTAGTTGATTTTATTATATTTAAAAATAATTTATTTAGAATACAAAATTAAATCAACACAAATTTAAAAGCTAAAATTGAATAGATATAGAGTTTGTATGAACAAGCAGAATTTTGGTTGTGAAAAAAGAGAATGAATAAAAAGAGAGAGAGAGAGAGAGAGAGATTGTATGTATGTATGTATGTAAAGTGGAAGTTTGATGGGGGCGGGGGATGTGGCAGAGGGGAGTGGGGCATGAGGCCACATGCAACCCAACCCCGGGCTTAGTGCCTAAAAAACTTTTCCACCACAACTACTGTGTGCCCGCTCACCTCGGTCAGCTTGGGCACCCACAATTAGCCAAACCGCTAAAAGTCAATTCCAAGTTTTGATGTTTAAAAACAAAAGAAAACCCATTCATTAATAACATTGATAATTATTAGTTATTATTATTGTAAGGAAAATGAAAATCAAAACTCTGCTCTTATCTTTTTAATTCTCTTTATAACATCTCTTCTCTCCCTTCCCGCTTTCTCTCCTCATTTCACAGTCGCCTCCTCTCAACAAACTCCGTTCCGTTCCCTTCTCTCTCTCTCTCTCTCTCTCTCTCTCTCCCTGCCACCGTTCCCTTCTCTATAATTCCGTTTCATTTCTCCCTTCTCTCGCCGTCACAGGTATCATTCATTTTCATTGGATTTTCGCTTTTTCTATTGCTCTTCTGTTCCTTTTGCGCTTCATTCTGATTGATTTTTGGTTATTCTACTGCTTTCTCTCTTCGGTTTTACTCTCTTGATGCTTTGATTCCACTGCTTCTTCTGCTCTGTTTGTTTATTCTTGTTTCCCTTGATTCGTTTTGTTTGATTAATTGTTGTTTTCGATGGAGTGGGATTTTGCTTTGTGTTCTTCTTCATTTGTTTTGTTGAATTGATGAATTTACGTTTCTTGTGCCTTTTTTTTTTTCTTTCCTTTTTTAAGGAGGATTGGATTTGATCTGTGAGGTGAAGAAGGCAGTCCGTACGGGATTCGTTGTGGAATAATTTAGTAAAAAGGTTTTGGTAGTTACGGGAGTGAGAGTATCTTGAATTTGAATTGGTGTGTTGTGTGTGGTGGTTTTCTAATGGCGTCGTCTCTGATTCTGAATCCTGTGACGAGTTCTGAACGATCGCGTGATTCTTCAAGAAAGAAGAAGAAGAAGAAAGCGACAAGAGAAGATGATCGTCAAGATCAGGATCAAATCAAATGGAAATCACAAGCTCAACATCAAGTTTACTCTTCGAAGCTGTTGCGCGCTTTGAGTCAGGTCAGGATCAGTTCTCCTGAGCCAACACCAAACGAAACGCCTCGGCGTGGCCGAGCGGTGCGGGAGGCATCCGATACTGTTTTAGCCATGACGGCGAAAGGAAGAAGTAGGTGGAGCAGAGCAATCTTAACGAACCGTCTCAAGCTCAAGTTTCGAAAACACAATAAACAGAAAGCGCGTGTGATCGGAAACAGCCGTACGAAGAAGCCGAGTGTTAGCGTGTTACGGTTGAGAGGAAAAGGACTACCAACTGTACAGAGAAAAGTCCGGCTTCTCGGCCGACTAGTTCCCGGCTGCCGGAAACAACCGCTGCCGGTGATTCTAGATGAAGTAACCGATTATATTCCAGCTCTAGAGATGCAGATCCGAGTCATGAGCGCCATAGTCAACTTGGTTTCAAGCTCCTCTTCATCTTCTACTGGTATCGATTCTTCTATCCCTCCATCTTCTACCTGATTAAACACACACTTTTTCTGATCAATTCTCTTCCCAAGAAGAAATCCATTTTCTTCCCCCTCTCTGCTTCTCTTCTGCCAGTAATTTCTTGTCAAATATATATATATATATAAATCTATATATATTATATCGATTTCTTGTATTTGCTGCATGCAATTACAATTTTAGTATGGGAATCTGGATAAAATGTAAATTCAGATGACGTTCAAGAAAAAGAGATGAGTCTCCGGTGAAATTGAGGTGTGTTTATGTTTTAGATTCCTTACTCATGAAGAAAGTTTTTTATTGATCAAACTATCGCTTTATTATTTATTCTCATAAAATCCTTTTTCTCGTTTACATTATTAATCGGCTTTTAAAGCACAATAGATTGTTTTGTTCTATATGATTCTCTAATATATATAATAAAAAATTTAAATTCAAATGGGTATTCTATTTTTTTGATTATGTGAAAGTTTGGATGAAGAATTATGGAATTTTAGATTTCGGTTAAGTTTAGGAAGATATTGTTTTTTCTCATTGGAAGATAAAATGTTTTACTCTTATTTCTAATATAGAGTGTAATTGAAGACTTCTGCTAGTTGTTAATTGAAATGCAATATTATTTGTCTATGTATCATTCTGATTGTTTTCGAAGGCACCATCCAAGTATCATATCGATGAATATTTTGAGAAATGTTATGATATAATAGTGAAATTTTAGGGGAAAATATTTAAGTAATAAATTATAGTTTTAAGTATATGAATCGATAAAAAAAATTGTAGCTAATAGTAGAGATCGAGATCATGGATAATAAAGAAGATCAAGAATGATTATAAACTTACTTAATTAGTAAAGATAATATTTGAAGTTTTTAACATAATTGGAATAAGTAAAGATAATATTTGAAGTTTTTAACATAATTGGAAGTATGTCATTCGTGAGTCTCAACCTCAGAGCTACGATATCAATATATGGAAGAATTTTAAATCATGTTCCCCATCTAATGTCAATATATGGAAGAATTTTAAATCATGTTCCATCTAGATGGGGATGTCCAAAGATGTTCAAAGAAATTAAGATAGATGTTCAAAGGCTTTGAGTTAGAGTTTTCATCGATTTCATAAGAAATTTGTGGAGAAACCATAATTATGTTATTAGCTTATATGTCTTTTTGGAAATGAAATCTGAAAATTCAATGGGAAGATTTTAAAACTGAAATTTTCAATTAATATGTTATTTGTTCAAATTGTTTTTCTTGGAATTGAAAATTTGAATAGTGGGGAAAGTATAAATCATGGTTAATATATGTGTTTTCTTTAATTCAATTTAATAAACGCAAACATTGGATTAAAATTTGAGAGAAGATTTTGGAAGATATTGGTATTCATTTTGGAAATTAGAGGTAATACTTATTTTGAAATATATGTTGATATTTTGTCTGGATTTTTTTAATTTAATAAAGGTAGGATTTCCAATTAACAAATTGGAATATATGTGTTCATTTTTGGAAAAAAAATTAATCCACAATTTTAGTTGAAAATTTGAGGTGAAAAAACAAAATTAATCCACTATTCACGATATTTTTGTCAATACATCGAGGCAAGAAACAATTTTTTGAGACTTTTCATGAAAAGAAAATCTTCACCTATTATTTTTATTGGACATGTCGACTTAGTGATTTTTCAATCCTTTTATTAGAATACATTTTTATTTACTCCTCACTAGTGAAGTGTTCGTTTGAATTCACTTAAACAAAAATACTTCTTAAACTATTTTGATCAAACAAAATTCAATCCAATACTATTATTACATTTTTCTAAAATAAAAAGAAGTAAAGGGAAAGTAAATTTTAAAATGTAATATTAGTTTTTTTTCAACCAAAAATAACAGCACAATACACCGAGGATCAAAAGGGTTCACAGTTCGAATTCTTCCCTTCCGTTTGTACTTTAGAAAATAGTTTTTCTTTTTTTCTTTTTAAATTGTAGATCACGTTGGTATATATTTTTCTTTGAATCTAAGCCTAATTTCATGCTTTTTCTTTCAATTAGAACCTAATTCTTTCAATCAACAAGTTTGAATATATCTTGCTCTATAAAAATTTAGGAAAACATTTCTAGATATTTTCTACTCAATTGAACCATAGTTTATAAATCAAATGAGACAAAATGAATATATATATATATATATATATACACACACATTTGTATTTAGGTTTGCACAATTAATTAGAAAGGTGTGTGTTTTGTTGGGTTGTTGTTGTGGAGAATGATGGAAGAGTCTCTTTCTTTATCACTGTTTTGTTTGAATGTGGTGTTAAATCCAAAGCCAAATGTGATTCTCTCATTTTTCAAACCCCATCACATGCTTAATCACATTCATGATATCCCCATTTTTCAAATATAGAGAATAATAAATGTATGCATTTCACCAAGTAACACACAAAGTTTTAAAGCTATTGGTTTTTTACTCCCTTTTCCTATATTTCTTCATTTCTAATTATTTTACTTTTGGGATCTTCAACAACTTATAATTGATATCATGCAACCATAATTTACATAATTGGGTCACATATAAAGTTCTTGAATTTACCTAAAATCATCTCAAAATTCACATTACCAAAACCAAACACATTATCTACAAAAAGAAAAACGTCTAAAACACACTTACATTATGCGTAATATTTCCATACTTGGTGCTTATGCACATTTTAAAAGTCTTTGATTTCTCTATCGTAAAGCTATTAATTAAGGGACTATAGCACGCTTTCCATTATTAGTATTACTCTGGTGACCATACGCTACTTTTGCATGCACCAATGAAGTCGAATATTAATGACTCGTTCGAAGACTACATGCAGCCGTCTAATCAAATAAGGAGTTAAACCACTCTTAGAAAATGAAATCGATAACAATATACAATTTATCGATATAGGTTTTTTTTTTTTAATGCTATAAACTTTTGTTAAAATAAAATTTATCTAATTATAATATATGATACAGTAATAAATAATATACATACAAGTCATGATCCATTTTCACCTATCTAATTTAGATTACATATCAAACGTCAAATCTTAATTACTTTTGGAAAATATAACTATATGTTTACTATGGAAGTTGAATGATTAAAATATGAAATGAATGATGGTTGGATTCTCATTCATTCTATCAACCTTAGAAAATGACAAGAGAGAATACCGACTATAAAAGAATAGTAAAACCAGAAGAAAATCATGTCTAAATGGTAGATGTAGATGGAAGCAAGTAAAAGACTAATTTTCTTCCAAGTAGATAAAGATATATATGTCGATGTACCATGTGATGATAGTCACATGATTTTTCAAAAGAGGTTGTTTGATTGTGAACAATCATGCATTCTGATATCAAATATATCATAAAATTTTACCATATGGTCCAAAGACAGCAAAATCGATGTGCGATAAAAAGTGATAGTCCATAATCTTGCAATCACAATCGTTAATTAATTAAAGAAACACACGGAGGGTTGTCCATGGTTGTCACTCTCAATTTGTTTGTTTGTACTTTGAAAGCTCTATATATAAATACATTAAAATGGTGACCTTTTATGTAATTATACTTCTTTTGGATTTTATTTTAATTTTTAGAATTTGGGAATTTTCTTTTAATTAATAACCTGTTTTTATATTAATTAGTAATTTACATCATCAACACTCACCTCACATGATAAATATAAAATAAGATTTTATTTTTTGTTCTTAGAATGGGACCTAAAATATAAATAATGGCATAAAAACACACACTAGTTTTGTAATTATTCTTAATTTTCATTTTAAAAATCAATTTGTACTTATTTTTTAAAAGTTTTATTTGTTTATCAAATTGTTGGTTGGTTTTTGAAAATTAAGTTCATCAATCATACATACATTATTCATCTATGGATGATTTTTTTGTTTTGTTGTCTATTTATATTTTATTAGCATTTTAAAAAGAAAACATGTTCGATTTGTTAAAATTGAAGAAACAAAATTGAAATTTGTTTTTTCTTTTAAACTTTCACTAGAGATTCAAACATAACATAACTTTGGGAAAAAAAGAATCAAAGTGTTATCAAATACTCACACCCTAAATATTCATAATTTAGGTTCTATCATCTTCTTCCTATCTCTTTCTCTTGCCTAGTTGGCTAAAAGTAAAATAAATTTAATATGTTTTATCTCATGTTAGTGTTACCTCATTTCATTTTTTTTTTTTTTCATATTGTTTAAATAAAATGAAGAAACCATTTAGAATCAATTTTCAATTAGATGTATGTTTTCAAACTTTAGAGATCATATTTGTTGGTAATACAATGGTTTTAGGGGAAATGATGAAGGGGCCATGTGACATGTCATAGCACAAGGAAACACGGGGGACCCGTTGTTTCCAGCTTTTTCGCCACGTAGGCAAACCCCCCACTTTCTAATTTCTAATTTTTCATTTGGAAAAATTGTTTAATTGTGTTTTGTTTTCTAATGCGTTTTCTTCTTTTCCATGTGAGCTGCCGCGGCCGCGGCCGCCACCACACCATGTGAGGCGGAGCCAACGATTCAGGCGACCATCAATTAAAGTAAAAAATAATTAAGTATTTCCTTTCCATAACAATTTTATTTTAAATTTTTGAAAATTAAGTCTACTTTTAAATATTCACACCCAATTCTATCATTTTTTTCAGGTATAAGAGTTAAATTCTCAAATTCTAAAAATAAAAATAATATCGTGAAAACTACTTTTTCTTAGTTTTTTTAATTTTAGTTTGGTTTTTGAAAATACAAATTTAAAAATGGTTAACAAATGAGTTTAAAAAGTGTGTTTAATTGGAAAAATTTTAAAAATAGTAAAAGAAATATTTATAAAATATAGTTCAATTTTAAATTATATTAATGATATACAATAACAGTGTTAATAATGTTATAAAAAATAAAAAATAATGTTATATTTTAAAAATATTATTTGGAAATGGAAAGGATGTATAATAAAAGCCACGTGGAGGGGTCAGATGGTTTCTCCCACTAAAAATGAGAAGCAAAAGAGGAATTGTCACTGTTGAGAAGAGCAGTCCAAAACTACACTTCAAAGCATGCCATTAAATATCGCTACATGCAAATATCTATCACAATAATACTTCAATGCATCTCAACCTGCCCTATATTGTTATTGTTAATTTCTTTTCCTACTCTATATTTTATTTTATTTTGATATTTATACTTTCAAATCTTTAATTTATATATACTATTTTCTATCTTATTCTTTTCCGTTTCCATTTGTATGGAACCGATTTTAATTAAAAAAAATGATTATTTAAGAGTCCTTAGTGAACTATTATAACTCACTCCTATGTTTGCATATTTATTCAATAATATCAAATATTTAAATATTATTTTATTACGATATTTAAATGATCATCGATTGTAATATCAAATTGAATAATCTCTAAAAATTTAGGTCCCTAGACAAAATTTTGAAATTTAAAATTACATATCTAAAAATAATCCAAAGTACAAATAAGTCCAAAAAATAGTTTAACATTTTGTTTTTATTTAATTTTCCCATTTAAAATAATGAATATGCATGCTTGTATGCTAAGTTAGGTATAAAGTTTAAGAAACCTCATTTCTTTAGTTGCCTATCTTTAATGTGCCTTTAGGAGCAATATTGCTTTTTAATCATGTGGTAAAGTCTTATAAGGAAAGGTTATGCTACAAATTTTGTCAATAAATAAATAAACATCTCACACCACAAATTTCTCAAAACAAATAAAAAAAAAATCAAATGAATTTGAGAAAGAAAATAACACTTTTTTGAAAAGAAAACATAAAACTAAAACAGTAGTAGAAGAATTTATAGATATAACCAAATTTGAATTGAATTTCGAAAGTCTTTTAACTAATAATACCATATTATTAATATATAGAGTCTATTACTGATAATCACGTAGTTTATATATTACGTATCCAACAAAATAAGATTGCAAGAATTCATTCGATAACATTCTTATTTTTTTTATTTAGATAATTAAGAAATAAGAAACATATATTGTTATATCAAACCAATCCTAATTGAACTAAAAGCGCTTCAAGTTCACTTAAAAGCAAATAATGATTTATTTGTCAATTTTAAAAAACTCGTTATTTTCTAAAAAAAATCATGAAGTCAATATATTATGGAAAAGTAGTTTTGTAATTTAACATTTTAGTCAAACAAGTTGGGTATGGTTGCAATCGTTTATCTTACTTACGATAATAATATCAAAATTAAATCATGTGAAAAATTGGATTAAGTACATAAAAGTTTTTTTAAAAAATACATCAAATCCAACTAAAAAACATAGCCAAATAGTCAAAAATCTTGAAATAAATTAAAAGGAAAGAAAAATTCTACTAATATAAGTTTAGGGATTATAATATATATATCCCAATCTTAATTAAAAGTAAATAGGATTATTTTCATTAATGATTTAAATTAGCAAGTGGTTCCATGAATGAATAATAAATAAATAAATAAATAAATAAATAAATAAAGTGATGAAGGTAGGAGCCACACCCTACTTAATTAAACTAGGACTTAGGCATCATTAATGTATAAAACTACATTGTGATTATCTTCATTTTTCTTCTTCTTATTATTAAATGTTACATCAAGAGACTTAATCCTTCATCTCACCTAATCTATTCTACTTTGAAGTGGGATTTGGTTTAATTAAGCATCCTTTGATCTCTCTTCTCTTTTTTGTTCTTTTGTTGATTAATTAAGTAATTATTTTGTCACTTCACATCACTTTCTCTTTCCTTATTATGTTGAAAATAAGATTAAAAGAAAAAAAAAAGAAGAAGATAATTACTTCCCCATTTCTCCTCATTTACAAAATTTTCAAAGGAATTGAGGTGGAGATTACCATGGAGAATTGTAATTCTATAATAACATAACACTAAATTATTACAACACCCTTTTTAAACAAAAACAAATGAAAATGCATTTCACGTTCTCGTCTCTGTTTAGTTTTTAGAGTGCTTTTTCATTTTCTTTCGATCGAGTAAGAAAATGAACATTTGTCGAAGTGGTAGTGGTTAGATTTTTGTCATTTTTCTTTAAAAATTTGTTATCGGGTGGTTTTGCATCAATTATTTCAATATATTTTTTATTTGACCAAAAAACGAAAAATTGTCAAAAAAGATAAATTTAATCCTATATAGTAAAATTTCATATTTTAAATATACTTCTAAAATAAATAAAAAACATTTTAAAAAATATCAAAACATTAAAATTATTTTATAAAATTTATTTACCAAATTCGAGTTGTTCGTATTTTATATATATATATATATTTTATAAATGTTTCATTTCACTCATATTATGTTTTCCAAATTGCCGTTAATCTATGGAGATTATGACTCCCCAACTTCCAAACTTCATTAAATGCGATGAATCTTAGTTTCTATTTTCTTCGTCCTTTGAAACTTTTATTGGATTATGAAAATGACCATCTACACACATATATATTATTGGCCACAGTTATATCAATTATAAATATAAAAAATATCATTATTAAATATTTGTAAATATTTTCAACAGTTTTGTCATGTAACAAAAAAAAAAAAAGCGTATATTCGAAAATGTTCATAAACTTTATAACTTGTGTATCTGCTGAGTTTTTTAAATATTAAAAATATCAAATATATATCTAATGATTAATGTATTAATATAACTCTAAACTTTCTATAAATCAATAAAGTCGTTGAGATATTGAGTAAGATAAAGAAATAAAGGGAAAAATTAAAAATGAATAAAACCAAATTTGATTAGTTAAAGTCGACCAATAGCATGTTTAAATTTTGAATATAATAAATTAGTATTAGTCAATTTTTAGGGTTTGGTTATGTGGTCTATGGAATAAAATTGCCCTTCACCCATACCTTATTACATTTCTCATCTTATTCAATGGAGGTAGTATAGTACGACAATATAGATTTTAGGTTTCAAAATTTTAAAATTGACGTTTCCATCTATTTATCGATGAAATCTTGTTGACAAAATATATATTTTTAATTTAATGTATAGTAATAATAAATCTATTTCTCTTCTCTTCACCCCGTTCTGTTTCATTCTTTTTTCCCAGTTTTGACATCAACACCGTTATCTTTCCTCTCTTTTCAACAACCTTCTTCTTCTCCTTCAATTATTTCATATATTTAATATTATGCCTTTAGCTTTTATGTTGATTGCAATTAGGTTGTTTGTTTGGGAATAGTTCAAACAGTTAAGATAATATACGTGAAATGTCATAGCATAGTTTTAGAGGTATAAATTTGTACTATTAATCTTAAAATTTGAGCTCTTCTATCTCAGATGCCGTTGAATCAAAAAGATAAAAAAGAAGGCACGAGATGGTAAATTTCATATCAATATCTATTTTGTGTAAATTTTACCTAATATTTTTTTCTTAGAGCCATATAATATATCATTAATGTTTTTAATTTTTTTTTTCAAAGGTGACTTTTAGTATTCGTATATGATTTTAATATATATTTGTCTATTAAGAAACTTCTTAACTATAGAGAGAAAAATCTTTTATTATGGAGAAAGAGAACACATTTAATATGGATTTTTTTTTTACCAAATTTCAATTTAAAAGAGAAAAGGACAATTCATACGTTTTTTTTTTTTCATTTTGCTTTTTATGTTGATTTTTTTTTTGTTGATTGTATGATATATTCCATTATCTATTTGAAAATGTTATAACCAATATATGAAATATACTGACAAATATATTTGATACAAGCATGTTGAAAAACAATAAAATATTAAAACTATTTACAATACAGTAAAATTAATCAAATTTTTCATATTTCATTTAATTTTTGTTGGTTATATTTTAGGGTTTAAAGTTATTTTATAGATAATTTATTTTTTTCACTATTCATTTCATAACAATTCCATTATTTGATATGTACTCAAACTTCAAACCTCCTGTAGCCTCTTCATAACCGTCTAAATCTATCTGATAACTGTTTGATATCATTAATTACTTGTCATAGTTGTTATATTCGTAATATGCAAAAAAAAAATACTATAAACTGTTTTTTTCTATATTTTTTTTGTTATATGATGCAATTTCTCTATTTAAATACACCTTACAACATTTCATACAGTAACCAATACACAAAATGTAAATACATTGTAGTAAATAATTATGTCCACGTGACAATACAGTACAAAACACAATTTATACTCATTGAGCCGCCTTTAGCCCAAAACAAATTATTTCTTGTACTGGCAGCTCAAGCCCAAATAACTTTAGCCCATTTAAATATTGGGCCGGACAACCACATGTCTCTACGGCGTCGTTTCATCAATATAATTCTCGTTCCCTCAACCGTGGCGTTGAATCTCATTTTCCTGAAAATAAATTCATAGAGCAATTTACCGATTGGTTTTATTTTTATTGTTATTATTATTAATTTTGTGGAGGTTTTGGGTTTTTTCCCCAATCGGTAATGGCCTCCGAATCGTCTTCTTCTTCCGGCGCCGTCGTCACTGACAGAAGAGGAATCCCGGCGGCTCAGTTCGTGGAAGATGTTCGTACCTATCTCTCTCAATTACAACTCGATGTTCAATCCGCCCTTGCTTTTCTTCAAGAGCGGTACTCTCCTCTTTTTCTTTCGACTTGATTCAAATCTCGTAATGGCGGTGTACTTGGCGTCTGCTCGAGGCTTTTGAATCTGTATTTCTCTTTCTATAACATGCAGTGATTTCTGGCATGTATTGATGTGTTTTTTTTTTTATTGCTCTAATGGTACTTTGAAGTCATTTTCTAAGTTGTAGGTTGCAAATGGGAATTAAGGTATTTAGGAGTTGACATATGTGTTAGTGAGCTTGAACTTTTTGATTATCGTTACAGCTTTACTTCCATGGAGCTTTACGATTTTCTAGTGGCTGAGATTGTATTGGAGTTTCTAGAATCTCTTCATTTGTTGTTTTCTTGAAGTTTATTGTTGTTGCTGTCGACTGGGTTCAGGCTACGTAATTTAGAGCTCTCCTTTTGAGCTTCTCAACTTAGTATCAAGTTGTTTTTGTTTTTGTGCGATTTATGTGAATCTTGGAACACTCTCTGCGGTCTGCGCTTAAAGTGGGATTTAATCTTGACTATGAAAAATTGTTAGTATTTTATTAGCAAATAAATGCTGGTTTATTCAACTATTTCTTATGCTTTTAAATAATAGGGTCCGTGGGGGAAGATATTCATGTTTGTTTCTTAAGCCCCTTTTTGGTACTGTTGTTCATTTTATGATCCTCTACAAATATCTCATGCAGACTTCAGCAATACAAATTAGTTGAGATGAAACTCCTTGCTCAACAAAGGGATCTGCAGGTTTTCATTTTATTTCTTTTTAATATTTTAACTTTTAGATATCTGCTTTCTGTTTTAATAGAACTTTCTTGTATATGTTCATCTTTTTTGTAGTTTTAAAATATTCTTCTCGCTATTTCTGTTCACCATATTACTAAAATTGAAGTTATGAAAAATATCCTCGAACTTTGTACCATTTCAATGATACCCATGAAAAGTTGGTTATATCCATTGATTTCAATCCGGGCTCCTAATGGTAGGTTTCGTAGGATTTGAGGGAAAGTGTTTATGGGAAAACAATGGATGATTTTCCTTATTGGAGGGAAATTGAATGATGGGGACCTCCAGGTTCAATCCATGGTGGCCACCTATCTAGGAATAGTTTCCTTGACATCCAAATGTTTTAAGGTTAGGCGGGTTGTCCGGTGAGATTAGTGGAAGTGCGTGTGAACTGGTCTAGACACTCAAGGATATATAAAAAACAAAGAATGGTGGGGACCTCCATTGAAGACGATGAAGCATTGACTATTGAGAATCCGAGATTGAGATTTGAAGTTGAGTGCAACATGAATTTTAGGGCTGGGGAGGTTTTTTTTTTTTTTTTCTTAATTATATTTTAATGGTAAATGAAATGGAAATCTGAAATGAAGTTTTAGTGAAGTTGGGAATTTGGAAGAGGGAAGTCAAAAGTGTGAAAATTTTGGTCGGAAGGGAAGAGTGTTGATTTTATGGAATAAATCTATATTTCATTCATTACTTAATAGAGATACAAGCCTATATATACCATAGAGAAATACACTTAAGGAAATAATATCAAATAATATCTCCAGAATAATATCTCCTAACAATAATATCTCCTAAGAATAATCTAATTATATTAATAGAGAGATAGGGAGCCAAATGAATAGAGCCCTAGAGTTTGAAGCAAACCATGAAGTTGATGGGTTACGGAGTTCCATTTGTATCATATTGTGTATGTATTGGGCTTAACAACTAAAGCGTCCAAGGGGTTTGATACCCTGCATCTCCAATTTGTTTTGACTTTTCTACTACTGAAGTGCCCAAACCTTCTAGTTCTAGAACGGGAGTTTTATTTATTACATGAAAAGGGAATTCGCAGAGTGGGGAAGAACAGAAGTTTTTTGTTCATCTACTAATGGTAAGGTTTTTTTTTAATCATTTTTTTTAAAGGTCAAAGGTATTGATGCTAAAATTCAAAGGTACTTTTGTAATGAAGTTCAAAGTTCATGGGCATTTTCTATAACATAGCCCAATATTATACCTAATCAGGGTATAAGTTAAACAATTGATGATATTAGGCATTAAGATTATTCTAAAGTTCTAAACAAAGGGAGGATGGACTTTGAGAAATTACAAGTTCTCTTCTGATCATTGGCAGAGAACATGTTTACATTTGTGAGCCCTTAAGTTAGAATATTAGAACCCTATTATACAAGGATAAAAATCATGCACAAGGATAAGCTAAGGTACATGTCTTGTGTGTGTAGCAGTTATGTGTTATATTTAACGAAGAAGTTGCCCGTCTTTGGCTTTTAGCATTATAGTTAGGCAGATTTCTTAGAAGTTACGTGTCTGTATTTTGTGTCTTTGGCTTTGGGCCTTCCTCTTGGGAATAATCTGGAGAGTGCATTTTGGGATCTGGTGGTGGATAAAGTCCACAAGAAGCTGGCATCGTGGAAAAAGGGTTTATTTTCTAAGGCGGGTCGTCTCACCTTGGTTAAGTCAGTGCTGAATGGCATTCTAGTTTATGTGTTTTCCCTTTCTGAAACTTCAGGGGAGGTGTGTAAGGGTTTGGAAAGGTGTGGATGAAGGAAAAGGCAAAGGTTTTCATCTCATTAGGTGGGAGGTGATTGAGAAACCTTTGTCTTTAGGGGTCTTGAAATTGGAAACCTGAGAAATCGTAACAAAGCCCTTTTGCCAAATGGCTTTGGCGTTTTTTCAGTGCCCAATTCTTTATGGCGTAGGATTGTTGGAGGTAAACATGGTCCTCACTCTTTTGAGTGGCTGGATAAGGGGGTTAAAGGCACTTAGTGGAATCTGTGGAAAGATATCTCGAAAGAGCTCTGATCTTCTTCCGTGGGTTCGGTATGTGGTGGGGGAGGGAAGAGAGACGTAATTCTAGGAAGACCTTTGGGTGGGGGAAAGACTGCTTTTCGGGTTATTCGCTAGTTTGTATCACTTGTCTTCTTTGAAAAATCATTTTGTGGTTGACTTTTTGGTATGGAATGGGAACTCTTGTTCTTTCTCCTTTGGGTTTTGTCATGCCCTTTCTGATAGGGAATCAGCAGACGTGGCAGTTCTCATTTCCCTTCTTGAGAGCCATTCTTTCTGTCTCAAGAGGAGAGATGTGAGGGTTTGGAGTCCTCTTTTGGAGGGATTCTTGTGTACGCCTTTCTTTGAGTGTCTTGTTAACCCTACCCCTAACCGAAGGTCCTTAGAAAGGTCAGGTTCTTCACGGTTGCCTTAATACACTGGATAGGCTATCCTGGATTTTGCCTTCGTTGGTCCTTTTTGCTGTATTTTGTGCTGGAAGGCGGAGGAAGACTTGGATCATCTTCTTTGGCAATTTGAGTTGGCAAGTCACATTTGGGATGGTTTTCTTCAACATTTTGGCCTGTCAATGCTCATCATAGAGATGCTAGAGGGATGATCAAGGGGTTCCTCCTCAATCCGCCTTGTGGGGAAAGAGGTCGGTTTTTTTGTGTGTGCTTGTGTTGTTTGTGCAATCTTGTGGGTTCTGTGGGATGAGAGGAATAGGAGGGTGTTTAGGGGAGTTGGAAGGGGGAGGCGGGAGATTTGGTCGGTTATTCGGTATCATGATTCTCTTTGGGCTTCAATTTCGAAGATTTTTTGCAATTATCCTCTTGACATGATTTTGTGTAGTTGGGCCCCCTTCCTGTAATGGGGTTCCCTGTCTTTTGTGGGCTTGGTTTTTTGTACGCCCGTGTATTCTTTCATTTTTTTCTCAATGAAAGCTGTTTATTTCAATAAAAGAATCTGGGTTTCGACAATCATAGAAAATGTGTAGCTTGTATTTGATTATATAGCCTATGCAATAGTGAAATTTTCTCGTAGGTGAAGGCAATATTTAATGTCTGGCTACTTAGTTTTGTGTAGTCGTAAATATTTCTCGTGGCCTAACTGTATCTGTTGTTGTTACCCTTCCATCCCTTTTTTGTCAGGCAAAGATCCCAGACATAAAGAAGTGTTTGGATATAGTTGCTACTTTACAAGCAAAGAAGGAGGCAGCCACTGGTGAGGTTCGTTTTTTGTCTTCCATAGTTTTGGTTATTTATACCATGTTACAGATTTGTGGCAATAAATTGCCCTATAATATAATCTCTCTTTTTCTTTCTTTTTTGTCTCTTTTCATTTCCTCAATGAAAAGTAGTCTCTAAAAAAATAGAAAAACATTATCTCATATTAAAATTTATTTTTGAAGCAGCTGTTTTACATAATTTCCTTGGGTGCTTGCTTTCCAGAAGTGAGATGCACGTGTCAATTTTTTTCCCTTTTAACTTAATTTTTAAAAGAAATAAATATGATTGCTAAAAACCTATACATATTGGGAAAAGATCAATTTTTGCCCCTGAACTTTTGGGGTTGTACCAATTGTATTGAACTTTTGTAAGTATATTAATTTTCACTCTCCATCAGATTTTCCTTGAAAAACATTGTGTGAAACTTGTAATTATATTAATTAAACCTCTATATTGTCATAAGTAAATCAATTTATATTATTATCAAAATCATGATTGTGAACTTTTTTGAATATCTGATTAACGAAATAGACAATTAGTATTGATCCCGGGAGGATTTCATTTTCAAAGGAAATTCTAGTTGAGAATCGCGAATCGCGAATGAAAGTCTAAATTGTTTTATTTAAAAAGTCAACTTTTTTTTAGTACTACTCCCTTGTGATTTCCTGGTGAAAAAGATGAAAGGAGAGAGGGAAAAAAGCACCTGGCTGCACAAGTTTCATTAATCTATTACTCTAAAGAACCCATTATTTAATTTTATTAATTTTTCACGCTGTATGTGCATCCATCTCTTTCAATGAAATTGTAGTTTATATGCAGTTCTCATAATCTAAGATGATAAAATTGAAGATCAAAGGCTGTAACATAGGAATCTGATAGAGCTTACTGAATGATTATTAATTGCTAAAGTTAAAGTAATGACTATCGCTTGCTGTTGAGTAGCCTTAGCTAGCCAGGTGGCTTGTGGATTGTTGTTATGCTGTCAGAGCAAACTTCTACTTTTAAAGTTCTAAGCAGCATCGAGTTATGGGATTTCCTTTCTTTTACCAGCTTAAATTAGAATTTTCTTAAGATCTGTTTATCTTTTGCTATCATGCACAGCCACTTGTAGCAGATTTTGAGATCTCTGAAGGCATATATTCTCGGGCGCGTATCGAGGAAACTGACTCAGTTTGTCTGTGGCTTGGTGCAAATGTCATGCTGGATTATTCATATGAAGAGGTTACAGATATTTCTAAAGAAAATTCCCTTGAATTATTTTCTCCATTTCTTATCCAATTTTGGAATAAAGGACACTAGTTATGGCTGTTTTCACGTTTGCTGGTGCAGGCCATAACCCTTCTACAAAAGAATCTGGATAATGCTAAAGCGAGTTTAGAAGTTCTTGTTGCCGATCTACAGTTTTTGAGGGACCAGGTGACAATAACTCAGGTAACCAACTCTTTCTATTGCAAACTAGTCTTGGTGAAAATTTTGTGCTCGAAAAACCATAACAATGTGAAAGCTTCCTTTTGAAAGATAGGCATTATAAACCATTGTTTAGAAACTCTTAACTCCGCAGGATTTGAAGTCATTTAACTTACAACTCTGCAGCTAAAGTTGTTGGAATTTGCATGAAATGAATGTGGACTAGGAAGACATTCAAATTCTCAACTTTTTTCTAATTTGGATGCCATATTATCCAAAACTCAATGTTGTCTTTCAAATCCTAGCATTTTGTTGTAGGCAGCCAATCATACTATATAGTTTTAAGTTATACAATATTCATATCAAGTAAAAAGGATAAACTACAAGTTTAATCTTCATGGCATTGGTGTTGTGTCGGAAGGGTTTCTAGGGTTTTTTTTCTAGTACAATTACGATGTGGGGATTGAATCTCCGACCCTCAAGGACAAAAGTCATGTCAATACTATCTACCCAAGCTCATATATGTTAAATTCACCATATTATTAGATCAAAATTCAATTTTATGTCTAGTTTAATGTTTTAAGCGTGACATTTTGCTACTCATCAGGATACAAACCACGATAAACAAACAACTTTCAAAGTGTCATTGTTAGTGAATCACTAATTTGTTAAAATTCTGTAAGCAGGTGACAATAGCTCGTGTTTACAACTGGGACGTTCATCAGCGTCGAGTTCAGCTAGCTGGCGCCAGTGTAGAAGACTCATAAGTTTTCATGGGCAGCCCTAAAAAATTCCATTGTTGGCAGAGAATCCATTTCCTGATTGGCAGTTCCGTCTTGATCCATACCTTTTGAATTTAGGCCGTTCAAAATTTCCCTTTCTTGTCATTGTCAATGGACAGTGAACCTTTTCATTCGTGGGTTCTGATCGCACCTACACTTTCACATAATACTCCCCATAACCAAAAAAAAAGGCAAAATCATTGTAGAAGAGAAGTGATGCGCACTGATGCCTATATCTAGGATGAGTTTTCCCCCCTCTTTTATTTATATCTATATATATTAGGAAGCATTTTGTGCCTTTGCCTGTTTTTACATTTGTTAGATTCTGTTGTAATTTTCAAAGTGATGGGCGTCTTGGTTGTGTGTTATTTAGGGGTTTTATAACTTTCTATCTAAATTGTGATTGTAAAATTGAATATTCAAGCGATTGGGTTTGAGAAATTACGATAGTTGTGTGTTTGTTCTTAAAATCTTTCAATCCTCTAATTATGTTTGTATTCCCTTTCTGTTAACATTGTGATTTGAGGTATTTTTAACTTTTGATGTGCCTTAAAACAGTTGGTATCTATATATATATGTATATATATATAATTCAAACTGTAATATATACTCTGTTTTAGAAGCAATGAATTTCCTTTTCGTGGATCTTCCATTGTCTAATTGTCTGGCCCCTTTTTCCTCTGTCTCTATTTGTATCTTCCCTTTCGACTATTCTTCTTTTACCAACTTCCAAATTAGCCAATTTTTTACTTACAAATTTAACCTTTTTTTTAATTCAACCAAAGACGTGAGAGATTTAAACTTTTGATTTGTTTGATTCAAGATATATACTTTTGATTCGATTTGAACTTTTCATTTAACAAGATATATATCTTAATTAGTTAATTAGTTGACTTAAGATCCACTGTATAATATCCTTTCCTTTAGCATGGTGAAATTTCTGTTGTATTAAATATGTAAATGAAGAAATCAAACAAAAATTAACAAAAATTTGAAATTTGAAATTTGAAATTTGAAATTGAAATTGAAGAAGGGAAAGAAAAAGAAATAAGAAAATAAAACAAAAAGTGGTTTGATGATGTCAAAGGGGATATAAAATTAATTTAGAAGTTCCTAAAAAGGGTTGTAAGATCTGGAAGCTTATGAAAATGTTTCTTATGTATTATTACGATGGTTGATGATGGGTCAGTGTGAAAATTATTCTACTTTTTGACTCCTTACGACTCTAAGATCATCTTAAAATCATCAACACCAAATTAATAATAATAAAAAGAAGAATCATTTCACTTTTGAAATCCAAACCTTATATTTATATTCTGCTTTTAGTTGTTTCTTTTCCTTTTCCTTTTTTTGTTTTTGAGTAATTATAGTTTTCGTGTTTGTACAGTGAAATTGAATATGCAATTCGGCTGAGTTTGTTTTCAGACGATGAACTAAAAGTGGGTTTCAATTGGAATTATTCATAGCAGCTTAAGAAAAACGTATAAGAACTTCCCTTACTTTTTCCTAAGCGACCTTTGAGGCAACTAAGTGTTGTTTACTTTAGTCTTCAAGTCTTGAAATTTGGAGTATTTTTATTTCGTTAATTGTACGGATGAAAAATGCATTTACGCATGTAAATTTAATCATTAAATCAATTTCAAGCGATGTAAAGTTTGTTTTCGAGTGATTTCAAGTAACACGCTAATGAATTAATTAATAAATCGTGAGATGTTAACTTCGTTTCTTGTTTAATTTG
This sequence comes from Cucumis sativus, assembly GCF_000004075.3. Classification (NCBI taxonomy): domain Eukaryota; kingdom Viridiplantae; phylum Streptophyta; class Magnoliopsida; order Cucurbitales; family Cucurbitaceae; genus Cucumis; species Cucumis sativus. The sequence continues at coordinate 11,354,580 of NC_026657.2, forward strand.
AAGAGTTAGTGGTTGATTATAACTATAAGAATATCAATTTCATATCTTATTATTTCTCGACTGTGTGGGTCTTACGACTTTCCATTCAAGGCTTCGTCTCAAATAATGTCCCCTTAATGCTTTTGACTTGTACTAAAGCTTTTTTGGGATTATTCAATACATTATGTTACTTTTTGAAACCATTGAAATTTACTTTTATGTTGGGTCTGTGGAGACCCAAATTGTAAATAAAACCAATGGATATTTTCTTTTCAGGTAGAGAGAGATTTCCTTTTGCTCTCTTTTTGGGAAAGAGAGTAAATTTTAAGGTCCTTTTTCTAAAAGATATGGAAAGTGTTCTCTTATGTGAGAGTCAACAAAAGAGAGAGTTCTTGGTACACTTTCTTTTTACAAAATTGCTTATTGATTAATTACAAACAGATATTAAATTGAAAGATTTTAGGTACACCCAATTAACCATAACTCAATTAATCAATACACACGTAACTTTCAATAATAAGAGGGTAGAGTTATGAATCGTCGTAATATATGAATTTTTGAAAAAAATTAGAACTAGTTGTAATATTAAAAAAACTTTTTTATGTACTCTTGAATTTGAAATCAAGTATCTATTGCAATGTGAAAGAGATGAAAAAAATATGATAGCATATCAATAATTTCTTTTATTAATGTGAACGTGAGTTAATTAGGTTTAAATCCTTCTTTTTTGTCCTAAGGATTTTCACGTTTGTTCCGTGTTGGTCTAAATTTCCTATTTTGTTCCATTTTAGTACGTAAATTCTAAAATATTTATTTCAATTCTTGAATTATAACGTTAGTTTTACTTTAGGTTAATCCTTGAACATTTTTAATTAAAAACAATTTTATGCTTGTATCAAACTATGTGGTTTCGAAATCACTCATATTAACGTGCTAAGTACATGTAAATGCACATCATATTAGCATATATCATAACCAATTAAACTATATATTCGAAAAACATCAAATTTTAATCGTCTCAAATTAAATTTGAACGCACGTTTGCTTCCATAGTAAAGTTTTATTATTAAATTCTTCCATAATTTCCTATTTTTACCTATAGTTTTTTTTTCTGAAAGATAGCTTTTTGGATTATGTAAGAAAAAGAAAAAGCTCATGAATTCATATATTTTTCTTTATTTTATTTTTTTTGAAAAAGACAAGAAAGAAAGAAAAGTAAAAATAAAGTAAAAGAAGATGAAAGAAACTTCAAAAGTGTTCATTGGATATTCTTTGTATTATTAATTGTTGATTCTTATACTAAATAATTATTATAATTATTTTCCTTTTCTTAGACATTGAACAACAAAAATTTCACACTTTTGCATAGAATTAAAAGAACTCTTTCTTTATAGTCTCTCACTTAAATAATTAAAATTTTCCTTTATCAAAGTCCAACCTTTATAAAAAAATTTACCCATTTTTTTTTTTCAAAATAGTTCAAAAAGATATATATATATATATACATCTTTATCCCCATACTTTAGCATAATTAAATTTGAACAGTATACTTTTAAAAGTTTTAATTAAGTCTGCGATCTTTTTCTTTAACTAAAGTCTAAAGGTGTATATTAATAAAAATAATAATAATTGAAATTCAATGAGATAAGTTATTGATTAAACTTTTAATATAAACTCTACCAATAGGACATTTTATTTCATTAACATAGGGTGTAATGATTTATCATAAAAAATGAAGAAAATAAAAGAAAGATAACCCTAATATATACTATTTTTTAACGTACCAATATTTGATTTCTATGTTTCTTTTTTCACAAATAAACAAATAAAAAAGCTATTAATTAGTAGGCTCACTAATTACGAAATGAACATTTGATCATACGAACTTTCAATCAATTAGAATCATAAGACAGTTAAAACCATTAATTAAGAACTAATAAAAATGAAAATATCAAAAAGAAGAGTCTTACTTAATATTGTAATTATAGGATAACCATGGTAAAAGTGAAAGGTCGTCAATCTTTCCGACGATAGTAATTAACATTTTATCCCGTGAATTAACTTCGAATGAAAATTAACCTAAAATAAATAAATAAATAAATAAAAGATTAAAGTATCATTTTAATTCTTTTAATTCAGGGTTGGAAATAATAACTCTAATTTTTTCTGATTGAAAAATAGAATGCTCATATAATAATAATAATAATAAAAGTTATAAATTCCAGTATTAACTATTAAAAAAATTGTTTTAAATGATATATATTAGAATGAGGTGGAGATAGAAAAGAAATTTTGCTGTCCTAATAAATAGAAAAGGAGGGTAATTTAGTAATTTGATTTGGAAGATAGGAACCGACCTCTCATTGACATTTGTGAAGAAGATTGATGTTTCCCAATTAAATCAAAGCTTCAATTTCAACCCTTTTTTTTCCCTTTCTTTGTCACATTTCTTTGACACACTTTTTATTTTCATTACTGCATTTCTATGTGTGTATTTTCTTTTATCAATATAATGTATATTTAGTCCACCAAGAAATATTCAAATGGAATACGTCCATAAGTTTATGCAATATAATTAGTAGAGCTTTTATCTCTATTTTTCCTTTTGATTTTTTTGAATGACATGTTCTCTCTAAATCTCTACTTATTCATGAAGTAACTTTATCTAATGTGGTTTGAACATTTTTGGATGCGATCGAAGTTGTCAAACAATTAAAAAAAATATTTAAGAAAAATTAATTAAAATAATTAAGAAACTACATTTAACTTTCTAAAAAGATGCTAATTTAATCAACTATATGATAATTAAAAATGTGACATATTGATTATTTTTTAGGAAAAATGGAAGCTATGACTTTAAAGTTGACAGTACAACTTAATTTTAGACTAATTAAGTTTAAGCGAGCTTAGCATATTGATATTGACACGAATTTCATCCCCATAAGTCAAAAGTTCAATCTCACGCTCTATAATTGTTATACTTAAAAAAAGATTAAAAAATACTTAATAATTGTTTCCATCGTTATAATTGATATATTTCATCCGAGTTTATTATTATCTTGATCACCGAGTTTTCAAATTAGACATTATAACACTTCAAGTTCGAGCACAATATCATTTTGGTCGATCATATGCACCGTTCGTGTTTCATTGTACCTAATAGAAGCTTACATGTTTTCTTTAATTTTAAAAATAGTTTTATCTCTCTCTCTCTCTTTAATTCAAAAACACTATAAACAACATTGGTTGCTCTTAGCTACCTGCTCCACGTTGACACTCTCCAATCTCAATCAATATATATATGAAATAAAAAAGACATTATATAGTTTATAATTGACTTAGGGTTCAATGGTTTGAATCCAATTTAAGTTATACATATATACATACATATGTATATATATATATATATATATATATTAAGGTCACGGGTTATTGTATTGTATCTTTCAATGCCATCTTTTGATTATTTTTTTGGATTCTTCACAAATCTATTTAGCTTAGTTTTGACTCATTCTTCCCCTTTCATTATCAAATTATATTTTAATTTATATATCAAAGTTGCTCAATAAAAAAATCAACTGTATTTATTTAATTTAAAATAATAATATTGCAATTCATTTTAAATTTTAAGTTGACCAAGTCTTTTGTCAATTTATTAGTAAGGATTTTGTCTTACAACTTAATTTTAATTAATAACACATGTTAGAGTCAAAATTCAACTTACTACTTCATTATCTTATCTGTATACCACTGCACAACATTTAACTTATTTATTCTTCATAATCATTTAACTTTAATTAGTTGAATAGCATATACACGTGCTAGTGTAGTTATCCACGATTTAATGAATTATGTCAACTTTTTAAAATACGAGATAAAAACAATATTTTGTGTTTGTTTTGGATTTGATTTTAGGTCGAGAATAAAAATTCATAGCGTTATAGATATAAGAGATAATATATACACGTGTTTGAAAATGTATCGAAGTTCCGTCCTATTAAACATACTACATGTATTAACAATAAATGTGTGAACGTTCAGTTGGACAAATATTTAAAATTGAGTTATTATTATAATATTTTTGTTAAAGAAATATCAAATGTTAAACCTTGCGAGCTTAAATTTGTCGTATGGTTTATATATTTCAAAATGTTATATATACTTATACATAGTCCTTAAATTTTGAATTTGTTTTCAAATTTAATTTTAATATAATGTTTGAAAATGTTATAATTTTTGTTATAGATATTTGAGTTTTATTTTAATTTAGACTTTTAATCACACTTCCTCATTATTAAATAAAAATGTAAAATTAATTTTAACGGCAACAAAGAAAAACAGTAATATCTTAAAAAAAATCTTTAAAATTAAGTAATAAGCATTAACACCAGTATGCATCTTCGTAAAAATTAAGGTTAAAAACGTAAAATATCAAATTTACGAACCAAATTTAAAGAATATAAACAACAAAAAATATATAATTCTTTTTCTTAAAACCAAATTTCATGTCAGTTGAACTATATCTAGAAGTAACGTAAACCTTACGCTTAAAGGAAAAAAAAAAAAAGAAGAAGAAAAGTGATTGATGAGAAGGACAAAATATTATTTAGAGATGTCGGAGAACCCAAAAGGAAAACGAGATGTCGTCTTCAGTCTTTCACATTCGCCGTTTCTCTCTCTCTATTCCTACTTGTCGTTTTTGTTATAATTAGACGGTGTCGTTTCCATGACACTCCTCCACATTACGCGTTTTCACTGCCCACTACTACCCTTCTAATTTCTTTTTAAATAAAATGAATTAAATTTAAACCATAATTAATTGTGTTGACTTTGACTTTCTTCAAATAAAAAGAATTTTTGTTTTGAAATTAATTTTCAAAGTTGGGCTTTTCAAATTCATAAATAAATAAATTTAATTTAATTTTAGATAGCTTCAAAATGCCGCAATTATCGCTTATTTTTTGGTTTAATTAATAAATAAACATATGGCTCTCAAATTTTGATTTAGGGTCAACGGGTTAGGTTCCCACAAAATATATATTAATTATTCTTTAGATTTCTTTTTCACTCAAAAGAGTTTTTTATTTTTATTTTTATTTTTATTTTTAATTTTAAATTTTTAATATTTGAAATGAAATAACTACTCAACTAACCCATTATACACACTTCCATAACTAGCACTTTTAAATTAACCCATTCTCATTTTTTTCTTTTCAATTCATCATAATATTAATAATAACAGTATCAAACCTCAAAAAAAAATATTAGGTGGTAAGGTTTTTGTAATTTGTAATATATATACACACCATTTTTCAAATTCTTTTTTATCGAAACTTATAAATTGAGATAACTTTGAGTTTCTAAAATTTTTTACGTTATTTATAAAAGAAAATTTATGTAATTAAGGGGTTATATTTCTGTCATAACTTTTCTTATTTAATTACTCTATTATATGTCAACGACCTAAAATCATAATATATAATAAATATGTAGTTATAGATTATTGAGTTATACATCTTATTTTTAATTTATTTTTGTGCATGAACAATCATTTTAATTACAAAATATATATAATTTGTCCCCTTTTTGTTGTGTTTTTAGGCAGTGATAATTATTATTAATATTTAGTCATTTCAGTATGACATAGTGACCATACTATTTTTGTCAAATGAATGGTTTTCTTTTTTTGTTTTAAGAATGTCAACCAATTAACAATTTTTTTTTTTTTTGTAAATAAAGTGAAAGAAGTTTGGTTCATCTTTGGTTTTCTTTAGAAACACATAAAATAGATAAAGAGGTTAAGATTGGACCAAAATAAATGAATAAATAATAAAGTGTTTTTGTTTTTGTTTTAGAAAAAAGCATTGACTCTCCAAATGAAGTGATTTGATAAAGAAGGATGATGTGAAGTTGTCACTACAAATTAAAACACTTTAGATAGTCTAACTTCCATTCAAATCTTCCATATGACTCCAAATTTCTTTTCAAAAGCTTTTTATTTATTAAAATTTATGAGATAAACAATTCCCAATTTTTTATTTTGTTTTTGTGTTTGGGTTTGAGTGGGAAGTTGTGTTCTTTTATACTTGTTTGTTTCTTTGTTTTTTTAGGGTTGGCCAAAGTTGTATTTTAAGCAAAAAGTTGGAGTGTTCATTACACATGCATGTGCTACAAAAATGTTTTCAAATAATCAAAAAATTTAACCTATAAACATTTTTTCTCATCAAATAAAATTCTTCAAAATTTTTTAGATCTATCACTAAAAGATATCGATAAATTAATAGACAATAATATAAGTCTATCGAGTATATATACATATCATGAATATAATTTGAATTTTTACTATATTTTGCATTGTTCTTTCTTTTAAATTCTTGAGGTAATACAAGTTTATTTCAAAGTTTCTTATACTAACTTTGAGTCAAACTATTTTTTTAGAAAAAGAAAACAATTTAAAATTATTTGTCTTTATTTTCTTTTTGAACAAATTAATGGTATAACATTAAGAGTCGACTTGGATGGACTTAAAAATGTTTTTCAAAAACATATTTTTATTTTAAATATTTTCGGTGCTAATAATAATAATAAATACAAATATTAGTATGGTTGCCAAAAACGTTTTAGATTTTTAAAATTAAATATTTAAACATCTCACTTATGTGCCTTTACAAGTTAATATGAGTATGATTTCAAATGAAAAAAATAGGATAGGTATAAACTAAAGTGATAATTCCCTAAAAGTTAGGGACAAAAAATGGCAGAATGTACAATATACACTACCAAAGTTGAAATAACAAAAATGAAATAGAATTAATAGTTCAACAATCAAATTTTTATCTAATAGAATGAATATTAATCATAAAATCAATAAATAAAAAACAATTAAAAGAAAAAAAAGAGTATCCAGTAACAAAAGAAATCAGAATTTATCAATTATGTTATATTAGTTGAATTGCTAATTTTATTCGTCTAGAAAAAAGGATGGGGGTATAAATGTAATTTAGTGCAGTAATACCAAGTGGAAAAGTAGTGGGCCAAGTGGTTTCTTAGGCAAAGGCCCACTTCCCCGGAACAGGACCATCTAATTTAACACTCTTTTATTAATTAATTACCAAATATATTAATTCTCTTTTCTTTTTATTATTATTATTATTTTCTATTCTTACATTTTCTTTCTCAATTGGCACTGAAAGAACACCTACGTAACGCCGCACGTGCCGAACTCCCCCTAAATTCATTGTTTAAATAATAATAATAATATATAAAAGTATTTACAAAACAAAATTTTATACTTTATATTGATATCAATTTTGATAAATTTTCATATTTATCTATTAGAATATCATATTTTGTTTTATTTTCTTTATTAAAAAGTAAATTTATGGTCTTCTTAAATGTACATGTATGGTTCACATAAATAAGAATACGAATAAAATTTGGATATTGCTTATTTAGGTTGAAGAACTGTATTTAATTTTTTTAAATTAGAGAATAAATACATCATTTAGAAAGCTTATTCTATGGGAAAGCATTTTTAAGTTGAGTAAAGAATAAAAATGATTGAAATAGATTAGGTAGAATCTACAATACTATTCAAAATAAAGTACTTAAATCATCCTATTGTTTAGGTTATTACAATTATTTTAGCCTATAAGCAAAATAAATAAATAAACATTATCACACTTTTTTAATTATGCTATTTTTCCCATTATTGGTTTATTAATGATCAAATTGATTGAGTCTTCCATTTGTATTTCGTACACTTTCTAATACATGATTAGGTTAAAAAGAATTGATTGAAGCATTTACACCACCATCTCTCAATATATAACCTTTTATTTATATTTTAAACTTATTATTTCAAAACCCTAAATCATTATATTAGCATGAAATAAATAAAGTGATATAATGGTTAATTTGACATTTTCTTTCACGTGATAATGAAAAAGTATTTCATCTCACAAACGAAGATTCGATTCTATTCTATTCTCGTCTCTTTCGTATACTAAGAATATACCCATTATTTAACTCTAAAAACAAAAGACCCATTTAATTAAACAACCCCTAAATCCTACCTACATTTTTTTGTAGTGGTTTTGTAGTGTGATACTATTAGTCACATTGATTGATATTAAATTAAGTTTTAAATGAATTTTTTAATCCAATTAAATTATGTTTTTGATGAGATTTATGTGTGAATATGCACGTTTTTCATTATTTTGTTACATTAATTAATTGATAAGGTTTTCTTGAAAAACAAAATAAATTTTAATAGTTAATTGGGGTTGCTAATTAATAAAAAAAAGTTGTAATAGATTTGCTTGGTTGAATATATAATATATAGTTAATGCAAGCAAAAGTTTCATAAAATTAGAAAGAAAGAAAGAAAAGAATATACATGGATCGATAAATGTATATAATTATTTAAGAAATTAAACCCACACAGATAACATGATAACAAATTATATATAAATATAAAAAAATGAATTGTATTTGTTATGCCTACGTGTACACGGCCATTAAGAATCTAGTTTACACTGGAACCGGTTAACCGGTCAAAACTACGCGTTTTATCAGTCTCCCTTTTGGCCAGTCCTCTCTCATTAATTGCGAACACCAATCAAGTCACTCTTCTTTCTATGCCCATTGTTTACCGGCATCTGTCAGTCATCCATCCTAGGTGGGAAAACTTACACCCCAAGCTGTTCTCCAAAACCCCTCAATATCACCATCTTTTTCTCTTTTTTTCTTTTTTCTTTTTCTTTCTTACACTCTCTCTCAAACAACAACAACAAAGAATATATTTTCTCATGTCTTAAAAAAAAAAAAGATAAAAGAAGAGAGAAATCTTCCGATCGATCGATCGATCCCAATGGAAAAGAAATTTGAAGAAGAATCAAGGATGGGGTTTGATGATTCCGCCGGGTTTTACTCTCCGGCGGTGTTTTCAGATGACTTTCCGTCTTCTAATTTTGATTCTTTTTCCAGTATTTTCGACATGCCATGTGATGCCCATAAAGCTTCTAATTTTGATTTTTATTATTACAATAACAATAATAGTAACAGTAATAATAATCCTTCTTCTTTCTTCGATTTGCTTTCTACGGCGGCTCCCCCACTTTCTTCACCGGCTTCCACCGTGCCGGAATCTTCCGAGGTTGTTAATGCTCCAACCACTCCTAATTCTTCCTCTGTTTCTTCTTCATCCAATGAAGCTGCCGCCATTGAAGAAGTCAACAACAGTACTACGACTCATGACAAGCCTTCTGCTTCTAAAGTGTAAGTTTTTTTTTTAATTTTGATAGTGAGATGTGTTCTCCTCTTGCTCTACAATGGTATGTTATTAGTCTGTATTGGATCTGGTTCGTTACTTGAGGAATGATAAGAGATATTGGTTGTGTAGTACTTATTGTGTTCTATTTAGTATAGATCTTTGCTTGGTTGATGATGAGGAAATTATGGGGAAAAAGGCATATGATTTTATTGGGGTTTTTGTTTAATTTAGAATTATTGGTTTAAATTTGAGCTTCCATGATTCTTTCCTTCTTTTTTTTTTTGCTTCTTTCTCTCTTTTTGGACAAAAAAGAAATGAAAATTAAAAAGTGTGCTTTTTTAAAAAATAATAATAATAATAAATAAAAAATTATCGTTGTTGTCTTGGGTTTAGGTTGAAGCCAATAAAGAAGAACCAGAAGAAGCAAAGAGAACCCAGATTTGCTTTCATGACAAAGAGTGATATTGATCATCTCGACGATGGTTACCGGTGGCGAAAGTACGGTCAAAAAGCTGTGAAGAATAGCCCTTACCCCAGGTTCGTATATTCTTACAAATTACAATGATATGACACCTTTCCCTTTGATCGAACCACACTCTTATATCCTGAATACCCTAGTAATGAAGATGTTATATTTGTAAAACAGAAGCTATTATCGTTGTACAACGGCAGGGTGTGGTGTGAAGAAGAGAGTAGAGCGGTCGTCCGGCGACCATACGATAGTCGTTACAACGTACGAAGGCCAACACACTCACCAAAGTCCAATAATGCCTCGAGGGAGTCTCAGAGTTTTACCAGAATCCACCAACAACAGCCTCACCGTCGATCACGACACCACCGCCACCGGACTTTTATTCCAACACAACACTTCCCAACCCTTCATGTATATCGCTCCACCCCCGCCATTTCTAACAATCAACTCATCGTCGGTGGCGGCCAGCCATAATCCTCCTCCTATTTCATTTCAGCCACCGTCGCCGCAAGCTTCCGTCCGAGACCATGGGCTTTTACAGGACTTAGTGCCATTGCAAATGAGAAAGGAACCAAAAGATGAGCAAAATGGATGAAGTATTCGAATTAAATTCTCTCTTTTTGGTAAGTTTTTTAATCAAGGAATTCAAAAATCAGCCATTTCCCATCTTTTTTTTTCTTCAGTAGATTTTCTTCTCATCCTCTCATGATTATGAAACGCTTTTTGTTTACTCTCTTTAAGCGTTTTTAAGATGGATTATATTAGTATATTAGCTGTGTTTTATATTAATGAGTTATTATATATATATATATTTGTATAAACTAATCTTAATTTAGCATAAAAACCAAGTTGTTTATTATGAGATAACATATATAGATCATATCGTTTTAGCTCAATATTCTTTCACATCCCTCTCTTCGTATCATCCCATCTCTCTTTTAACTTTAGGGTTAGGGTTTTTCTTTTCCATTGTAATATTAATAAATCATATTCCAAATTATAAGTTTTAGCTTAACCGTAAATGACATCTACCATTCTTAGAGGTCAAAGATTTCATTTTTTTTTATTCTTTCCTATGTACCACCAAAACAGAAACTCCAAACTAAATAATGTATGAAAATATATGCTTAAAGGAAATGATCCAATTACAACAATATGTAGATATGAAAAAGGTCGAAAATATAAATTTTCTCATATTTATCTACATTTGATCTCCTACACATATGTTTAATAGATAATTCTTCATAGGATCGAAATACCGACTCGATGGAGTTGGAGGGTATTCTGTAGCATGTTTACCATTGCAAGCAAGCTTATATCGTATGTATATATATAATATGACTCATGCTTATAAATTGAGCCATTTCAAATAAGATACTTTTTTTTCTTAAAAGAAATAAAAGGGCAGGAGTTTTCATGATGATGGATGCCAACTTCTTCATACGAATCTTCATCGATGGGGACTTGGGAATTTGACTAACCAAATCAAAAAGAAGAAATAATAACAATAACAATTAATAAACAAACAAATAAATAAAGGATTTTACAACAAAAGTTTCACATTTCATGAAATTCCATCGTTTGTTTCTTCCATTTGTGGGCTTCAATTTTATTATAACATATATAATATCAATGATTCTTTTAATTTAGATTATTATATATTAATAGTACTTTTAGGTGATGTATATATATAAAAGGGATAGTCAAGTCAACAAATAATATTCTAGTTCTTAGTTTATTATTATAATTATTTAAGATCAAACGTTCAATTTTAAAAAGATGAATTCAGTAGATGAATTGAAAATTTTGTTTTCTTTACCTAGGGTTTTTCTTTGTAAAAGTTTTAGAGAAGGGTTATTTAATGTTGTAAAATTGTTTTTATTATTATATTACTTTTATAGAGGGCTTAATATTGCTATTTATATATTTTTCTTTTTAATAATCGTTAATATATTTTATGTCTAATAATGGTCTCCTTATAATAGTGTAAAATGTAATATTATATTTGCATGGGATAAGGCTTAATAAGGCAACCTGTGTTGTGATTTAAACAAAACTGAGTTGTAAATTACAAACAACCAACCAATAATTAATGATTATTTTGATGAGTTGTTGGTTTAATTTGCTTACTAATTCTCTAAAACTTACTGTCTTTAGTTTTTTTTTTTTTTTTCTTTTTCAAAAAAAGTGTAAATTAAGCAACAAAGAGAGATTTTCTTGTGAGAATATATATGATACAATCAGGTTGGCAAAGTAGAGTACTCGATCGAGAATGTGAAAAGGTTGACCGAGTAAAGATGGGTTTTCACTGACAAAATTATGGGTTTGCTGCATAAGAAGGAATATTAAACTTTTGGGCATGTCCTTTGACAAGAAAAAGGGTTAGCTCAGCCATATGTGAAAGTTGATTTTGTGCAGCAAAATTTAGAGATGTGTACTCACACTTTGAGGCCACAGTCGTTTTGTTGACTCTTGAAAACTTTGGGATATGCTACCCAATATGAAACACAAAAAGCATATATAGTGATAAAAATGTTGCATAGACCTTTCCATCTTTTCTTTTTTGTAAAATTTTTAATTCACAATGAAGATTGTGTTTGGGTTAAGCATGCAAAAATAGACCTGCAGACCAAATTAACCCATTAGATTGTTGAAAATACAAACTAAAATTAAGTATTTGATTAATATATTAAAGAAAATATCGTACATAGAGAGAGATAAATAAGTGAAAGATAACTCTTTTTAACAATACACAGGACATTTTAGGTGTGAAACTATCAGGAAAATCATAGAGTTTTATATATATACATTCAGGGTGTGGACAATATTATATAATATAATCGTAAAGATATGTAGAATTTCGTTGTCTCTATCTACTAATATTAAAGTATCATTATATTTTGACTAGCCATATCGGTAGTATAGCCTTAAGTGCTAAACAAAGAAGAGTGGCGAACTTTGGAATATGTAGTCAATTGTTGGAGATCCGATCTATAAATATAGTACTTTGTTTAAGAAAACAATTGTTGAATATACAATCAAAGTCCGAAAATGATTAGATAACGAAAATATTTCAAGTACGATAAGCGATGAGAACTATCTATAAAGACTTCTTAAAGTGAGCAATAGAAAAAGAAAAAAAAAAAACCCAAGTTTGTGGGAAAGGATTAGACGTTTAATATATACAACTTGGATTTTTATTAGCTACGTTTTGTGTTAATTATATCAAATTTTATGCCCATGATTTGAATGCATTTTAATATTGGAAGAAAAAAGTTATAATATATTCTCAATTATCATTAAAACTAGATACTCCTAAATGACAAATATTAATTTCAAAACTTTCCTTTTGAGAGAGATAGTTGAGAATTTTGGAATAGTTCATTCAATCTTCATTATATATTTAGACAATAAACAAATAAATAGAGTAAGGACTTAAAAGGAAAGGAAAGTTGAATAAGAACATTACTATTAAAGAACATGGGCCTGTGGGAGCTTGTCAAGGCCCGTGAAGAGGGATTTACAAATGGGTCAGTTAGAAGCCCATTTGTTGTACAGTATTGATTGGCTTCTAACACAACCACACAAATTGGTATTATTATTTTGAAAAATAGTTAAATTATAAGTTTAGTTTTGATTTGGTGAAAATTTTGTAGAGGTGATTTGATATAGATATGAATTTTATGTTTTTTTTTAAAAATAATAATTACAATGAGAAATCCAAATTGATAAACTAATTAAAATTTTGAATAATTTAACCTTAAATTTATAAAAACATTGAATGATTTGATAGACATTTAAAATATATTCTAAACTATGAAACTATTTTAACTTTGTGGAGATCAATAGCTACTTTTATTGTCAACATGAACTTAGCTCAATTGGCACATGTATGTAAAAAAAAAAAAAAAGATTTTTTCAAGGATGAAAAACCATTAAACGATAAAAAATCATTATATATAATTTTTCTATAATTAGGTGTAAACAGTTTGTCTATTATGTCATGTTTGATAATTCTTCTCTTTTAAAAGTATTTTCATAATAATGTCATAATGACCTAGTAATAGTGTGATTATCGAAAAAATGTCAATAGGAATCTCTAAAAGAGTACAAAATCTGAGGTGGGAGACTTAAGAAAATTGGTGAATATTTAAAGAGGCCGGTCATATGAGTTTATCTGCTTTAGGTATATGATGCATATTCTCCCACACATGTGCCTCATATTACAGCGTGGAGCCACATCAAAATTCCGTTGTCAAAGATTAGGCCATCTCTACCGTATCTATGTATTATAATTAGATTACTTTTACCTTTACGAATTAATCGGAGTATTTAGACTAGAATAAGATATATTTTTTGTGTGTGAAATTTGAAGTTGATTTCGATTTGATTTCTAAAGTTTTTTAAAGTACGGAAAATAATTTTAAGCCGTTCAAATTTTTATATTATTTTTTATTCCTTTTCCCATAATTTTTTTCTCTCTCTTATTCTAATTTCTCATTTGTTCTTTCTTTTTGCATTCAATGGCAACTATGTTCATCTCTATAGTTTAAATACCTTTAAAATTAATCAAATTTCCTAATCCATTTGTGTAGGATTTTTTTTAAAAATAATGTAAAATTTGAAACATATTTCAAAAATAGGGTAGTTGCAAAACTATTTTCAAAAATAGGTGTTTTGAGGTGAAGTCGTGGACGGGGTACACGACTTCCATGCAGTGGCCCCCACATACTCTATTTTTTCCTTATTTTTATATTTATACTACACTGGGCCCCACATTTTTTAATTTTCTCATTATTTATATACGTGGGTCCCACACACTTCATTTTTTCTCATTATTTATATATACATACTCACATATAATATAATATATATATTATACATTCAAATTCTAAAAATATCTTTCTTTATTAAATTAATTTATTTTTTTATTTTTTTCTTTATATATATTTAAATATCACAATCTTCAATCTTCAATTTTTCTTATTAAATTCATTTTTCTAATTTAATTTAATTCTTTCTTAATCAAAATTATACATATATTTTTTTTCCAATTTTCAATTTTTTTAAAAAAATCTCATATATTAACAAAACATGTTATTAAAAATATATTAAACAAATTAAAAGAGTAATAATAATAATAATTTATATATATATATATATATATATATATTTATTTATTTATTTATTTATTTAATATCTCAATCTTCAAATTTTCTTATTAATTCATCTTTTCTAATTTAATTTAATTATTTCTTAACCAAAATTATATATATCTTTTTCTAATTTTCTGTTTAAAAAAACACATATATTAACCAAATATGTTATTAAAAAATACATTAAACAAATAAAAATAATAATAGTAATTGAAAGAAGTTGAAACGTACTCTAAAAATAATAATAACAATAAATTTGCAATTCAAAATTATCCATTAAGTTTTTAAATTTAATTTGTAATCGAACCAATTCTTGTTTTTTTCCTTTTACCATAAACATGAATTTCTTTTTATTCAATTATCAATGTGTGTGGCTTCAAGTGTTATTATTATTTTTTTTTTTAGTAATTTTAACTTATCTCAATTATTATTATTACTCTTTTAATTTGTTTAATATATTTTTAATAACATGTTTTGTTAATATATGAGATTTTTTTAAAAAAATTGAAAATTGGAAAAAAAATATATGTATAATTTTGATTAAGAAAGAATTAAATTAAATTAGAAAAATGAATTTAATAAGAAAAATTGAAGATTGAAGATTGTGATATTTAAATATATATAAAGAAAAAAATAAAATAAATAAATTAATTTAATAAAGAAAGATATTTTTAGAATTTAAATGTATAATATATATATTATATTATATGTGAGTATGTATATATAAATAATGAGAAAAAGTGAAGTGTGTGGGACCCACGTATATAAATAATGAGAAAATTAAAAAATGTGGGGCCCAGTGTAGTATAAATATAAAAATAAGGAAAAAATAGAGTATGTGGGGGCCACTGCATGGAAGTCGTGTACCCCGTCCACGACTTCACCTCAAAACACCTATTTTTGAAAATAGTTTTGCAACTACCCTATTTTTGAAATATGTTTCAAATTTTACATTATTTTTAAAAAAAATCCATTTGTGTACTTTTAGTTTCTCTAGAACAAACCGTATGATTCTCCTCTTTCTTTTCACCAAATTTATAAAACCAAAATGCATTATTATTTATGGAAGTCCTCAACCCTAATTTTTTTTATAAAAAAACGTGAGGAAATTTATGGTACTATTGCGGTAGTATGGAAAATTTTCTATACGCTGCCTCATCCATTTACCGTTAAACGTCTAAGAAATCGGGTGGTCGGGTCATCTAATAAATCTTTCAATTATATAGAAAAAACGTGGGAAGAAAGTCCTCTCTACCAACGATGTGTGGTTACATGGATGTCATTACACTATCATCTTAAGAAATATTCGAGTGAATTCAAACATGAAAGTTGGCATGTGATAATATATATATACCCTACTTGTACAATCTAGCATCGAGTCAATCACATAGTTGGCACGTGGTAATATATATATAAGGAATATTATCGAAATTAAAAAAATGTTGAAAACATTTTAAAGAAAATATAGCAATCAATTCTGAACATTGATAGATATTGATCGACTTCAATCAGTAGTGTTCATTACTGCACTGATAGAATCTGAAATTTTGTAAATGCCGTGACACATAGCTATTTGTTCGATTTTTGTTTAGTACAATTATTTTAAATTCATTAGGATAAGACAAGCATGGAAAATTCATAAACAATGGATTCATAATTTTATATTTTCTTCCCCTATCTCATCACCTCTCTCTCCTCTAACATGTTTTTGTCATTTTTACCAACTCCTATCACCCTTTTGTTATAAAATAATAGAGGCAAAAGAAAGAAAAGAAGAAGATAAGGTTAAGAATAATGAAGAATAAAGATGATGGTTTCCATTCATATCCCATGTTCATCATATGAAAATTAATGGGATCGAAAATATGGTATACATATGCAACCCAAAATTACTTTTAAATTGATACCTCTTGTTGGAACACTAGGTGTATTCATTGATTTGTTAGGTTGTCATATGCTATGATCAAAATTAAGATAAGAGAGAAAGAAAGTGGAGGAGGAGTCACGATCGACACAACTCTAATTAGATCCATTTTATTTTGACAAAATCTAAATAATTTTGAAATATCTAATTTGATTCTCGACATTACATTTAGATGCTCGTATATGACTTTTATGGAGATACCTAAATTTATGGTGAACAATTATTTTGTTTTGCAATATTGGTGTATGAGAACAAAGTACAATAACCATGTGTAATTTCAAATAATTATATCCCTTGTTTTAAGAAAAAACATATGCTTTTAGGACTATATTATAAACTAAATTAAATGTAAACTAAATGCAGTAAATTCTAATAATTTAATTAGAGTAAATTATATATTTGATTATATAGTGTAAAATGAATTTTAAAAATCAAATATGAACTTTTTTCTTAAATATAGTGATTTGATAAAATATCCACGGAAATAGAACTTAGCCAAAACTATTGACAAAAATAGAGCAGTTTTGGACCCACTCTTTTTTTTTAATTATTTATATATATATTACACGTAGGTTCTATACTTTTCTTATTATTTATGTAGTAGTGGATCTCACATTTTGATTTTCCTTATATATATATTAAATATTTCAAATATAAAAGATATTTACTTATTAAAATCAATATCTTTCCAATATTAATCTGTTTTTCGCTTTATTTTTTTTATATATTTATTAAATATCTCGATATTTTATTTTTTTATTAAATTCACATTTTTCTGATTTATTATTTCTTAATCAAAATTATACATATCTATATTTTTTCAAATTTTAATTTAAATAAAAACACATATATTAACAAAAATACGTTATTATAAAATACATTAAACAAAACTTCACTGCACTTTTGTTTAATAAACAATATTTTTTACTATCTCATCTTTGTTTAATAAATAATACTTTTTATTATCTCATATGACTCTTATCTTTTTATATTTGTATTTATCTATGTTTAATCACTTATTTTTATCCTACATATTTTTTTTTCTTTAAATAATAATAATAGTAATAATGGCTAAGGTTTTATATTTTTTTAAAGTAAAAATTTTGTAATAATATCAAATCTTAATCGGTCTTTTTTCCTAAAAAAACTTTTATAAAAAAATGAAAATAAAACCTATCATTTTAGGGGGAAATGCAAATCAATTTATATTAGACAATATATTATTTTAGAAAAAATAAAAATAAGTTATTTTACACAAGATTACACGCTATCTAATTTGATTTTATTTCTGTTAAATTTTTCTAAGAGATACAACTATAAATTTCACTTTCTAATTTAGTTAGGTTAGATTTTCTAAATTTAATTTAGAATCGAACCATAATTTTGATAGCTTTAAATTATTCCACAATTCTTGTTTTTTCCTTTTATTCAATGAGCAATGTGGATTGAGTAAGCTTCAACTTCTCTCAATTATTATTATTACCATTTTAATCTGTTTAATATATTTGTTAATAACATATTTTGTTAATATATGTGTTTTAAAAAATATATATGTATGATTTTGATCTAAAAGTAATGAAATTTAATTAGAAGAATTGAAAATTCAACATTGACATACTTCTCTCCCTTATTAGTATGGTTAGCTTCTCTCAATTATTATTATTATCGTTTAATATATTTAATAACATATTTTGTTAATGTATATGTTTTTTTCTTATTATTATCATTTAATATATTTAATATATATTTTAATAACATATTTTGTCAATGTATGTGATTTTTTCTAAAAATTAAAAATTAAAAAAACGTATAATTTTCATCTAGAAATAATTCAATTAAATTAAGAAATGTAAATTTAATATGAAAAATTGAATATTAAAAAATGTATAATTTTGGTCTAGAAATAATCCAATTAAATTAAGAAAGGTAAGTTTAATAATAAAAATTGAATATTGAATATTGAAATATTTAATATATATATATATATATATGAATAAATAAATTACTATTGAAAAGATATTTATTTTAATAAGTAAATATATTTGAAATATTTAATATATATAATAAAAATGAAAAAATGTGGGTCCATTAATATAAATAATAAAAAAGAAGAATTATGAAACCCATAAGTCAAATAAATATATATATATAATTAAAAAAAGAGGTGGACCCAAAACTACTCCATTTTTGTTAATAGTTTTTACTTAATTTCATTTTGGTCGATAGTTTCTGGAATCACCCTATTTAAGAAAAAAATTATTAGAGATGTGAAAGTAAAGTAACCAAAATAATATTTTAAAAATTGTAATTCTATATTAAAATTTGAATAGAGTTATTATATGATTTATGTTAGTGGAGTTATGGATGTAAATACTTTGACAAGAATATGTAATATATAAAATAATTAATTGAATAGTTATTTTGTTGGAATCTATTATATGAATCCCTTCAAATTTTCGAGTATGAGGATTTTGTAATTGAATTCATATTTAGCATATTGATTTATTTTATGGTTAATTATGAATATGATTGTGGAGTTTTAGATAAATGCACCATTTGAACTTTTTAATCCTAAATATATTGTTAATTGTATTTTGTAACATTTTATCTACTAGAATTGTTCTCCATTTGTACAGCAAACAAATTAGTTGATCATGTAAATTCATGCGATCATTCTTTATCTTTTATATTTTTATATGTTTTTTATTTATCTAGTTGATACCAATAAATTTTGTACAAATCACAAATTGTCACGTCGATTAATTACGAAAATACAAAGTTTGAATTTGAAATTAATTAAAAGTACAAATTGAAAGTTAAACAATAAATGGGTTAATCTCGACGACCTTTGTTGGATAAAGTTAATTATTTTGATTTGGACTAAAGTTTAATTGAGACAAACAAATAAGTTTAATTGAGCTCAAATGCTAAATAAAGCCTATGTCCTTATGATTGGATCTAAAAGATCAAATACACATGGTCCAACCAAGAGCTGGCTCACATAACTAATGTGAGAAAGTTATAAGGATAAGAGTTTTATTACTTTGTGGATTCATAAATTTTTACTTTAAAAAGTCTATAAAAAAAATTTCAACAACAAAAAGACACTAAGTTTTAAGTTCTACTGAAACTCTAAATTTTTTGCATCCTCCAATTAAGTATAAGCATTCAATTGCTAGAGAATTATAAATCACATGACACAAACCAAAGATTAACCACTTTAATTTTATATTCAAAACAAAATAAAAAAAAAAACAAAAAGTAAAAGGTGAATTGATGAAAGAAAATCATTTTCTAGAAATGTGTGAAGGAAAAAAATTGTAATTAAAAATGACCCAAAGATTCTAAAAGATGCAGAGATATGGATACCCATTCCAATAAAATTTAAAAATTACTACCAAACAAACAGAATCTCAACTTTAAAAATCAAATTAAATTTGTCACTAGAATATATTCCTAAACCAAGGTTGTGACGAAATATATGTTTATTAATACATAAACACCAACCTCTAAATTTCTTCTTTCACAATTCAAAAACTAAAAAATTAGCTTTTAGAAATTCGTATTTTTTTTTTAATTTGAGCAACTATTAACCATAAATTTAATTAAAAAAATATAATGGTAATAAAACAGAAAAAAATTATAAAAAATAATAAATTAAATTTGACAAAATATAACAAAATTTTATATTTTATTAATAAATATTGATATGATTAGTGATATTAATAAACGGTAAGAGAAATTTATCAATTTATATTATTGATAGAATTTAATTTGGTAAATATTTTAATTGAAAAAAAGTAAAGTAAAGAAATTAAAATAAATATTTTGCTTCCAATTTTGTGTTGGCTTTTGTTTGAAGGTAGAGTATTCACAAAGAGTTTCGATACCACCACTTGCCTAACTACTTTTCCAAATATATATTTTTCTTTCAAACTATTTCATTTTTATACGAAAAAGTGTTAAATGTCAAAAGGAAAAATAAAAAGGAAATTTTGGATTCTTTTGCCAATTTGCCTACACTTTTGGACCCAAGCGGACAGCTCTTTGCAATAATCAAAATTCGATTCCTCATTTCTCTCTCTCACACACACAAAATAAAAGAAAAATAATTAGATGAAACAATAATTTTAAAAATCCAACTATTTTTCTTTTCCACAAAAAGTGAAATCAACTTTGGTTTTAGTTAGTAATATCTAAAACATTGAAACTATCTTTTTTTGTTTTTTCTTTACTTTTTAAAAGTTTAGAAGCAAAATTTACTTACACAGTGTGTTTGAGTTGTGAGGGTATAACTCTATAAATAAGGTTATTTTTTATTTAGGTAAAAAAAGCATTTTTTTTCATAATACTTTTTTTTCTGCTAAAAAATTCTCTCAATTTTAAAAATTTATTACGTTCGATAGATTTACATAGTCTCACTCTTAGAAGAAAATATTATAGGAGATAATTACTCTTAAAACCCAAGCACTAGAATCAGTAAATTCGCCTTCATTGAACTCAGTTCTATAATGTATATATGATTTTCTGTTGTGTTGTGACGATAATATTATTAATAACAGTTATCATGAAAAGTTTTAAAATGCAGTTGTAATTCTTATCATATTTTAATAATGGTTTTAGGAACTTTTTTCTCAAATATAGTGATTTGAGAAACTATTGACAAAAATGGTGTTGAGCCTAAACTATTGACAAAAATATGGTAGTTTTGGACTCGAACTCTTTTTTTAATTATTTATATATATTATTATTGTTATTATTATTATTATTATTTGTGGGTCTCATAGTTTCTTTCTTTATTATTTATATATTAGTGGATTCCACATTTTTTCATTTTCATTATATATATTAAATATTTCAAATATATTTACTCATTAAAATCAATATCTTTCTAATATTAATTAATTAATTAATATATATATATATATTAAATATTTCAATATTTAATTTTTTTATTAAATTTATATTGCTTAATTTAATTGGATTATTTCTAGATCAAAATTATACATATATATTTTTTAATTTTCAAATTTCAATTTTTTTTTTAAAAACACATACATTTATAAAATATGTTGTTAAAAAATATATTAAACAAATTAAATGAGAGTAATAATAATTATTTTAAATAATAAAAATAATTGAGAGAAGTTAATGGTAATAATAATAATCGTCAGAAGTTAGAATATTTCAATTTTCTTTCTTCTTATTAAATTCACATTTTCTATTTTATTTTCATTTTTTCTGGATCAAAATTATACATTCTTTTTCAATTTTATTTTTTTAAACACATATATTCACAAAATATGTTATTAATAAATATATTAAACAAATTAAAATAGTAGCAATAATAATTAAGAAAAGTTGAAGATTACTCAAAATAATAATAAAAATAATAAAACAATTGAAGTCACCAATGTACATCGCTCATGTGGATAATTGAATAAGAAAATTAACGTTTATGACAAAAGGAAAAAAAACAAGAATCGTGAAATAATTTAAAACTCATCAATCGAAACTATGGTTTGATTCCAAATTAAATTTAGAAAACCTACCCTAACTAAATTAAGATACTGCACGAAAAGTTTCTTGTTGTATCTGTTACAAAATTCAATAGGAATAAAATCAAATTAGATAGCATGTGATTTTGTGTAAAATAAATTAATTTTATTTATTCTAAAATGATATAAATAAATAAAATGATATATTGTCTAATATAAATTGATTTACATTTTCCGCTAAAATGATAGGTTTTATTTTCATTTTTTATAATTTTTTTTAAAAAACTGATTATTATAAGATTTTATATTATTACAAAATTTTTACTTTTTTTTTAAAAAATAAAACCTTAGCCATTATTACTAATATTATTCTTTAAAGAATAAAAAATTATTTGAAATAAAAATGGGTGGCTAAACATTGATAAAATACAAATATAAAAAGGTAAGAATTAGATGAGATAATAAAAAGTATTGTTTATTAAATAAAAATGCAGTAGAATTTTGTTTAATGTATTTTATAATAACATATTTTGTTAGTATAGGTGTTTTTTTAAATTAAAAATTGGAAAAAAAACAGATACCCATAATTTTAAATAATAAATGAGAAAATGTGAGTTTAATAAAAAAAATTAAATATTGAGATATTTAATATATATATAAAAAACAAATAATGCCAAAAATAAATTAATATTGAAAAGATATTGATTTTAACCCGTAAATATATTTTTATATTTAATATAT
The DNA here is from genome assembly GCF_000004075.3 of Cucumis sativus. Lineage (NCBI taxonomy): Eukaryota > Viridiplantae > Streptophyta > Magnoliopsida > Cucurbitales > Cucurbitaceae > Cucumis > Cucumis sativus. Next base: position 11,377,624 of record NC_026657.2, read on the forward strand.
ATAATGAAAATGAAAAAGTATAGTCCATTAATATATAAATAATAAAAAAGGAATTATGACACTTACAAGAAATTTATACATATAAATAACTAAAAAAGGGTGGGATTCAAAACTATCCTATTTTATAGATGGTTTTCATTCAATCCTATTTTTCTCAATAGTTTTTCAAATCGTTCTATTTCATAACAAAGTTAGTAAAAAAAAACCTTTTTACACAATATTTGACATGATTAAATCACTTTCTACCTTTTTTTATTTTAAAAAAAAAGTCAGTAAAAATGATCCTTATTTAAGTATTTAGAAAAAGTTAAATAATAAATGAAAAAGGAGAGAGAGTGAAATAAAATGGAATCCACAAACCAAAGCTATGTTTTCATACTTTTTCGTTTTTTCTTCTTTGTCAGATGACGTGGCATTTTTGTCCTCATACGCACGTGCACCTCTCGTGCTTCGTGTCGATCAAATCATGAAAGGAAATTAAAACTGAAAAAAGAAAAAAGAAAAAAACATTTTTAAACGAAACATGAAATCACACAGTGACTGATGCTTTAATCTTAGGCTTTGGCTATGAATATTTACTGAATATTTCCTTCTCACCTAACACTCTCTCACTCCAAAATAATAACAATAATTAAATAATTAAAGCAATAAATGATAATATAAACTTATAAACTCTCTCTCTTTCTTGTGGATTTGTTTAAGGGTTAGCCGAAATCTTAGGCAGAATTGAAGATCGGAGAAAAGCTTTTGTATCAGTTTCATTCTTCATTTCTTCTTCAATTTGGATTCTATATTCATCTTACTCTCCCATTTCTGTACTCAAAGGACTAAGAAGTAATGGCGAAGCACGAGGACCTTCCGATCCCTGTTTTCTCTTCACTCGACCCTGTTTACGGTGATGGATCTCAACTTGAAGAAGCTCGCCTTCGATTTGATCATCTCAAGGCTAAGTTTCTCCAAGTTTTCGGTCATCCTCCTGATGTATTTGCTCGTTCACCAGGTTAGTGGTTTTTTTTTTTTTTTTTTTTTTGTATTTTCTGTCTTTGTTCGGTTTCTCTGTGCTGTTTGTTCTTCGTTTTGTTTGGTTTGTTATATTATAGTCTCGTTGTAATTTGAATTCGTTTTGGATGAAACGGCTGAGTGTAGGGAGAGTGAACTTGATTGGAGAGCATATTGACTATGAAGGATATTCGGTGTTGCCGATGGCTATTCGGCAGGATACGATCGTGGCAATTAGGAAGCATGACGCCGGAGAGGGGAATCATCTTCTCAAAATTGCTAATGTTAATGATAAATACTCGATATGTACTTATCCTGCTGATCCTGATCAGGTATGAATCAGGCTAATTGCTTGGTAAAGTTCCCGCGGCATTGTTTTAATCTGCTAGTGGCTCTTCTTCCTACGTTTCCTCTGCCATCTTGGATTTGTACAGCTTAGTTTCATATAGATATTTTATGCTTGGACGTTGCTATCGTTGATCTGTGGATGTTTTGGCTTTTTTCTCCCTTTTTTAACACGAAGGTCTTGCTTAGTATAAACTGTATATGTATTTTAGAAAATGTTAAGGATTACCATCGGTGCTTTATTTTATATTATATTTGAAATCATGTTAGTGTTAGATTATAAAATGTCTTGAACAAGTCTAAACTTCTTGCTAAATTTGTAAAGATACATATTTATTTTATACTATTTGCATAAATGACTATCGGATAAGGAAAAATTATAATGCAATCATTCTTGCCAGTTGGAACCACAAAATATTCCCAACTTCAGCTGTGTTTGTAATCGCTCTTGTTCATTTTGTACTGTAGGAAGTTGACTTGAAGAATCACAAATGGGGACATTATTTCCTCTGCGGGTGAGTAAACATTATTTCTTTTCTGATTTTATCACTAGATGTGCACCTTGTTTCTAGATAATACAAATGCAAGATATTTATGTTTCAGGTTTCATTTTTATCCTGATTAGTATTTTCAAGACAGTGCTAACATTAGCACGATCAAATATAATGTTGAAAATGTAATGATATTAGCATGAGATGTGTATAATCTGCCTTTTTCTTTTTTAATTATCTATTTCCTATGCAATTTTCTTAACCAACATCAACATCAGCATCCATCCACTCAGATTCTAAAGGTGTTCCTCTTCAGGTACAAAGGCTATTACGAGTTTGCTAAATCAAAAGGACAGGATGTCGGCATGCCAGTTGGACTTGACGTTCTTGTTGATGGAACAGTGCCTACAGGTTTTGTTTTGTATACCTTTTCATACAAAATGGCAATGATGGGCTGTTAGTTACTACAGTATAGAAGTTTGCTTGCTATTTTATCTTTGGAGGTTAGAATTTTTAGTAGAATTGTAAAAACAACTAAAGTCAATAGCTCGATATTTTGTTGCAGAAAATATTTGTCACGTGATAAAGTAACACTACAATTTTATTTTCATTCAGGATCTGGATTATCGAGCTCTGCTGCATTTGTTTGCTCTTCTACCATTGCTATCATGGCTGCTCTTGGTGCCAACTTTCCCAAGGTGTAACACCTTACCCCCATGCTCTGATTACTGTGCATTACTGGGTTTAAGACTCTTGGATTTTGACTTGATGATTTACATATATTGAGATTGTAAATTGTTCAATGGTATCGCAAATCCCAGCCCACATATTCTGGTAGGCATTGAAAATCCCCGACTGTTATAATTGTTTATTTATTTTTGTGGTGAGACTTGATCTTCCCCAATGATTGGTTGTTAATTAGTATCTCAGATTTGGTCCACAGATCAAGGGAGGTAACTTGTTTGGTTTTTATAAGTCATTGGACTTTGAACCTACAGAAACTTGCATTATGCAACTGGTTACTAACAGGTTATTCCATCTTGAAGAAAAGTCAAAGTTTTGACTTTGAATGTGGTAGATGTATTCTTGCACGAAATCATTTGTTATTAATACATGAACTTAAAGTAGGAGGCAATATGTGGTGGTAGATTCCGGATCCCTTATGTTTTAGTTCAAAATCTGGAATCAATTCAGTGGACTGACTTGATGGCTTAATACTTGAACTTATAAAGTGAATTGTTGGGGCCATTGAAATAAATCTAGGTGCTGTCATGAGCATCATTAAGGACTCTTGGGGTCCACTGTCTGAACATCACTCATGTTCATTGTCTTTTTTTAGTTAAATGAAGAACAACTTGGCCATCTTACTACTAGTGTGATTCAACTTGATTTGGTTTGGTGAAGTTGGTTGTCGCCACATCAAATAATGAAGCTCAATTATTTCATATTTTAGTTAGCTTAATTCTAAGTAATCTAACAAAAATTTCCTTGTGGTTACAGAAAGAGATTGCCCAACTTACCTGTGATTGTGAACGACACATTGGTACACAATCTGGTGGAATGGATCAGGTAAATTAAATTTCACTTCCCATTCAATAGACTTAACATGAAGAAATAGAGCAATAAAGAGTTCGTGTAAAAGTTGTTCTTAAATAATATCTATTCTATTCTTTTGAAAAGGAGGGAGGAACATGTTTGGGAACTCTAGTCTAAAATTTCCTTTTCTTTAATTACACTCTCGCCATCCATTAGTAATTTTTTAAACGAGAATAATAGAAGTTTTCTTCTTTTCGACATCTTGTGTTTCTTAATAATTATATAATAACTTTAATCTTGCTAGCCACCTAATCATGGTCATTGGGAACAATTATACAAAGTGAAGTTCCCAACGTTTTCCCCATTAAATGGCTTGTGGTACTTGTGGGTTTTCTTTTATATTATTTTTATTGCAAGGGCTAAAGATAGATTCTAACTAAAATCACTTAATTAAAAAACCAGTGGTGTGAATAGATCTATTTTGTTCAATTATTCAGATAGTGATTTATGACTACATTTCAATTCTATGTCAATATGAGTATCTTTCTAGCTTCAATTGTGTTCCAGTGATTGTAAACATTGCCTATTATCCTTGCAGGCGATCTCTGTCATGGCCAAGTCTGGGTTTGCAGAGCTGATTGACTTCAACCCTATTTGTGCTACTGATGTGCAACTTCCTGATGGTGGGTCTTTTGTTATAGCCCATTCTCTAGCTGAATCACAGAAAGCAGTTACTGCTGCCACAAATTATAATAACAGAGTTGTTGAATGCCGACTTGCTTCTGTAAGTTCTACTTTCTTCTCAACATGATGTATTTTCATCTACTGTTAATATTGGACACTAGCTGTCTTTTTATTTTGAGTTGTATAATTTGTTTGATTCTTTACAATGTGAACAATTAACCTTTATCTTTAAATTATTCCAACGTCTAAGGAAATGAGTTATTCATTATATCCATTTTCCTTCTTCAGATTGTTCTAGGCATAAAACTTGGGATGAAACCAGAAGAAGCGATAAAAAAGGTGAAGACTTTATCTGATGTGGAAGGGCTGTGTCTTTCATTTGCTAAGGAGCGTAACTCTTCAGATCCTGTGCTTGCTGTCAAGGTATTCTTTTGTTGATTTTTCACTCCAACAAAGGTTATCAGTTTTTGTTGAAAGGGGGCAAAACACAAATATTTATTGTTGTATGGAGATTATAGTTACGCGGATGATGTTATGTGCATGCTCTTATCTTTGGATGTTCCCTTTTGAGGTTTGTGCATGCTCTTTTGAGTCTTTTTTGACGACCATGGGATAAGATTTCACAAAATATCCCATTTTTGGGGTATAGGATACCCATGAAGAGATGGGGTTTTGTGAATGCCTGTGGCCCCATAGGCATCACGTGCCAATTGTCTTTCCAGCATGGGAATGAGGTATCCGTTCCTATTCCCAGGGGCATGGTGTTATGGGCTTATGAACCTTCATTTTTACCTTTATTAAGTTATCTGTATTTTCTTATTGCTTTGTCTCTATCTACTAAAGGAACTGTTGAAGGAGGAACCCTATACAGCTGAAGAAATTGAACAAATCACTGTGGACAATCTGCCATCCGTTTTAGGCAACTCTCCTACTTCATTGGATGTTTTGAAAGCTGCCAAGCATTTCAAGTTGTATCAGGTATATTATATTTGGATTGCTACCATTTCTCATCTCTTTAATCTGCGCCACTTACGTGTTTCTCTAACTTTACTTCTGGTCCTAAATCTACCCTTCCATTTCAAGCTAGGTAGGGATACTTATTGATCTCTTCTTTTTATCTCTCTCAAGCTAGTGTAGGCAAGCTTACTGCTCTCAATGGTCCCGTCTTTTTAACTCTCTCTCTAGTTAGTGTGGGCATGCCAGTTGATGTCTATGGTCCCATGTCTTGATGCTCTCTATCTCTCTCTATAACATAATTGGCGGTTGTTTTCAGCGAGCATCCCACGTGTACTCTGAAGCCAGACGAGTGTATGCTTTCAAGGATGCAGTTTCATCAAGTTTAAGGTGATTGTTTGTTGAATTATCCAACAGCCTCTTATTGTTCACAGTACCTTTACGTGATTTTCATTTGAGTTATTAGATGACATGGGTATTATCTAACAACCAATTGACACTGAGAAGAGTAGCCCATTTGTCATATAAAGAGTATGAGATCTCTTGACTTCTCCTATGTGAGATTCTCAATGGGAGAAATTTAGATGCATCGTCCTTGTTTTCCACAAATGTGAATTTACAAAAAGCTCGGTGATCAACTTTTTAATGTTGAAGGCGTTTTCTTTTGGCAGTGAGGAAGACAAGCTTAAGAAGCTCGGTGATCTTATGAATGATAGCCACTACAGCTGTAGCGTTCTTTATGAATGCAGGTATGTACCATTTTCACAATTTAATAAATTCGAGCAATTACAACTTTATCCTATTTGTGAACTTGATTGATAAGAGCACAATTTATTTTGGTTTATGCATGTTTATAAATCCTTCCGTAACTTCCTCAAGTGTATATTTTCTTCAAAATTTCAATCAATGAACATCCGTGCTGCCTGCATTGTGTTAATCAACATTGTTCGATAGTAATCAGATTAGTTAGTGACTACCATCTTATTTGTTTTCCCAGCTGTCCCGAGTTGGAGGAACTTGTGAAGATATGCCGGGACAATGACGCTCTCGGAGCCAGGCTAACTGGAGCAGGATGGGGTGGCTGTGCAGTCGCTCTTGTAAAAGAAGCCATTGTTCCCCAGTTCATTCTTAATCTCAAGGTTAGTTTTCTGACACTGGAAAGTCAATGTCTTTCTTCACCGTGTTGGGATCTAGTTTATAACTTCTGCCCATTTTGATTCTCACACCAGGAAAACTTCTACAAATCGAGAATCGAACGAGGGGTCATCAGGAAGGATGACCTCGGTCTCTACGTGTTTGCTTCCAAGCCATCAAGCGGAGCTGCCATCTTCCAGTTTTAGTAAAATCAAAATCCTCTTCGGGAGGTTTTGTTTGGAGGGTTTCTTCCCCAAGGCCAGGATGAGGTAATAATAATTAATTTTTCCAAAATTTGGTTTTAGAATTGTGTGTGACATTTCTTCATACCCCAATTATTCAGCTCATAACACTCAAATCATCAATTCTCCTATTCTTTGCCAATAAATAAAGGAATGTGTAACTTTGGAAAAATGAGCCACCCTTGTTATTGTGGAATGAAAACAACCAATAATTTTAATTTTTTAGCTTAATGTTTCTTTCTATAATTATTTGTTGTGCCTTTATTCTGGAATCAGATGACCTTTAGTAGTTCAATGTTTATTTTATGTAATCATACTATTGTCCCCATCATTTTTACTCTCCTCTAGTCACGCAATATATATATATATATATATATATTTATCGTGTAGTTATTAGAGGGTTTAGGCATTGAAGAAAAAGATGTTCACAACCTTTCCTTTGATATTGTGGGTTATAGTTCTAATCTCAATTGTTGATTTTATGATTCATTTACACAGGACCAAATTGTTAGTCTGGATGAATTGTGGACTAAATCTTTGTTATGTACTAAAATTATGAAATTAAATCATTACAAAGTTTGAAAATTGAGGGATGAAGGATTAAACAAGATCATATCAATTATTGTATGTAATTCAATTATATTCACCTTTAGCATTTGGGTGAATATAACATTTTTTGGCAAAATGACACCATTAAACGTTTTCAATTTAATCGATCACCTCCAAATTTTGAAAGTTGCTATTAAAACTCAAATGTGATACCACAATTAATTACACGTGTAAATTGCACGAATCAGTAACTAGAAAATTTGTTGTTCATTAAAACCTTCATAATTCGATTGTTATAAACTTTAGTGATGAATTTACAAATTAATGATTAAAATTTTGATTTTTTTCTTAAAAAAAGAAGAAATAATTTAGTTCTTGAAATTTCAAATTTATAGCAGTTTAATATTTTTTTATTAAATCTTAATTATAATTTTTTTACAATAAAAGACTAAATCATTACGTGTTTATAACAAAATTGCTATAAATTGTGGAGTGTATATATTGAATTATTATTTATGAAGACTAAATCATTACAATTTCTCTTTTTTTGAAAAAAAAGTCCTAAATTGAATAAATCATTCAACTAAAAGTATAAAATTAACAAAAATAGATCACTAAACCAAAAGTCTGTCTTTCATTAATTAAACGAATCTATCTTTCATTAATTAAAAGGGAAGTTAATGAAACCTAAGAGTCTCTCAAAATTCAAAAAGGCATTTTTAAAGATTGTAAGTTTTTCAATACCTCTTTTTTTGAACAATGAAGATTTGGATACAATTATTTAGTCATTTTGTCATTCATTTTCTGGTAGCAATTACATTCTTTTTCAAGTCATTTACTCTAAGAAAAAAAAATCAAAGTTAAATATGTATTATGAAACATGTGTTCTAATTATATAAAATGTCATAATCTATTTGATTCATTAATATCTCGGTTGTATATAAAAGTAGTGAGAGAGATGAAGGGAAAGTCATCATCAAAATTATAAACCACATATCAAGATTTCCCTAACCAAAAGGACATTAAAATCGATAAGAAGTGAATTGAAAGCAAATTATTAGATAATAAAAAATCTCAATGACTTATTGGAGGAATTTGCTATCTTCTTCTAATTATAGTTAGTCTTAGTTCTTTTAAAATATTTTTTAAATTTAAGTCTATGAATATTGTTCTATTTTCATCCCCAAACTTTAAAAGATATTCATTTTATCTCAAAACATTTCAAAAGTACGTTCTCGAGTTCTTGCTATTAATATTTTAGTAACTTCGTGAGTTGTACTTTTAGTTGATTAGGTAGTTAACTAAATCAACTCCGCTACAAAATCTACAACTTCAATTTTGAAAAAGGTGGCAAAGCCGCTAACCATAATTGAAAACTCGAAAGAAGATTATTTGTCGTTGACATGATGATTGTTAACATTTTATTTCAACCTTCATTTTGATCAACACATCTAGAACCCAAAATATACAAACTCCTTCGTATTATCGATAAAATACTAAAACAGAACCATATTTGTAGTTAACACCAAAATAGGATTTAAAGTGTTCTTTTTTTCTTTCTAAAAGACTTTTGAATCATTTTGAAAAGAGAGATTCCATTTAAGATATTTTCTCATACAGACAAGACTTTCGAATATATTTTCTTCGTAATTTCTCTAACATTCTTTTCCCACAACACTTTGATGAACAGCAAATCAAAAAGGGAAGAAAACATCTTTGATTGAACAAGAACACAACGAAATCATTCACAACAATAACACTGAAGAATTCCCCTATAATCTTTCACAGCTGTTCACATCGATTCAATTATCCGGGGCTTTCCAATTCTAATTAGGGATTCCGGCCATAAATCGATGAAGATGAAGAACGAAACCATCAAATTACACTTGACGCAAAACAGTAAAACTACAGAGGATATGTAACTAATTGCTAAGAGTTTGAAGTCGATGAAAAGGAATATACATATGTATATATATATATATACAACATACTAAATGGGTAATTGAGAAAATCAGAGAGTGAATCCACAGCACAAGAAGAAACAGCACAACATTGTAAGAAGAACTAGGGATTCGAGAAGAGCGATGAAGGTCCATAAGAGATCATCGAGAATTGAAAAATTAAACCACCTGATGTTGGGAGAGTTCCACTCGATGCTGAAGTTTGAGAAACTGAAATCCGGCCAACTGAACGACGCAGGCCGCAGCCACAAACCGAATTCCGGCCACCGGAAACTTGGGGCGTACCATCTCTGGCTCATCTCTCCGTCTACAGACCAATAAATTGACCACAAGATATCTGCGGGACGAAATCCGATTTTTGTTTCTTTTTATATATAAATTCATTGTCTTAAATTACAATTATGACCTCTTTTGGTATTTACTTATTTAGCTCTCTAAATTATAAAAATGACACAAAAGATTGGTTCAATTTCGCATTTTTATCCTTATATCTTTCCCTTTATGATTTTAAAACTTCCAAAATTGGTTATTTGCTTTCATGAACTATAATTATAATATATAATATTTCTATTTATTAAACTATAAGAAATAAAATTTAATTATTTTAATTCTAAACTATTAGAATAAATTCTTAACTTTTTTTTATATATATAAATTGAATTTAACTGTGTGTTTAATAAATTCTTGGATTATAAAATATTTTTTTTCTTTTTTCCTTGAAAAAGAAGGAAGATAATCGGTTTTAGTTTACATTAATAAATCGCTACTTCTTTGTTCAGTGAAGCTATATTAGTCTAAATTAGACGTAACTAATTGATATTAATGATCATAACCTCAACTTTTATGTAGATTGGCTCCATAATTAATTTCTCTCTTAATAACAATATCAATAAAAACCTAACTTAATTAGTTATTTAAAGAATTTGTAAATATAGAAATTAAATTTATAGTATTAATATATACAACATATCTTTAAAAATTATGAGTGATAAATCATCAAAATTTATAAACAATACAAAAATCACTTATGAAATTAGTTATATTTACAAATTTTTAAAAATATTATTATAACACCCCATTATTATTTCTACAATTTCTTATTAATCTAAATAACTAAATTTATCTTATATATATATATGCACACACATTTTGATAGAAATGGAATGCATGTGAAGCATAATTGAAGAGAAAAAACCATGATTATCTCATGCAAAAAAGGGGGTGCGTTTTCTTTATTATTACTACTCTTCTTTGTTAATTTATACCTCTAAAATAATATAAGTTTACTCCAAATTTGCATTGATCTATACGAATAAATCGAGTGTGAAATATATAATTACAACAAGTAAACTTCTAAACTTTCTTATTTGAAAGTTGACTGAAAATTCAAAATTGACTCGTATTAAAAGTTTTGAGGTTGAGATTTATAAATTTTAAAATGAATGAAGTTGGATTTTTGTAAAGAAATATGAAAATATTGTTCTACGGACATGCAATCCATATGGAATTTACCAAACTACCCCTACATTATTATAGGATTTATTTTTTAATATTAATATTACAAGAAATATATATTCACTTTCAAACAAATACTTAGAAAAATTAATAAAAAATAATGTACTTTTTAAATTTTTTAAACATTTATTATTTATAGTATAGATTAATGGTATTTTTCTTGAATTTAAAAATTTAGAAAGAAAAAAAGGTTTTAAAAATATTTTGTGTAATAAAACATTATAGATACATATTTATAATAATGCATTGTTTCGTGTAGGTTTAAATATAATCTAAAAATGTACTTAGTGGAGAAAAACTTATTGTGCAATGCACACCAACATGAGCAATATGTGAATCTTTTCTAAACCTTTACTCCACACATTATTGAACCATTTTAGGTAATCATTCCTAATTTATTTTAAATAAATAATTTTAATATCTCTAAACTTAAGTGTTATGTTTTCATTTACTTTCTAATATTTAATTTAAACAACTAAATAAAAAATAAATCAGAAAAGACATTGCATTACACCACTGGTGTTCATTATGAAAAACCATATTATGAAATATTTTCTATTCATTTTTTAAAAAATGAAATAATAATAATAATAGGAAAGGTCACATTTGTCAAGTTAACTATTTTTTCTTACTTATTAAATTTAAATATTTTCCTTTTTTCATATTAAAATTTTGTGTTTGTTTTTCTTACTAATTATGGGAAACCTAACGCTGTTTTTTTTAAAAGAATAATAAAATGTAGCTGTATTGTTAAGGTGTGTTATTAGGATTTTTTGTTATAATTCTTAAGATTATGTAACACAAATTTTTTTATTATTAAATTGAATATCAATTTGGCTTTGGTCAAGAGAATAGTTACGAATATACTTACAAAATATAACAAAATTGATAGAAATTTATCACTAATAAAAAAAATTTGACATCAATTTAGGTCTACAATTGATAGAATATAAAATAAAGTAATCCAATGTTTAAATAAGTTTTTTTATTTTATTTTTGGCTTTCATAGGAGAGAACGTTTAAATGCATTGGAATAGAAGATTAAAAGTACATTTTGAATTACATATAAATGACGTGGGCAATAATCATACATTATCAATTCCCACAAGGAATATTAGAGACTCTTCAAAAACTTTGAGCCTCAAGAATTGTATTTTTCTATACACAGACAGAGAATCAGAGGAAGAAGAAAAAAATACCCCTCCAAAGAATCATCTGTTAGAAGCAAAGCAACATTCATTAGCTTAATGGTTAGGATTAAGGTTTAGGATGCTGGCGATGACGAGAGCACTTGTTTCCATTGCCTTTGCTGAGTGCACAAATGCAGTTCTGAAGAATGTCGTAATCCTCCTCCCAGAACAACAGAGACGCCTTCTCTGGATTCTCCAAAAGCAGCTTCGATGTCAAGAAACCGGCGATGGTCCATGTTTGGAAGAGTCTTGATTGCTTCCCTATTAATCTTGCACTGCGCATATCGTAGTACTCAGGCCAACGATCAATTGAAAGCTTTTTCTCAGCGACTGCAATGGCATTCCTTGCAACCTCTGGCCTCCCCATCTTGATGCAAGCAAGTGTGAACTGTAAATATCCCCACAGAAAATGGTTAGCAATCAAAGCTTCTGTTAAGAGTTTTGAGGTAAAAGGTTGGAAATTTTAAATAAGAAGTCCCTCACCTGCCACAAGAGTGTTGGCCAAGAACCTCCATTATGATATGACCAAGGACTGCCAATAGGAAAAACAAAGGAAATGCTAAGTACACAGTTATAAACATTTTTTGTCTCTACTTCTAGAATCGAAAGAGACTCACGTGTTCTTAGGGTCACTGCCAGTTATTATGCGCCATTCCTCGTACTCCATAGCTGGGAAGCATATCTTGAGAGGCATGTTAGCCACAAGATCATCCCATTTGGCTTCAATCAAGTTCAGAATGCCCTCGTTTTGTTTTGGAGTCCCAAGTGATGACACAATGGACCAAAGATTCCCGAGCGTAAAAAACCTGAAGTCCATGTGCGCAGGCTGTAGATTGCCCATAAAGTAACCGCCCTCCTCAGGGATCCAGTCAACCAGCCAACTAGGAATTTGTTCAGGATATATATTGAACTTATTTACAGCATCAGAAGAATATTCCTCTGTTTTGTAACGATAAATTTCGTTGATTTTGTTCTTATCGACCCAGTAATATTCTCGGATATGGAAGGAGAGTGCACTAAGTCTATTATTGAGTTCAACCACCAAATTCTTAGTTGAATCGTTGACAATCAGCATCTCTCTGGAGCAGCGTAAGGCCGAATAGAACAATGCCTGCAAAATTAATTAACTACATCAGACAATTGCCTCCAAAACCATAAAGCATTGCTTGTAAATGCTCTTGAACTAAAGATGCAAAACTACAAAGGGCAATAAGTTATTGCTCGTACTTGAATTTCAAGTGGGTGTCCATGAATGCCCATTCGTCTATCAATCATGCAGGAACCATCACTGACCAACAGAGTAGGAAACATGTCAAACCCATTCGTCAAGCAAAGATTAAGGATCAATCTTATGCCTGTCTGTACATCGACTCGTTCCTGCAATGTGTAATCTCCTGTGATCTTTCCATAAGCTCTTACCAAAATAATCCACCACAACCCTGGAAGTAGGCATACACAGTAACAAAGTTTAAAGCTCTATGACATGCATAAAGTTGCATATTTGTGGAAGAAAACATTTAAATGTATCCATTGCAGAAATGAAAAAGGAAAAAACAAAACAAAACAAAGTTATGTTACCAGAATCGACTGGTGCAACCCGACCAATGGCAGATTCACCAAAATCAGGATCAAGAACTTCTTCGAAAGCTCCATCGCTTCCATCAAGAGGTTGGCTTCTGACTTTGAAACTTGCTGGCATCAACCCTTGTCCAGGGCTGTAGCAGTCGACAGTTTTCTCCCAACTCTAACCATTAACAGAAACAGTTGATTTCAATTCAAAGGACAAGAGGAATTGTAGTACTCATAAGTCATAATTAGAAATGAAACAGGATCATTAGGACTTCTAAATAAAAGTTCTCTAAAAAATTTAGTGTGCATCCACCTCAGGATATTTAGAGGTTGAGGTACAGTAGATACAAATCATGTCATGCTAAAGAAGATGCATCTAATAATTAGCTAAATTCACTTATTAATCACATCAAATTAAGGAGATCAGGTATCCATATAAAAGATAGGGACCATTATTGACATAAACAAAAAGCTCGACATGTAGGAATATACCTGTAATTGCAAGGTGTGAAGGAGGAAATTCTTGACAATCTCCTCTTCTCCATTTAACAAGAAGGCCAAGGCCGATGGTATAAAATCACGAACAAAGACCTGGTCGTAATTCAGTGGCTGAGAATCAGCTGGATCATTAGCAGCAACAGTTCCAACAGGATGTCCACAATAGAACACAACAGAGTTTCGAAGCAAGTCCCATGCCTCCTTTTCAATCTTGGACACCTCTCTCTCAACTCTAGAGTAATTAGAACCCTTCAAACTACCCAATCCCTCAACCTCAGACACCTTTTTATCTTCTTTAACAATATCATGACCCGTCTCAATACTCTCAATCTCCAATGGCTTAACCTTAAACCCTCCATTGATATAGATTGTGTCAAAACTCTTCTGTTTGACATATGACTCGGACGATGTCGACTGATTTCTAAAATCCGAAGCTACATTTGCAATCAAACATCTATTTCTATCATTACTACCTTTATACAACCGATAACCATTAGAAAAACAAATACATCTCCTACTTAAATTATCAACAACCTGTACAGACCCTGTAATTTTACACCCATTTGGCTCTAATTTCGAAAATCTACCGATCCTCTTATACTTTAGCTTGGGCGATGCGATTGTTCCAAACATCGACGATGATTTGAAGCCAATAAGAATCCTACAAGGTTTCATGGTGGAAATTCCCAAAGAACTACAAGTATGCATGCTTATAAAAAACTTCTTTAGATTCAGCTTAATAATAATAATCAGCTAAAAATGGGGAGAAAATTAGGGTTTAGAATACTTAAATACAACTCTGTTAGTTCTAAAAATCGAAACAAACAGAGTACCCAACCTATTCTTAGACGAATTTACAGATGAAAATATAGAATTTAAAGAACTGAAAAATGAATCAGAACTTTTACTTACAAATTAATGAACGATCGGATTGAAATTTGTCTGAAAGAAAGAGAAAGCGTTTTCGAATTTCGAGAAATCCCAATAAACACGGAAGAAACCATATGGGAATAGAAACGCCTTTTATAGATGCTGGTGGAGGGAAGAGGTAAACCTGAAATTACTTTAATACCCCTTCATATTCAACGCGCCTTAAAGCCTTAAAGCAGAATTAATCCTGAAATTACAATAGTACCCCCTTCATGTTACCTTTAAATTAAGTTTGCTTACAAGTTTATTTTTTCTCATATATATTATTTTTTATTTGCAAAACTTTTTTTACTACTCATCCATCATTGGAGTGTTGTCTTCTAACCAAATCACTGGAAATTGAAATCTTTCTGTATGACAAAATTACTTTTACATTTGACTAAAATTTGTTAGAGCTTTCAAAAAACTAAAAAAAAATAAATGATCATAATGTTATTTTTGAATTCTCGAATACTAACCTTGATTTATACATCCAAATAAAATAGCCATAAAAAAAGATGATTTATATGTAATTTTATAAAAACAAGATATTTTATAGAAAGGATAAAAGGTGATTGGTAGAAAATGAGACATTTGTAATGTGATGATAGGGATCTCTTTGAAAATATTTGTAATGTGATGATAGGGATCTCTTTAAAAATATCAAATTTTAAATAGATAATATCATAACTATTTTCCATCAAATAAATGAGAAATTTCTTTCTTATTTATCTAATATCTTTTTTTTTCTATCCAAACCTTTAATAAGAAAAATAACAATTTTGTATTTCTGCTTTGAAATTCTTTATCTAATCTTAGTTTTTAAAGTTTTAATAAATCACAAATTTAATTTACATGTTTATTGTCCATTCACATTTTTACTACTAGTTTTAGAGACATATTACATGTTAAATTTTCTTGCATAAAAAAAAAAAAAAAATTATTTGGAAGGTTATCACAAATCAATTTGCTTACTCAAGCTTTTATGGTATGGTATGATAGATAAGCTGTTTTTAGTTATTTTCTTGTTAATGTTGTCTTCATCTACCTCACATGGACTCAAGACCACAAATATTGATACCCTTCTTGTGCATAAAGCCACATCTCATGAGTCCTTCCACAAATTACACCTCATACCCACACCACCCATTTCAACTCCTTTCTCCCAAACTTGTAAGTTGTAACCTTACACCTTTTAAGTCCCTCAAACCCTAATATACTTCACAACTTCATCATAGAACATGGACTCGAAATCAATTAATTGTTCATTTGATGTCTTCTAATGATCGTCTGATAGATATACCGATAAAGTCATCTAACTGCTATTCAAATTTTCAATCAACAAACTAAACTCACAACCCTTGTAAAGACCTATTCATTTGTGGGAATGCTAGATAAAATACATTTATTTTTTAATTCATTACTTTGTTCTCCTTTCGTTTTTTTTATTGAAAAAGGTTATTGCAAATCAATTTGTTTTCTCGATTTTATTATTTGATTTATTTTGACAAACTAAGTTTGGAATATACATTTTGATTAGAGAAATTTTTAAAAAGAATAGATTTTAATTTATTTTCCTATTTTAAAAACTGTCCATTTTAATTATAGAATAAATAAAAACAATATGTAATTTACGTATTGGCCAAGCGGGCAGGTTTGTTCGGTAAAAAAATGGCGAGAGAAGTGGAGGGTATAATAGTCATATCACCATTACTAATTGGAACTGGATAAGATTCGTCGGTCGTCTGTCAGTGACGTGGAAATTAGTAAATGCAAAAAAAAGTGAGGAAATCGAGAGTTCCAACTGGGCCCCACGTTACTTTTTTAAAACTTTATTATTTCTTTTTTTTTTTGTTCAAAGTTCGTCCAAAACCACCTACAGTTTGACACAGCATTGCTTTGGGTGTGCATGCAACGTGGCAGATTCTTATTAGTTTGTCACTCATCAGATGGAGGGAGCTAATCAGGAACTGGACCGTGTTTCCTGGAGTTGCGTGCAGGATATTAATTCGAAGTCTACACGTCACCCACGTGCTTTAATTGGGCCTGTTTTTAGAAAAACCTACTTGTTATCTTTAATCGGCCTGTTTTCGGAATGTTTTAAGCCCAATAACGTATATCTTTCGGCCCAAATACCTACAGGCCCGTTCAATTATAGGCTTTAGATTTCCAATAGGGTAAGTGGCCTTAGTAGAATCATACAAGTGATATTATTTGATATTGATAGGCTTTTAATATCGATAATTTGTGACGCATATCATTCATAAATTCTACCACTAATAGACTTCAAAAGTTGGATTTAAAATTTGTCATATATTTCAATTATTTTGAATTATATTATATCCGCTAATACTTTTGATTATGATTGATATATTTGGATTTGTTTCTTTTATAATACAATTAAAAGAAATTAGTCTACAAAACTCTTTATTTCTTGCCTACAAATGATTCGATACTATATATAAAAAGGGATGAACCAAGAATTTTTCCATCTCATTTTGTCCTTACATCTTTCGTAATAGTTTCGAATTTTAATTTGAGTAAGAAAGGTTACATGCAAGTAATATGTTAACCTCTTAAATTTAGGAGAGACATGAATAAATCTAGATTACATCTTAACGAGGATGATGATTTTTATCTACAGAGGTTCCTAATGATATGAAAGTATGGTTAGAAAAAAATTTAAAACAATATATATATAAAACAGAGTAGCTAAGCCTAGAAATTCAAAATCACCACCCCAAACACAAGTATTAAAAATCCAGGTTACCAATGTATGTTCTCAATTCCTACACCCCAAACACAGACATTTGTAATTTTCAGGCATAAGAGCCCCATCAAATAAACCTAGAGCCATTTAATTTTCAGGCATTTGATTTTGAACCTGCGTGTCAAACGCCTTACGAGTTTTCCTAAGATGCATGAGAACGATTACAAAGTACATTAAAAGAACCCTTGTTAGCTTGTTGAGATGTGTAGTTTTATAGGAACAACGTTCACTTTAAAAAGCAACTAAAGACAAACAACGACAACCTATTCAACTTCTAGAGAATATAGGAGTAATTAACGAGGTGTGTTAAATCCAATTTCCAAATCGTAGAGCAAATCTTGAGTTTGACACGTTACAGTAGATGAATTCAATCATCACGATATCTTCTTCGATCAATTACAATCACATATGCCAAAACTATCTATCCAATCCAATGCGAGGAGTTATGATTGGGGGACATGGTTGAATCACATAAACATGAATACAAGAAGTGATATTTAAAACCAAATAGAAAAGGAAAGAAAAAATAGAAAGTTAGAAAGAGAAATAAATGTGGAATGGGTTTAGGTTATTGTGGTGTGCTGTGTATTTTTCGGCCTTGGTTGTAAGAAAGAATAAGAAAGTAAAAAGAAAAATGGGAGTCTCCACTTATTCCAAAATCAAATCATTTTCTCTCAATTTTTTAGAGTCCAATAATTAAAGTTTTAAACTAAAATAATAAGAAGAAGAAAAAGCGGGTTGACCCGTGTTTCGTGTTTGATGATCCAACAACAAGTAAACGGGTGCTCTACTCACCCAACCAACAACGCCCCACCCTCTCCTCCTTTTCTTTCTTTCTTTCTTCTTTTTCCTTTTTAATTATATTTATATACATATATATATATATATAAATTAATCAAAATATTTACAATTTTTTTTTGAATATGTGTTGGTTACTTATTAGAGATTAATTTGAAAGTTTAGTGTTAAATCAATAATATAGTCATGAAAAAAATGGAACTGCAGCAATAGATCTATTTGGTTACTTATTTAAGAAATAGGTTTATAAGGTTATAAAAGTATTCTATATTTGAGTTATTGAAAATAATTATATTTTATTTAAATTTTAAAATATAGTTTGAGAGAGGGTATGGTTTTAAGAAGTTATTTTTATAATTTTTAAAAAAGTATAAAGTTATTCGAGTGATCTATATTTTTAAAAACTCGAGGACTCTAAAAATACATTTTTAAAATTCAGGGACCAAATAAATCTATTCTTATAAACTTGGAGATTAAAAATGTTTATTTCCATAACTTAGGGACAAAACACACGTATTCGTTAAAATTTAGGGACTAAAAAGGTAATTTTTTTCTATTTAAAAAAAATCTGACGATTTTGTTAAAAGATGAAACAAAATCTTTTTTTTTTTTTTAATACACCAAACATAGCTTAAAAGATCAATTTTTTTTCCTAACGATCTTGTTGACAAAAAAAAATATTGACATAAACTTGGTGGACCAAAATTTAGGGATCGTTTGGCTAGTAAACTCTATTAAAGTTTATTTATCGAGTAAATTCATTTTCATTTCTTTCTCTAATTTCCAGATTTATCTAGAAATTAAATCAGACATTTTGCTCTCTATCTCTATTTTTCACATTTATTGAGTAATTACATCTTTCTTTTTCAATTTACTTTTCAAAATTATGAAAAATAATCATTTTACTTACAAACTCTACACTCCAAATATAAACTTTATTAACTCTACCGAACCGGCCAAACACACCTCCTTTATTTCTCTTGTAATATCAGGCACTAACGTAAAATAAGAATGAGAAAAATGTAGTTATCAAACGAGAGGAGAAGAAGGAATTAAGAAGTGTTTGGTGTTGATAGATATAGATATGTATGGTCATATGTTTATTCTCACTTTTTTGGATACCAAATATTGGAGGGATTGTTTGTCAAACAAACTCAACAACAATAATAATGATAATAATAATAATGGTTGTGGCCATCACAATCCACCCAATGCCTAACAATCAAGTAAATTAGCCACCCGAAATCAATGCAACCAAACAAGGAACTTCCAAATAAACTTAATAAATTTTGTTTTCTACAGCTCCTTTTTGTTTTTCTTTGTTTACGTAAGTACAAAAAAAGGGGTTCTTAATTAGTTTTATTCTTGCTTTCCACGACTTATCGTAACGAATCTCAATTGCGTTTTTCTTTTTCATTTCTATTACGTTGTGCGTGTCATGTTTAAGGTTTATCACGTTTATTGAATTGGATATATATTTTCCAAATAAGTTAACCTCTTATTATAACTAAATTTACCATATACCCTAAAAGTCAAGCCAATTAATAATTATTAAAACCATAGTCACGTGATAATCACAAATAAGAAAATTTGACAAAGCGTTGATATATTTAAATTTTACCTTAATTAACTCATCAACTTAAACTTTTGAGACGATAAAAAGCTAATCGTGATACAATAGTGTTATCATTATTGATTGATCGAAAAATCAAAACATTTTCTCTTTGTATGAGTTAAAAGATAGTTCTTTCTTCTTTTCTTTTACTTATACACACTCTAATAAAACGTATGGATACAAAGGGGTGATCATCAGTCGGACATGGTCGGTTTTGCACAAAAACCAGGGTGCCCAAAAACCCACCACAATCGGTTTGCCGGTTGGTTTTTCGAAACCTTTTAATCAAATTAAACCAACCACCAACAATATTTTTAATAAAACCGATCATTGGGTATCAATGCAGTCGATTTCAATCATTCGGATCGATTTTTCGAGTGTGATGCTAGATACATTTTAAAACTAAATTTGAAGTATTATTATAATGTAGGTGTATGTGTATACATGATGCATCATTAAATTGACATCAATATATAGTCTTTGTCTTTAACCTAAATTAAATTTAAAAGTGTAAACAACTAGAAGATGAATGAATGGAATAAAAGTGAACAACTTTTTTGGTGTCAATTTTATAGGTAGAACGATGGAAGATGTAATGTGTGGATTCCTCATTGGTTTCTTATGAACATACACAAATGTAAATACTATATTATTCTATATGAATGGCGGAGTCGTCTTAGTCACAATGAAAGAAAAAAAAGGTTAAATAAAGAAAACAAAAGAGAAGAAAGGATAAGCATTGACGGTTGACTCACTGTACAAAGGATAGTATAAAGGCAACAATACATGAGGACGAGCACTAATATATATATACACACACACACACATAGATAGATACACAATAACAAAACCCTAATGTTTATAATTACTTACAATGTATGTGTTTATTTATAAAAGTCAACATTAGCCTACCTCCATTACTATAAACCCGATGTACTATCGTCTTTAACGTCAAAAGTTTCGAACAAATTTCATACATATATACATATACGAAGTTCATTTACATATTTACGGTTTGTAAATCTTAAAATATATAGATGGAGAAAACTCAAAAGTTCAACACTAAACAAAAAAAAAGAGGATGGTTTAGTATGTATAATGCTTGTATTATCAATTTCGAAGTTAGAGATTCGATTCTTCAACTACACATGTAATCAATCTACCTTAAAAAGTAATTACGTGACGTTTTAAAACCCCATGAAAATTAAACGTTGAGAAAGATGTATATTTCTGAAAAGTAGAAGAAAACATAATGTGTATGACTTAAACTCTAACGATATATTACCTATAGGCTATATAGTAGTGATGAAGAAAAAGAAAAGAAAACAAATAAGGGAAAAACAAGCGTCAACTTTTTGTTGTTGTATTGTTTTGCAGCCATTAGCCATAAACGAAATATTCAACTTTGGTTGTGTGTGGCCGCCATTGATGCACACCTTTCTGAAACTGATAGCTCACAAACTCCCATTAGTTGCCATTTTCTTCCATTCTTCAATTCTTTCAATTCTTTTTATAATCATTTTTCATCCTCTTTCTTTTAATTATTTCTAACTTTTATATATATACACATATCGTTTTCAATGGAAAGCCTTCCACGGAAGTCCAAAGCCCACAAATATGCCGTCTCTTCATCTACTTTCTTCCCTATTTTTCCTTTCCTTTACTTCTTTACATACATCTCTCTCTCTCTTTTCCAAATCTCTAACTTCTCCTTATATTTTCCAAATCTCTTTTCATTTTACCAGCTTGTGGATGTCAACTCTCTCTTTTGAGTGTATAACACGTGTCGTTTTAAACCGCCTTTGACTTATTAACACACGTTACGTTTAGAAACATCCTTAACATATACATGTTTGGTTTATTATCGTTTTTTGGATTGGAAAAAGTAGTCAATATATGTATATTGTAAATATTACCCTATGCGATCTATTTTTTTTTCAAAGTGGAATCCTTAACAAGTCACTCTCTAAGGGTGGAGACCCTATAATGAAGTCTCCATTTTTTTCTTTTTAAATTTTATATATGTCTTTTTTTAATAGACGGTAGTGTAACGATTGAGATGAATGGATTTACAATTATATTTTGAAGAACGAAAAGGTAATGAAGAGTCAAACGTTGAAAATGTGACCAAAGTTTTTTATTGGCTAAATAAAAGAAATAACATAAGTTGACTTGAGTACAATATCACTATTGAATTGAAATTTTTTTAAAAGACAAACAAAAAACAAAATGATCACACATAGACTTATATAGTAATAGTCCTAAGTGATGTGACCAACTAATTCTATCTTTAAAATAGTACTTTAACTTAAATAGCTTCATTTTTTTTTTTGCTATCCATAATTTTTTTCTCAAAACGTACCCAAATATATTTTGGTTTATTTTTAGGCATCTTGCTTTAATTAAATAGAAAAAAGAAAATACAAATAAAATAAAAATTCATCACACAAAAAGAAGCATAATATATTTTTATTTAGTATACGGATAAGATTCAAATCACTTCGCTTTTGGTCATCACGTATGTCCTATATAAGTTAAGATATACTTGTTTGAACAAAGG
The DNA here is from genome assembly GCF_000004075.3 of Cucumis sativus. Taxonomy (NCBI): domain Eukaryota; kingdom Viridiplantae; phylum Streptophyta; class Magnoliopsida; order Cucurbitales; family Cucurbitaceae; genus Cucumis; species Cucumis sativus. Next base: position 11,399,943 of record NC_026657.2, read on the forward strand.
TAGATGTAATCTATTATGTATATCTCATTTGGGATAATGATTATACTATCGAACTTAAAGTTAAAAGGTTCTCTAATATTTTTAGGAGGGTCCATCTTCAAACCGAGTAAGTATTCCCAATTAGACGAGAAATTGGGGAAAAAAAAGTTGTATATGATGAAGTAAGGAGGAATGAGGAGGGAGAAGGCATTCCCCATCGTGGAGGCCAACCTCAGAGCCTGGATGGTTGATGAGAATTTGAAGGAGGAGAGGCAAGATGGTAAATAGAAGGAAAGTGAGGGAGGAGAGAATAAAAGAAAGAAAATGGGGAAAAATGGAGAAATGAGAGTTTAAAGATAAGACACGTGAGATAGTGGATGGATGGATGGGGACACCTCAAAGGGGTTTGGATCCTTCAGGGAGGGGCCCAACGACTACTTCACTGACAAGTCAGTTCTTTTTTTTTCAAGACGGTCCCGTACGAAATTTAAAACTATGAATCACGACCCCACGTGTGCTTACCCCATTTGCCACGTCTGCTTCTTTATAAAGCGTTGGACTCCAGTTGTCACTTTTTATTTCACTATTATTTTTGTCCCCCTTTATTCTCATTTTTCAAAATAATTTTTTTTATTGAAAGAAAGAAAAAAACCTTATTAAAAAGTAACTCATATCTGAACACGAATTCGTACATGGATGGAATAGGAATGTTTTCTTTTAAAAGTATAAAGTTTAGAACAAGTTTCAAAAAATAAAATAAAATAATTTTCTTTAGAAAAATGATTAATGTGTTATAGTTTTAAATATACAAAAGAAATTACACGTCATAGGTGGAGAAGAATACGGGGGGGTTGCGGCTGTCAGTGCTTGTATTGAGGAAGGCCAATTTTAAAAAATTTTAAAATGTCAAGTGTGTCTTTGTATACACGTGGCAGTTGATGAAGAGATTAGAATATTAGGACCACTGTGAAAATGGGTTGGTTTCAAACCACGTGGCTTACGGAAGATACCCCGCCGCCATAACCAATCACCCCCCCGCTCCCCACTTTTCTTTATTTACTTCTTCCATTTCATCACGTTTCGACCTTCCCTTTCGCACGTGCCCACACTTTTTTCTTTCTTTTCTTTTCTTTTATGTATTTTCCTCTTTTTATTTCCAAATTACATTATTTATTTCCTCTCGTAATTTTCTTGTGTTTAAACTATTTTATTTCTTTTGGTACTTTCCTAATGCAAATTCGAAAAATTGGTATATTTATGCAAAATCTGTCTTCTTCTTCAAATTCTCATCAATTGAATTGATGTCAAGGGGTGTAGTTTTTTTTTTATTTAAAAGATATCCAAACTTTGATTAAGGCAAAATTTATAACTCATGAAGAATATAGAAAAATGACACTTTTACCCTTTTCATTCACACATCAAAGGTGATGAAAAGTAAAGGTGATTATTACATATAAAACAAAACTTATAGTAAAGCATATTATATATATATATATATATATAATGAAGGTGGGGATATATGGAAAGAAAAAAATGATAATTTATAAGGTTAACAATGTGAACACAAGTAGTAATAAGAGTGCAACTTTGAGGTAGCAATTTGCATATAAAAAAATGAAACAAAGGGGACATATAGTACATAGGTGGCATTCATTAAACATGATAAGAACATGTTTTAACTTTTGAAAAAATTGGCTCAATAATATAATATAATGTGTTTATTAAAAGAATTTCAAAAATTGAAAATCGGACGAATGAGAGAGTGCCACGTCAGTTCAATGAAGGGCCTTTTTGCAAAATCTAGAACATTTGGGAAAACTTTTTCTCTTTTCTTTTTGGTTTGGTTCAATCCCTGTGGACATCAATATCTTAATTATAAAATTAAGATTATGGTTTGAGCTTCTAAACTCCAAACAAAATTATTGTTTAAATATTCAAAAGTGGAACCAATTATTCACGTCTTTCATTATTTTAATTCAACATTATCTATTTACACAATATATACTTCCCATTATCAAAACATTTCCATTTTAAATGTGATTAAATTACATATGTAACCTCCCTCCACCATCCTCCTTTATACTTATTCATAGTCGGTTTTGTTAGAAAATCAACTCCAACCGATCAATATTCACTTCTTTCTACAATTTTGAAATATACATTTTTTAGTTTAGTATAAACGTGTGTGAGATTCGAATCTTAAACCTTCTAATATATAACTTTATGTTAGTTGAATTATATTCGTTTTTTATATTCTTTTTATTGTTATTATATCTCAATTATTCATATTCATAGTCTGCTCTAAATGATACAAAAGCATAAGTGGGATCCACTCATCCACTAGATTAAGTATTGTTCATTCATTGTTTATGTCATATGTTTTGTACTTATATTGTGTGGGTAAGCATTTTTCATTCATTATTTGTTGTATAGTGTCAAATCAACCAATATTAATTTTAAATTACTTCACCATATCATATCATATGTATACACAAGATGAAAAAAATGAAAATTATTATTAGGTCATAAATAATTTTCTTTCTGCTAGTACAAAGAGGACAAATAATTTATTTTGAGATACCAATCGGAAATATCTTTAAATGTGATTGTTAGTCGACTCTCGTGATACAATTAATACAGTACATTGTGTGAGTTTTTCCTCTCTTAAGTTTAGTAATTCAAGAATGAAATAAATAGTTAAAATCTCGTTATACTCTATGTAATTTTAAACTTTAATTTATTCTACTCTAGCTCTTGTCATTAGTCTAAATTAAGTTTTTATACTAATTTTTGTTCAAACTGTATTAAATTAAACAATAATTTGTATGCCACAACATAAACCATGTGAATACATTTCAAATTTTGATGGGTGAATGTTATAGAGATTTTTTCTTTTTAATTTAGAGAACTATAAATATCTTTTTAAATATAGCAAAATAAGTCAACTTATTTATAAATATAACAAAAATGTACTTTATATAAGTGATAGATTAGATGGGGATAGACTAAGAATTCTAGTGACCGACAATGATAGATTTATATCTAAACCTTAAACAATCTATATCTAAATCCATCGCGATTATATTTATAATTTGTAAACGAAAGATTTAATATCTATAACATTTATAAATGGATAGTTTAAAACATTATGGCTTATTTTTCTATATCCAATAAAAATCCATATTTATAAGTATTTTTTAAGAAAAATTATATTTAAAACAAAATCGCGTTATTTAAAGAGTTTGATCCAAAATATAATTAAGAAAACTGAAGGAATTTATGATGGGAACCATAAATTAATTATTTAAAAGATAAGGAAAGTGGGAATGAAGAAGTAGAGGTACCTAAGCCTAGCAGCCTACCACTCCCTTGATGATATAGAAATAACAAATTTAAAAAGAAAGAAAAAACCGTCAAGATTCAATTATACAAATTCCCCCAAGCCCCCAATAATTGGAAATTTAAAGAAACACTTCTTTAAGAAAAGAAAAGAAAAAGAAAAAAAAGAAACAAAGAAGAAGAACAATCCAAAAAATTGGACCCTGTTCTTGGTAAATTCCTATAATTCTTCTATTTTTTGTTTTTTCAGATCATGTTCTTCAGCTCTACAATTTATGTATATTTTCTCCTTTTAATTACTCTTTTTGATGTGCTCTTAATTCAATTGCTGCTGCAAAAACCATAAGTAATCAGCTCCGTCGCCGGCACCACTCCACAAACTCTCCGACGTCACAACACCACCGTCCCCCGCCATCCACTCGCAACTACTCTGCTCCATCGCCTGAAAATCCAATGTCCCCTCGTTAAAGAATCCACCCGCCGGACTCTGCAACGCCGCCGCTGCTGCCGCATCCTGGCCGTAACCCGACGGGAAACAACTAAAATTATTGTAGCAATCCGTCAACTCCGACATGGATGAAACCTGCGTCCCGTCGGAAGAGCCACCACCGCCACCGGAGCTAGAATTCTCCGACGTGTAACTTGGAGTTACCTGTGGAGTACTGACGAAATCACTCCCACCGTTCATCATCAACGCTGGCTGCGTCGGAGTCACTGATCCGTACGATCTACTGCCGTCAACGGCGGTGGAAGCGACGGAGGCTGCCTGAATTCGTTCGACGAGACGCGGCATCCATAGATATCGCATGGTGTCTTTGAATTGTTTAGAGTTAACGTCGCATTTCAGCTGTTTTGCGTGCTTCTGAACCCGAGTTCTCCAATAGTTCTTTATCTCGTTATCCGTTCGTCCCGGTAATTGTTGTGCAATTTTCGACCATCTATAAAAAGAATCCAATCAAAAAAATCTTCCACTGATTCCCATATTCGTAATTTAAGTTTATTTTGCTATACATATAAACACACATTTCGCCATCGAAAGGAAAAGAAATTTGACGTACCGATTTCCCCAACGGGAATGAAGTTCAAGGATTAAGAGCTGTTCTTCAAGTGTAATGTTTCCTCGGCGGACATCCGGCCGGAGATAGTTCAACCACCTTAACCGGCAGCTTTTTCCAGTACGTTTAAGACCTGTAAAATCAAATTAATTACCGATTAAAGTACATATTCCAATGTGAGAAAGCGAGTGATAAAAACTCAAAAAACAGAGGAGGAATAATGGGTTACCGGCGCAACGAGCAAGGGAATTCCAGCGGCCGTCGCCGTGATTATGGATGTAATTGATTAGAATAATATCTTCTTCCACCGTCCAGGGTCCTCGTCTGAGGTCGGCGTCATCTTCGCCGCCATGTAAGGTACCGGAATCGAACATTCTGTCTTTATTTCCGTCCATTTCCCGGGAAGCAGCGGCGAGATTGAAGTGAGGTTTTTTGTTAGAGAGAGAGATAGAGGAAGGGGGGAAAGAGGGCTACGGAGAGGACAAGAAAGAAAGTGGGGTGGTTTTATAGATAGGGAAAGATGATGGGGTTAAAGTGAGAGAAAGGGAAAAATTAAAGGGGGCGGGGGAGGAAGCCGCAATAAGGGAGTTTAATTAATTAATCACTTAATTACCACTTAAACTCCATTATTAATATTAGTTAATGGCTACTCTTTTTTCCCCTCTCTCGAGTTGTACATTTTGACTATTTTGTGCTTTGTTTTGAAAATTGTGCTCTGTTTAGTTTATTTCTTTACGATTTTAATTTGGGATTGTAACTTAGATTAATTATTTAAATATCATCATATATATATATACATATCCATCCTATTAACAACTCCTAATCAAACTAGCTCTTGTGTGAACTATGTAATGTTAAGTAGTTCAAGTTTATTGGATGGATTCAAAGTTTTTACGTTAAAAAATTCATATTATAACTTCTCAATTGTTTACGTATATCATATCGCTTTAAAACTTTACTTTACAAAGTCTATAAAATTTCATTTCATAGAATTTAAAATCTTTCAATTTTAACCCATACAATTTGACTTTATACATATAAATACATATACACATAAATAATGTATGTATATAGACTAGATAAAGAGTTTCACATGTATAGGCAAAAATATAAGAAATTTTGCATCATAAAACAACAAAAAAAAATTAAAAAAAAAACTTATAACACATTTTTTTTTTTTGCATATTGTGAATATGACAACGGTGACAAGTAATTAATTATATCAGACGGTTATCGAAAATTTGTTGGAAGATTATCACTTTGAACTTTATCATCATAATTTTTTTATTTTTTTATTTTTGCAAAAGCCGCAAAATATAGATACACATCAAACATATCTTTAGGTTAATTCGTAAGTAAAAGAATTGTATAACAGTCTTAATGTTGGATGTTCGATTCACCCATTGCAAATATTATTTTTAAAAAACTATTTTAGTTCATCGAATTAAGGATGCAAAATTTAAATTTATGACCTGAAAAGATATATATATATATATATATATTTTATTGAGCTATACTTGTTTTGACACTAAATAAAATTATTTGACATTTTCTCATTTAATAATTTTTCTTCGACTTGTAAATTTATGTTTCAAAATGTAATCTTTTTTACACATAAATACATCTGGACAAGCCAATTTAGATCTTACAACTTCTAGTTTCATCCAATTAAATCGTAAAGTTTAAATGATAAGTAGTTAAAGTAGTTCCATCTCAACCAAATTAAAACCCTACCAATAGAGCAACTCATAAAAGTACACAAATTCAATCAAACAAAAAAGTTTTCACATAAAATTTACACAAATACCCTCGTGGGAACAATAAAGAAAATAAGAAAAGAAACTATAACTCAAATCCAATCTTGTAAAATACTCAAACCTAACATCAAGAAGTCAAATAATAATAATGATAAACCTTAAATACAACCAGAAGAACTACAACACTTACAAAATAGTTTCATCTATACCTCCAAAATGACTAACAAAACCATTCATAATCAAGTTTCAAATAAAATTGCAACTTCACATAATTAATAAAGGCATGCAATTAAACCCTACTCATCTATATCTACAAGAGTCCTCACGTACGATAACTTAAAACACCATCGTTGATATTAAGTACCATCCCTAAGTCGAGTGTAATGAGTAAAATACAGTATTTATTCTTATTTCAAAGTTGTTATAAGTTAGTGTACTAATAGTTGTGTACACGTTCCTTCTTTCTACTACATTTACGCATGAAAATTTCATGTATTTGAAACATACGTTAAAAAATCTACATCGAGTCCAAAAATTCTTACAAGAAAACCTATAACTTACAACTTTATATTTATATTGATAATAGGAGAAATTATAATAGAAAATTAAATATATATATATATATAGTTGAACGACTCTTGGCTCTATAAGAGTATAAGTATATATAGGGACTTGTGAGCGCAAGGTTTGAGCAATTTTACGGCTCATTGGCTTTTCTTGCCTTTCTTTTTCTCCCTATAAACTAACCTAATTCCCCTCTTCCTATCTCAATTTTTTTTTTTTTAATTGTACCCATTTCTATATAAATTTCATTATTTAAATATTATCTTGATTATTAAAATTGTAAGCTAGTAATTTTAGTTTTTAGTTTTTAAATTTTAAAAAATAGTCAAATTCTGGAAAAAAATATTGTTCTCGAAGCTTCATTAGATGTAGATAAGATAAAAGAAAATTTATTCATAAAAATGTGTTAATAAGCTTAATTTTTTTACCAAATAAGATCTAATCGAGTAACTTCAATTTTAGTTTCATTTAGGTTTTATTTTTAAATATACTTACATACATATATGTATATTTTTAAAATATCTATTCAAGACAATTAACTCTCGTTTGAAAAGATGATTATAATCATTATTATATGTGATCTTTCATCTAATATCTACTTGATAAATCGTTTGTCTCTAACTTAAAATATCAATTGGCACATGTATGTTTCTATAGATAAGTGATCTCGGGTTCAAATCTCCACCCCAACATTTATTACAATACATTTAAAAAAAAAAATAACTTGACAAGTATGTATATTTAAATCTATGGATTAAAATATATAAACAAAAATAACACCAAACTCATTTTTTTCTCAACTTATTTCAATGCTCCTAATAGATATGTAAGTGTATTTTCTCTTTTAATTTTATAATTAGGATGTGAAATAGGCAACGAAAACAAGAAGAAAAAGTTATATAAAATTATATATATAAGGAAAAACAAGAAGTCAATGTGATTAAATAATCTTTTAATTTGTGTTTAAAAAAAATTAAAATAGTATTTTTGTTTTTACTATATATATATATAACATATTTAATAAAAAATATAGTAAAATATAGTAAAATATTACTGTCTATTATAAAAAAAACATGCTATCGTGGAATTATAGAGTATTGTTTTAAAAATAAAATAAATATTTCACACACGTTTCCCCATTTTCTTCCCATAGTAATTTTATGGAACAATTTCTCGAGTATTTAACAAAGAGTGTGGAGCTATAGAATTTTGTATACAAATATCTTAAATTTTTTAAAAATGGTAATTTTAAGTATAGCAAAAAAAATTATTTATAAAATATAGCACAATTCATTTTTTTATAGGTTTGTTATACATTTTGTAGATAGTTTTAATTTTGTTGGTATAAATAAGTACTCCTCAATTAAAAGAATATTATCCATTGTTTATTTAATTATTTATTAATTTTATGTTTCCCAAATTTATATACTAATTATTGTTATCAATAATAACCTTCATTATATTAGCTAATAAATATGGTTATGAATTTAAAACATACTTCAAAATAATATTGTGTTAAAAGAGTTGTTAACATCAAGAAGGAGAAAAAAAGCAAGAGAGTTTAATATTTGATTTTTTTAGATAATCTTATGGATAATTAATTATGCTGATTCGATTTTTTAAATACATTTTTACTAGAAAGTGAGTTTGGATAAAATTTGGATTTAGAAATATGTATTGAATAAAGTTTGGTGGGTGACACATGGGTTTATGAACCATAATAATAATTAAGAATAGATTAAAAATGAATTTAAATCACCAACTTTTGATTTTAGTATATACAAATGGGAGTTAACTAAATTATTGTTTTCAACTTAAACTCATAAATATAAGCTTCGGGAAGTAGGCATTTGTAGCAAATTTATATTTACAATCAAACCGAGCTTAGTATTAAATAAACTTTAAGCTTATGATTTTTTTCATAAATAATTTTTTTTTGACAAACTATTTGCACTCTGATGGATGGAATAAAATTACTTAAAGATAAAATTTATTACAATAAAATATAAATATTTTATCAAATATTTTAAATTTTACAAAAAAAAACTTTTGTTCGAATTTTAATATTTGATCGATAAACAATTAATTTTTTTTGCAAATCCTTCAAACTATTAAATTCATATCTTATCAATCTTAGACTAATAGGTTTATAAAATTCAATTCATTGCCATTTAAATCTTTTCGGACTTAAGTGATATTTTGAACTCTATTTGTTATTAAAAAAGTTTGGAAATTTTGCATTAAGTACCATTTTGAGATTGTATTAGATTGCAACATTTTTGTTAAAAATTATAAATATAACAAAATTTATCTGTGATATGTTCAATCAAAATAGCTACCATCATAAATATAGTTTATTATGAAATTAACTAGTATTTGTTGATAATTACTACATTGGTATGGTAGGTAAATCAACGTAGAGATATATTTATTTTCAAATTTTCTCACAAAAATAATTAATTTTTTTTTTTAATTCTTATCAACGTGTTTCCATAACTTTGTTAAAAACACCTCACACGAGCAAAGTAGTACCAATCACATCTCGTTTTAGTTGTTGATTTTTATTTTTATTTTATTATTATAACTTTACTAAAAATAAAATGTAGAGATGAAAATCGAACTTTTAATCTCTAGAAAGATTATGTCAATGTAATTAAAGAGTAAATAAAACTCGTTATTTTTTAAAAACATTTTTTCTCTAGCCAAATAAATTAAAAGTGGTTTTTAATAATTTCAAAATACAGTTAGAAACGTGCTCTTTTTTATAATACTAGTTGAAAATTAATTTTTGACTTACCAAAAAGTGATTTAAACTATTTAAAACCACTTCAAAAAAAGCATATGTCCTTGATACAATCAAGCAATCATCCTAACAAATTATTATTAATATGGATAGTGATTTGCTTTATTAAGATCATAATATGAATAATAATTATTACAATGATAATAATAAGATTACTTAAAACGTCGATAATTATAATTAATTAATATATTTAAGTCAATAATTTATTATTACTATTGATTGATATAAACCATGATAGACATACATTATCAATATCTATCATATATTACGATCTATAACCAAGTAAAATTTTGCTATATATAATAAATATAATTAACCGTTTTGCTATATTTGTAAAAGTCTTGTTCAAACAATGTAACCATCAACAATTATTTCACATAGTAACAGCAAAAATGGAAAACTTATCATTAATAAACTAAATAGTTGTATGAAATAAACAGTTAGATCATACAAATGTTTTAATTGAAAATAAAAGTTGGATTTGAACTATTCATTAATGAAATATTTTCATTAATTTTCAACTAAATTCTAACTTCTTCTTCCTTTCTTTTTTTTGTTGGGTTCACTAATGACATAAAAATATCACGATTTCTATATAAAAAAAAAAATCATTTGTTGTACTCGAAATTCCACACATAGATGATAGATATAGAGTATAGATTGATAGAGAGTAGGGAGCTAATATACTTTTTGGTTAGTAGCTTCTAAATTCTACCCTTTGTAGTGTTTAATTACGAGATTTAATTAATTAACCCTATGCTCTACACATAATTTAGGTTATTAAATATATGGAATGGAAGTTAATTTATCATTTAATAAATACAAATGGTTATGGTATGTATATTAAATTTTCAAATGCTTGTGGAGTGGTGTGGAGTATCCAAATGGCGTCTGCTTCTCTTTCAATATATTACTAACAAAATTCTAAATAAAATAAAAACCTTTTCCCCCTTTTTTTATTTACAAAAATAAAGAGAATATATACAAAATCTCAATATTCTATGGGTCTGATGGTCACGTGCTCAAACCTTTGTTCTATATTAGTCCACTGATTTCTACTATAATTATATATATATATATAGAGGAAAGGTTCTATTTTTGAAATTTTGTCTTAATAATACATATTTTAAAAAAATCTCATGTAATAAGATGAAGTTAAATTAAAAAAAAAAAAATAGAACATAGGGAAAGTTGAACCCTAACTGAAGTGTGAACAAAACCAAAATTGAGTTTGTATGAGATTATAATAATTAATTTGATAAAATGGCATTAGGAATATGCTTTAAAATAATAATAAAATGGATAGGCAATGATAGCAATGTCATTTTCAAGAGGTATCATCATATAAACATATAAGTAAATACCATATTAATTATTAATTACTATTTCCTAATCCAAGAATATATTCTATCCGAAACAAAGACCATATAATAATATGTACAAAAAATAACCATTATTATATTCATGGTATCATTTAATTATAAAAATTTTAATCCGTCGATATATTTTATGGAATTAATTAACGAAACACAAATATGATTGCGTGTAAGAAGAAAAAGTTAGGTAGAGAGAAGAAAATCTAGAAGAATTGTTAGCACCATAATATAATATCAACTTTTATCATTCTCCTACTCCCTCAAAGGGAACTACAACCAAATTCTAATTAATTATATTCATAATAATATCATATATAAAATCCACCAAAATTAATTCAACATTTTATAAATAAATAGTACACTCGTTAACTTCTCTACACTTGCATAGACAATAAATATTTATGAAAAGTTATAGAACACAAAATTAAAAAATATAGAGTTTTAAATACTAAAAAACAATCATTGAAAATTGAACGTTAATTATGTTTTATATATTCAGTTATAATAATAAGATAGTGTTCTTGTCTATTTGATGCAATTTTTTTATTAAAGATGTTTAAATTAAAACAAAGGTACAAACACGTAGATGAAAACCAACATATAAGGTAAGAAATTGGTACGCCCTATGAAGTTAAAAGATAAGATTAAAATGTAGGGAGCACTTAAAAAGAAAAAAAAGGATTGAATTGGAATTTTGAAAAAAAAAATAAAAGGTAAAGCCGAGTTTTGAGGATAAATAAGTTTGACTTAGTCAAAGGACGGTGTGTTTGGGAAAAGGAAAAAAAGAAAACTAATTGTTATTAATATTTGTTCCAAGAATTTATCTGAAGCGTCTTTGACCCAAACACGTCATTCTTTTTTTTAACTTAAAATCTTTTTTTTTTTTTAATTTCCTTCTTCATTCCATTTTTGACCTTCAACGCATGCGTCCTTTTTTAATTTATATTTTAATTCTCACTTTTCGCATTTCTTGACCATTATACCCTCATAAAATCCTAAACTAATTAAATTAATTAAGATTATATCATATAATCGTATTGGGATAAAACTATACGTAACTATGTTGCTTTCTAACTCTACATATATATATATATATATATATATATAGATCCTCTACTTATGATATTTTAATTTAAGATTCAATTCTACCATGGTCTTAGAAATGTGGTCTTTATTCTTTTTGATTTGATCATGACTGTTTGATTTTCTTTTCTTAAAGAAAAATTGATTATTTTATTTAAATTTATTTAATGTTGTTGTCCTTAGGGGTGAGTGTGATAGATTGAACAATCCAAAAAATAGACTAAACCGAAGTTGATTGATTGGAGTTGGTTAGGAAAAGTTTCCAAATTGATAAATTTTAAAAATTGTTTCAAAGAGCTAAATTGGTCGATCATCCAACAAATTGTTATAGGTAAATTTGAAGAAAAAAAGATTTATAAAATAGATATTTGGTTTAGGTTGTTGAAACTTGATTTGGGTTATAGAATTATTGGTAAAATGGTAGATAATAAAAGAAAATTTCTTATGATATAAAAAGTTAAAATTATTTACTGAACATAACAAAATAAATAAAATGTGTTAGGGACAATTCCGTAGATTTTTTCATATTTTGTAAATACTTTTTTTGGTATATATGAATATGTCTCGTAATAAAAAAAATCATTGTTAAATTGATTTTCTTTTAGTTAACAAATTAATGGATATCTAAATTTATTTACAAATTTTACTATCAACAACCTATTGCTATATTTACATGTATTTTTAAGTTTGAGTTGGATTTATGTTCATTTAGTTAAAAAATAAAAGTATGTAATTATCTTATGTTTCTATTCAATGATATATTTAAAAAAAAAAAAAAAGGTAACAATGGCCATTATTTTTTGAAAGAGTTGGCATGTAAATTTTTCATGCATATTCTAAACTGATATATTAATTTAATTTATAGACGACGTATAAATTTTAAATATTTTTTTAATAAATAACGAAAGGAGTTAATGTAATTTTTTTTCATTAATTAATCCAGTTTAACCAATGTAATTGGATTAACATTTTGCAAATATCATGCCAGATGGATGCTGATGTGGCGGCATGATGTGTCCCGGTCACGTCCACCGTATTTGAACAAAATGCAGATTATTAGGTTTTTTTTTTTTATCATTGTTATTGCAAGTTGAACTCTAATATCCGTTGGTTGATCGATTCCAATTATATAAATTAAGTTAATTTAAATATCATTTATTTATTTTTTCTTTTTTTTTTGTCAATAATATTATAGAAATTAGAGAAAAATAAACCCTAAATTAAAGATTGTTCTGTTCAAGAATGCATGGGTTATTCTATATGCTATTAATACTATTTATATGTGTGTGTGATGTGTGAAATTATAAAATGTTTGAGGTGTCACGTGTTACTTTATCTCATTACTAATTGGTTTTGAGATAAAATAATTGGTTATCAAAATAAATATTCGGTCCAATAAAAAAATTAAAACTTGACGAAAATTGGTGAACTCAAAAGAGACACCATCTTGAAGGGGCATGTTGAGAATCTCACATAAAAAGTTTGAGAGACTCAAACTATTTATAAAATAGACAAACTACTGTATTCGTACGAACAATATTGATTCGAACAATCAATGAATTTTATCATTAAAATAATAAAATACAATGTAACAAGAGCTTAGCTAAACAATCATTTACATGTATTGAAATCCAATAAGTCATTGGTTCAAATCTTTCTACTCCTAATGTGTACTCAAGCAACATTTTAAAATAATTGTAAATATAATAAAATAGGTTAGCGATGATTCAACTTTTACCAACAAGAACATAACTTATCATTGGTAGATCACAAGTTTAGTGACTTAAATTTTGTTATATTCGAAAATTCTTTTGCATCGTGATATATCTACAAATACTTTAGTTCTTATTGTTATATTTACACATGTTCCTCGTTAGAAAATCAATACTTTGGATTTTTCGATTTGGTTCGTTGTTTATTAGGGTTTTTTTTAAAAAGAAAACTTGTTATGTTTAGGTGTTAGTGATGTGGTCGTAAACCATCAAAGGAGGAAGTAGATTTTGGTTTCATTTCTCTCTTTATATTATATAAATATGAAATAAAGAGAGAGAGAATAATTAAGAATGTTGGAATAATGAAGTAAACGTAGTAGAAGGAATAGAAATTTGAGTATAATTAAACCTTAGTAGAAGCCAAGTTGGCATAGTGATGATGACGGCGGTGATGACGTGTGAAAAGGAAAATTAATTAATATGAAGAGAGAGATAGAGAAAGGGAAAAAAAAAGGAATTTTATTTGGGAAAGTGATGAGAAATATATATATATATATAAATGAATTGTTGAAAGGAGAAAGCATTTGACATGAAGTCTACATTCACTGGCAGTTGGCACCTCCACCATTCTCTTTTTCTTTTCTCTTAAATTACTTTTCTTTTTTTAGTCTTTAAATCTTTTTAATTAATTCAAGAAAGAAAGAGTGAAACTAATGTTTTTCTTTAATTAATTCAATAAAAACTAATGTTTATTGATGAAAATATTTTATATTAAAAATAGTTGTATAATGATAACAATTAATCGATAACAGATATCTTAAATACAAAGTTATCGCTAATAGTAATTATAGTAGAAACTTTTAATTTGAAAATTTTAGAAAAACAAACTTATTACGGCAAAGATTTTTATCATATCAATATAATATATTTCTCATGTTAGTCTTCATTCATTGATATAACTTAGTGTTTATACAAACCGTCGGATACAACAAAAACATGAAAATTGTGGTTTTTCAAAATTCACATTGTTTGATCTATACAATAATCGAGAGTTGGAGGATTCGAATATCTCACTTCTATGATTAGATGTCATGTCAATTATCGTTAAACTAAGTTCGTTTTAACATAATTTTGAAAAGATAAAAGTAAAAATCCGAGTGGTAAAGTAAATAGTAGATATTGAAATAGAGTTATATTAAATTAGAAAAACAATTTGAGCATAGTTCAAATTTAATTTTGTTTGTAATAATATGTAAAATTAAAAAGTTTTGCATATCAATTATTGATATTATAATATTACTTTTTTTCATAATTTGTACTTGAGATTGAGAAACAAAACAATTGTTGTAATTGCAATTATTATTATTATTATTTAGTAACTAAAATGAAAGAATATTTAGAAAATAAAAATTTTAAAATAACAAAATAAATTAAAATATTTACAAGTTATAGCAAAATTTTAGATTCTATGTTGGATAGCATATCAATGACTATTAGTGATAGAATATGTTATACGTCGTAAATATTTTGAAAAATCTACTAGTTTTAAAAAATTTCTGTTTGATAATTGCTGCATTTTAAAATATAGTAAAAAATATTTACAATATGTATCAAAATTTTAGAATCCATAGGATGAATGAAATATAAATTTTGATTATATTTTATAAATATTTTCAAAAGAAATTATTACTATTATTTTTTAAAAAGAAAAAAGAACAGTGCACCCATCAATAATTTCTTTATTAAGAAAAAAAACTTCAAATACTGCAACAATTTATCTAATAGGTAGTAACATTTAAGAGAGATGTATCAATCTAAGTTTAACTCAACTAGTACTTTTAAGTACACGTGGATATAAGTTTTTAGGTTAAAATTTAATACTTTATCATGATTATAGTTTTATTCTTCAAAATAATTTTCTAAAACTATAAATATTAATTACTATGATAAATAACTTTACTTTAAATAATTGCGATTAACTATCATAATTTTGACTAACATTTACCAAAGCTTATTTATTCTGTCCTTGAAGAAGGCTTAATTTTTTTAGAAAAAATGCAATTACTAAAAAGACATTATGTAATCATTAAAAAGTATAACATAGAAAAGTACCAACTTAAGTTCAATATATATTAAAAATAAAACTTTATTTACCAACTTATGCCTAGCTAGATTTTAACTAATATAATTATTAATCAATCAATGATTTAAACTCAAGTAACTTTTTACTAAAAAAATCTTAGATATTTTCAAGAAAATACCTAAAATATTATAAATAAAATACGGTTAAAATATCAAATATCTATATGAAAACTATCCTAAAAGATAAAATTATTGAAAATATTTACATATAATAATAATAGACTTTTTTTTTTTTTTGCTATATTTTGTAAATATTTTGGTTCATTATTCTATATCTAAAATTTTTTCTATCTGTTATGTTTTTTTTTTTAAATTCTAATTTACATTTTTTCATTTAATAGGAATTCGAATCTCAAATCTTATGTCTAAGTAAATAATTAGTTAAACGATGTTAGAGTTGGTATCATTTTTACAAATTTTGTCGTAAATTTTATTACTAATATTGTTTTGAAGTTTAGACATGAAATTGTCGATTTTACCCTCATAATAATAATCCAAATAGTTTGATTAAGGAGATGTTACGTTTAGATAATGGATTATATCACAACCCACTAACTTCATTATCAATTGGGTTTGAAAAATGAGTGTAAATTTTGTAAATTATTCCATTTTTGTGACCAAAAGGGTCCTTTAAATGATCATTTTAGGGCCTTAAACTCCTCTATTTTCAAACCCTAGGGCTGCCTATTCTTTTGTTAAATGCACCTAAAAGTCAATGGGTTTCTAGACTTGGAATTCTAATCGCTCAAATGATTGTAAATATCTATTCATAAATAAAATAAGTTAATTCAAACATAACTCTATGTACTTAAAGATAACTTTTATTATCTTAAAAGTCGATGATTAATTAGCTTGTCAATCTTATAATGGACGAACTAAGAATGTTCAAATAATTGTTTTAATTTATAAATTTTGTCAACTAAATAATTACACATATAAGTTATAGATATGTTTTAAAGTAATTTTCTTTGAATTAAACTTTAAAAAAATTTAAATACTATTTTGATCTATACTTTGAACGGTTTTGTTTTTGTAATTTTCTTCATGTTACTCATTGACATTTTTACTATAAATTTTGCCCCCAAAAAATCCACATATTGTAATTTATTTCATAAAACTTATTATTATTGAAAAATTTAAGATTTAGTAAACATACATAGACTAAAAGTTAAACAAACGCTAAAACATGTAACTAAAACGATATATTAACTCGAAAATGATACATGATATCTTTATTTTAAATTGATATATTATAGATTATATGCTTTCAATTTTCTTATTGCTAAGTATAAACAACTTACCATTACAATTCAAATACGTTAAGTTTCAAGTTAATACCAATGTTTTTTAATATTTTTTTCTAGAAAAAAAGAAACAAGCATGAATAAGTTGATGCTGTTAAAATGCAATGACATATTATTAAAAATGATAATGAAATTGGAAAAGAAAAATGAACATATGAATGTAAGGATTTAGGTAATAATTAAGTTAATTAATTATAAAATAATACACATCGAATGAATATAAATAAATTAAAGAAAAAAGAATGCAAACAAAAGTAAATGGACATTTCAATTTTACCCTTTCCTTTGTTAAACGCGAAAACCGCGTTTGTCTCTTGTTAAGTGGGGCATAGACCATAGAGCACATTTGGAGTTTTCTTTTTTAATAAATATTTTTCTCAAAACCAATTCCTTTTTAAATTCTCACTTTTTCAAGAAATTTGATCTAATTTAAGTCATTGACTCAATATGTTTTTATAATAACATTTTGCATATAATTTGTATAGGTGGCCGTTAGAACTCCCATTTTTTACAAATTTTAATTGATAGTAAATGTTGGAAGTAGAAGTGGTTACGTACTTTAAATAATTGAATTAAGTAGGATACATATGTAACAGAAATACTTGAAAATTAATTTAAATGAAATGAAAATAGTAATTAATACACTGAAACACGTGTTGTTTTAGGATACTTTATATTAAATATATAATAAATGTCATTAAATTTTTTTTAAAAATGATAAGATAAACAAACTATTAATATTTTTTTCGATAAGGTAAATAGTTAGTATTTTTTATTATTGTGAAAAAAATCATATATATACATATCTACATACATATGTATATAATATATAATATATTATGCATATATCTACACATATATACATAAATACACATACACACACAATTGTGTTTAGTTTCTTTGTTTTCATAAAAATAATACTTTTTATTTTAAATATTTATATAATTTAATTTAAAAAATGTGGTTTCGACATATTAACCTTTAAAAATGATAACATATGATGAATTATGGTTTAATATTTTCAAAATTATAATAAATTATTGTGTATATTTCATATTAAATCTAAAGTTAATTTTTAATTTCATCCATGCATTATTTTCGAAGTTTAATTTGTAACTACAATATTTGTAATTCCACTATAAAAAAAAGTATGTTATTATAAGATGGTAACCATTAATTAAGATCAAAATAGCTTGATTGATAGTATATTTTAGTGGATAATTTCCTTTATTAGAGGATTAAAACTTCAAATTTTCATTTATTTAATTTTGCACAAGTTATCAACACACATATTATTCATTAGAAAAGTTAAATATAACAAAATTTTAAGTTCTATCAATGATATATATTGATAGAAGTGTATCATCGAAATTTTTGCTATATTTTCAATAATTCTATAGCTTAAAACAATTTTCCTAGTAATAATAATTACTATTGTTTGTTGTTTGGTTGAAAAAAGTATATAAAATAATTTTGGTGAAGTTACAACAATAACTTTAATTTGTATGTTGCCACATTTGACAATGCTATAAATAGATTAGAGACGATCATACAACATTTCTATAAAAGAAGATGCAATGATCATATAAGTTGTCTAAGTTCTTTGATTATGCCATTTTTCTTTATCACATAACTCATTTTCACCTTTAATTCTAAGTTCAGTGGATAACATTTTTTATAACATCCTAATAGATTTCGCCACGTTCGTTGTAACTCAAATGGAAAATTTTATAATATTACGTTAAATATCATATACTTTTTATGCATTCACACCATGATTTTGCTTTTAGAAGTAATTCATATCCTCTTTTATAGATATTTTTTTTTTTTACAAAAATTAAGAATCTCTTCTACATTTTTACCTTCACATTGTTATATTAAAAAAAGTTTAAATAAAGTCTAATTTATGATTAAAATTTAATCGATTTTGTTTTAGTGAGAAGAACATTGTTATCTTGATTTAATTTGATTTTGAGATTTTCAAAAGAATGGAAATGGGAGAAGAAATTAAATTATTTATTGATAGTTTGGTCCATAAGCTTTTACACAATTTCAAAACTTTGATTATATTGTAATTATAATATTTGATTGTAGCCACTAATTTTTTTTTTTTAATTTTGTGATTGTTTAGGTTTCATACTCTTTTTTTATTATTGGTGATGCTTTTAAAATAATTATAAATTTTAGCTTACATAAACACATCTCATCTTAGGTATAATGTCTAAAAAATGCCTCTAATCAACTTTTCTTTTTAGTTTTTATTTAATGTGATAAAATTTGTTTGTTATAGATTAATTACAATTTATTTTGTAAAAAATAAAATATTAATAACAACAACAACAATAATAATAATAATTATCCTCCTTAATTATGAGAGAGAGCAAAAGTTTAAATATAGGTGTCTATAATTTCTAAAATCTTTATAATTTCCAATGCTTCAATTAAGTTTTATTTATTTGTAATTAATTCTATTTTTCAAGTCTATCAACCCATCATTAATTCTTCCATTACACAAATCTCTATTCTTAGTTTTCTAGTTTACTTCCAATTAAAATTAATCAATATAATTATAACTTCACTTCTTTCTTTCTTTTTTAAGAAAAAACTAACAACTTCGATTTCATACTCCCATAGCAAAAAAGAAAAACTAAACAAAATATGAAAAAAAAAGAAAAGAGAAAAAATATTAGTCAATTTTATTTATTTTTAGTAAAATTAAAAATATGATTAAATTGTATTACAAAAATTTTTTTTTTTTTTTTGAAAGTAGGTTTATTTAGATTACCCAAATGAGTTAAAATCCTTTAAAAGTAGATAATTAAATGGGTAGTTTAAAATTGGAATGAAAATGTTGGGAAGATAAGAAAATTTGACAAACATTGTCCAAAGTTTATGTATTTGAGTGAATCACATCAATATTCTTTTCATTATCACCATTAAATACTGTTCAACTCTAAAAGTCTAATCAAATTTTTTTAACCTAAATTGTTTAATTTACACATAATCAACAAATTATATACAAGGAAGAGTATATATATAACCATTTAAGTATTAGACACATTTTTCAAATCAAGAAACAAAAAAATCTCTCTCAATTGAATTATTATAATAAAATAAAAAAATTACTTAAATTTAAAGATTGAGAAAATAAATAAATTAAGTAAAATGAGATTTTGATATATTTACCATTTTTTTAATGTTATAAATTTGGATCTTATCCTTGAAATTACATTGAGTCAAAAAGTATAGTTTAAATATTATCTTCTTTAAACTAAATGTTTAATGATTGTCATTTGTCAATCTACTTGATTATTGTTTAATAATTCAACAAAAATAGACAAGAATTTTAAATTATTTCATAAAGTTAAGTTTGTTAATTAGAGTGGGAACAGTGAAATTAAGGATAAAAATTCCACATTTCAACTAAATTTCAACACAAACCTTTTTGTTAATTTTTGTTAATATATATTTTTTCTAGAAATGTGTCCAATATTTTCAAAGAAGGTGCCAATGAATTATAACCTAAACATCTTTTTTCTTCAACTTGATTATTGGATATCTAATATTCAATTTTTATTGGAGTAATTAATATGAACAAATTCTAAAAAAAACTTGAATAATTAATTCCAAAATAATAATAATGAAGGGTTAAACTTTCATTAATAACAATTCTTTTAATTCCCTTTTGTTATTATTGATTCCTTTCACATTCGACATTTTCTTTATTCTACAACAAAATAATAATAATAATTAATAATGGAGACGATGTAAAGTTTCTCTCACACCCAAAGCATTTTAAATGTTATTATTAAAAAAAAAATCTAGTTTTGTTAACCTAAGAAAAATGATATTTTTAAATGCATTAGAATGAACTAAATTATATACATACAAAAAAATGCCTTTTTATAGACGTTGGATTTAACTTTTGACTTTATAAAGTTGTGTTAGGTAGATAAGAACGAACTATTTTCAATTATAGCAAAATGAATCAATATATTTATAATATATTAAGAAATGTTTTAATTTATTTGATAAACTACTATCAAACTCATATGATATTTTATCTTGATCGATTGGAGTTTATCACAAATAATGATAATTTGCTTCAGTAGTTTTTGAATATTGGAAAAGCACTTATAAAAGAAGCGTTCTTATCACTCTTAGAATAATTCAATAATTAAAAAGAAAAAAAAGTAGTTTTAAGACATTTAGATAAGAACAGAAAAAACCAAAACAAAACTTCACTTAAAAATCGTAAAAAAAGATTGGATATTTTCAACGCTTGAATCCTCGTGGTGCCGCAAAGTTTGTTTCATAGTCGGCTAAGCCCTAATAATAATAATAATAACCAAAGCTAAATATGAACACACAATATCATAAGTTTCATAATTATTTATTTTAACTATTAACTATTAATTATTATTACTTTTTGCGATAATGCCAAAACATTGTCTTTCCGATTCAACTTTGGAAAGAACAAAACACATTTCCAAATTGAATATTGTCCCCTTTGTTTCCCCTTTTTGGGGCTTCTTCATTAACAATTCACAATAGTTTATGATAAAATTGTGCGTATGGTTCTTTTAACAATGGCTGCCTCTAGCAAAATATTGTTTGTTTAAGTTTGTGTTGTTGTTGCCAAACTTACCATCATGAAATTTTGAACCATCTTTTAAACATGTTTCTTCTTTGTCTTTTTAATGTCTCTCACCCTCTTTTTCCTTTTCCTAATGCATTTCATTTGTCTTCTTTGCTATAATTAGAGTTTTAGTTCATGATCAAGCTCCAACTCCATCAAATGATGTAATCTATAATCAATCAATCTTCCTCATTAGTTGTCTCACACCACTCTACCCAATAATATCTTATATCAATAAATACTTCTCATGATGGTTTGTGTACTTAACCAATGTTTATAAATTGTCATCTATACCAAAATATCGAAACTATTTATAAAATATAGCTAAGTTTTTTTTGTTTAAATGTTCCATATGGTAAACAAAATCAAAATATAGTTCTAAAAATCAAACAAAATGCAAAGGTTCAATGAATGAGGTCCATTATTTTGAAAGGCCCAGGCCCAACAGCAGGGCATTGGACATAGAAGACAGTAGTCTATGTTGAACCACTAAACTCATTGGCCCAAAAATACTAATAAGTAATAATAGAAAATTATAGTTCACCTAAATGTAGCCTCGTTGGCACTCCTATAGTAATCTAATATTAACAACTAGACTTTAACAAGATTTCTGCCATATTTACAATTTCTTTAAAATATTACCATTATTACAACCTAATTCTTATATTTACAACTTTTAATTAAAAAAAACAAAACAATTTTTTTCTAGGAAATGTAGTTTGCCTTTCCCATGCAAGTAAGAGATTATGAAAATGTTTATCTAAAACATAACTCAACGAAGTAACGTTTGTAAAGTAATTTGAAAGTAATTTTGAAATAGCTAAAAGTACATCTATTATGTTCAGAATTGCTTTAAAACACTTTTTAACTTGAAATCAATTCTGACATTTAATTTTACACTTCAAATGCAACTATCATACAAAAGGATCTTAGGGGTGATTCTGAAATTTATAGAAGTAATTTTAGAATCACTCCTGACTAATTTCTGAAATGAACTCAGTATATTCAAATGAAGATTTTGAAGTTATATATGAAAAATAGATGAATTACACAGCCACTCATTCAAGCCATGGCTGCAGGAGATCATTGCCTTCCTAGACGTCAGCCTCGATCAATTTACTGAAAAAATAATTAACACATTAAGAGAAAGCCACCAGTGTGTATCATAGGCCATTCTATATCTAAAACCTATACAAATATTATCGAGATACCTTGTTGAATGAATCAGAATCAGGCTCGGGTATGGAGTGCCTCAAGGTTGAAGATTTATATCATTAACAACATGTTAGTCACATAAAAACAGAGACACCCATAATAACAAAGCTGGGTTCTATTCTAATGCAGTGGCGTACACATTCATAAATACTTGCTATCAGTATACAAATTTAAGATACCATCTACTCTTGTTCATCAAATGCGTCAGAACATCTTCAACATGAGAAAGTTACACGAGGAAACTAGAAGAATTACTTATCCACTCATTTAAGCCATGGCTGCAGGGCATCGTCAGCTTCGCGCTCATGGATAGCCTCCAACAATTTCCTGAAAGAATAATGAACACATTAAGAGAGCCACTAGTGTGTATATCAATTCATAGGCGCAAAAGAGTTTAAGAGTTAAAGTACCCAGCTACTCGTCTTCATCAAATGCAGCTGCATCTTTAACATCCACTGTGAAACTATATTCCTGGTCGCAGCCCAAGTACGAATCACACATGAAATAAAGGGTGTACGATTTCTTTCCGGTATCTGCAGGTGCAGTGAAATCAAGCTTGACCTTTGCCTTCCTTTGAAGAGAAACTCTTTTAATCGCTAGTAGCTGGTTACTCTTTGTGTCGCCGACAACAAGCCACCAGCCTTCTTCTTTGGCTTTAGGATACCTTAAAGCATCCACAGGCCCAACCTCGGTCCTCCCATCAAGATCCCGCTCAAGTGTAACCTGCAGTGTTACGTTCTCTCCTGCTGCAACATTCTCACCATCTAGTACCTCATATGCCATATCAATATTTGGAAACCGATTGCAAAAGCGTGCAATGTCCAGCAACTGCGAATCGGACATCTGAAGTAGTTCATGCCTTTCGTTATCCTCCATTTCCACCAGGTCAAATATTGTCTCTATGTTCTTTCCAGAGTTCTCTTGGCATCTCTTGGCTAGCTCCTTTGTGAAATGTGGTAGCTGAAGAAGCATGGAATCCCGCTCCCACAAGCCTTGGGTTACCATTTGACTGACTTCCATTGCGAGAAGGGCAAGGCTCAGCCAACCATTGCTTGAAATGACATCCACCATTGCCTGTAGCAACCTACTGGCTGAAATGACTACCTCTCGTTGATCCAATGCCAAGTTACCACCAACAGATTGCCTTGAGAAATAAGCCTGCAGCAAAGCATTTGCTTTGACATGTGGGTCTGTGCATTTCGGATTTTCGAATGAAAATCGCTGATGATTAATCAATCTACGAATCAACTCTTCTTCACCCGGTCGTATTGGAAGCAATGCATACTCAGAAGCTGAAGCCAGAATCTCCAAAAGACCCTTCATCTTGGTTTTAGCAGTTAAAGAAGAACTGAAACGCTCAATAGTAGTGTAACTAATGTAATAATACGATGCTATCATACCAAGATTAGATGGAGACAAGTCCATGTCATCCTCAATGCTGATGCACTTGCTTGCTTCTAAGTCACTCAACGTGTGCTCAACAAGCTCAGAAAGGTGGTCAGAAAGATGCCTATGACTGACACCTTGAAGATTATAATAATTGGGATTCTGAGTAAGCCTTCTGTACATAAGAGTCCACGTAATATAATCAACAGCATCTTGCTTGTTCTCAATAATTCCAGCAACAATTTCTGCATTTATATTATCATGGAGAAAATGGTGTAGGTGGCTTTCAACAGGGAAAGCTTCATATAAGAATTTCTTGTAGTATTCTTTACGGGGTGCATGGCAGAGAATCACACATTTCCCAGAATTATCAAGTAGTGGTCGACTAGCATGGCCCATCATCTGCATCAAATCAGTAACAGGATAATCGGTGTGAGCATTTTCTCTTCCATCATAATACTGTGTTCCCATTACTACTACCAAATGGGCTGACAATGGAACACCCCAACACATCGAGCTGCTTATAACACAAACTTGAATCCAACCTGCTTCAAACAGTTGCGTCACAACTTCTTGATCCAAGCTAGACAATCCCTCATGCAAATAGCCAACTCCATGACGTAAAATGGCTTTCAGCATCTCATCGTTGATCTTGTCAACAAAAGGCTCAATGTCTTCAAGAGATCTCAACAAAAATGGCAATTTCTCTCCATTATCTGCACTTGAGTACGTCATTATATCCACCGCTGTCAGTCTGACGTGCTTTCTCGTGGGAACAAAGACAATAGCAGGCTTTCCATTCTTTGCATGCTGAACAATAGCAGTGTATGTTGGTTTCGTCATTGCCTGCATTCTGGCTTCAAAATTAGCTATATCCACCCCCTGAATATGAATCTCCAAAGGAACAGGGCGAACACCAGGCGGAAAATTGAAGAGACCATGAGAAGTAGCCCCTATCCAATCCCCAATATCTTTTGCATTTGCAAGAGAAGTAGAAAGAGCCACAATTCGAATCTTGTTCTCAATCTGACTAGCAATATATCTCATCCTCGACACAATCACCTCCAATACAGGACCACCTTGACCCCCAATCAAGTGAAGTTCATCAATAATAAAAAGACTGACCTGTTGAACATACTTTCGTTGTTTCCAACGACGAGATAAAGCATCCCATTTTTCAGGGGTACTAATGATTATTTGACCTCTCTCGAGAAGCTTCAAATCTGTAGCCGTTTCCCCTGTTAACTCAACAACACGGATTCCAAGTCCCTTTCCAAACTTCTTATCCCAATCCCTGTAACGTTCTTTGGCAAGAGATTCGATAGGGGCAATGTACACAGCACGTAATACGTTATCCTGTCCTTTCTGATAATTCCTTAATATAGCAAACTCTGCACATATAGTTTTTCCACTTCCAGTTGGTGCAGCAACTAGAACATTGTCGTCTGTGTTATACAGTACGGTAAAGACTTGAGTCTGAACAGGATTGAAATGCTTGAAATCTTGATAAAGAGCTTCATAAGATGGATTTCTTAATGCAGTCACAGGAAGAGGTTGCAAGTCTAACAACTCCGTTGGTGGGGGGAACTTTTCTGGCAGAATGAGGTGCCTAAAAGAGACCGGCAAAATAGTTTGTGACCCTAGCCATCTATCTGACACAACACGTATGAAATACTGTGGGGGTAGTGGTTCACATATTGGCACCGTGAAATTCAAAGTGTGATCCTCATCAATGTACTGCTTCTTCAACAAGAAATGCTCATGATGATGTATAAATTCACCATCATTATCCTCCACAAGTACCCAGAACGACTCTACATATCCATGAACCTTGTCCTCCCACTGGAAGTCTGGTGTTATTGTAAGCTCAACTCTCAGAACTGTACGTGTAATTGGCTGAACATGTGCCGCCAGATTTAATTTAGGGAATTGATGGATGAACTTATGTAGAGTTCTACCCATTTTTGGGGCACGTATAAGCTCACCTAGCTCCTGCGATGAGAGATCATAATACCGTTCCCAAGCCAAATCCTTCTTCTCAAGCTTCATAAGAATATCATTGGAGATACCATGGAATTGCCGGAGAGGTGTCTGGACACTCCACATTCTTTTACTCACCATCTTGCACAAGTTCAAGGCCTTCTCAGCAAGTTGTGCCCATCCTCGTTTCAGAACAATCTCAAAAAGAGCCCGCATAAGCCGCCCAGCACTCTAATTTCATGAAGGAAGTTATATTAATTCAACGAAAACCAAATTAGCATAGGCCTTAGTATAGGACAAATAAAATTAGTACAGACAATAAAAGAAGTTTAAAAAAGAACAAAGCTTGCAAGAGTCCACAAGATGAGTTCTAAATTACCATTAATAACAAAGAATAAGCTTTAAGATTGAAGTGTGATAATTCAATTTGTATAAATTTACTGAATAAAAGCCAACTGAACAGACCTGAGTTATGAACACCATGTCAGATGTCAGTGACAGCCCTTCCAATTTTAACTGAGATATATACGCTTGCAGCAAAACATTGATCTTGGCACTGGGTTCCTCCAAGCTTTCCTTGATAGGAATTGGAACACGTTCCAGCAGCTTTGCTAATTCCATTTTTTCATCTTGTCGCACCGTTACATATTTAAATTCTTCACTCAATGAGAACAAACGACATAGTTCAATATCCCCCATCATTGGCTTCAAATGCTCATTGTAAGTGGATATTGTTCCATGTGTTATATAGTAGTAGCTAGCAATGCGACCCAAGTCCGTAACTTGGAAATACCCACTTTTCCGATCATACTTCACAAGATTATTTTTATCTAAAATTGTAGCAGCTGAATGAATCTGCAAACATGAAGTATCCTCATAATAAGAAAAACGGAAGTATCCTCATAATAAGAAAAACGGAAGTATCATCATACAAAACTACTATATTAAATAAGAATCATATTTATCAGCAACACAATCAATATGTATCCCACAAGCTGTTTTTCAAACGCAAGTGTAATGCAACATGCATTATTCTGGACAGTTTTCTGCACAAGGAAATACGAAACTTGTTGACTCAGGTCAGAGAGGAATAGAAGAAATTTTTTAACTAATATTGCAAAGCTTCTCCAGCCTCTAGGTAGTTTTCCCTTTAAATTTTGTCTATTTCCTTTTACTTTCCTACAAAGTAGAACCTCTCGTTGATTTTCTTTCGACGAGTTCAGTATAGCACCACCCATTATTTTTAAAAGAAACGAACTCTTTTTTTTCTTTTTCTGGCCCAGAGCATGAAACTTCACAGTAATTTGATATAAGCTAGAAGAGGGAATAGCTCCAACCCATGAGAGCTTACACAAAACCATTTTAATAGTTTCTATTGGTTCTTTTCATAATAAACTTCCTCGTCATTACTGATCTATTTCTGATAAATGGAACAGTTTGCCACATATATCAATTTATAATGCCAACTTTCATCTTCTACCCTATTTGACTATTGAAGATGATAATTCATAAGGCTACTAACATCTTAGTATATATAGTTGGTAGAGGTTATTTTTGTGGGTCATAGGTCCTCTACTCAAGCATCTCCTTTGGGCATTAGGTTGAGGAATAGGTAAACTATTTGATCCATTGTGACCGAGTGGCTTGGAGAATCAAATGCTTCATTCTGCAGACTGAAGCATATCATAAAAACTATTCACGATCCATTTACATCTTCATTGTTCATATATTCCTATTTTCTGTTCATTCTAGACTACAGATCACAATCATAATAATCACCGCCTAGCATGTTGTATAGCCACTTTTCTTTTTAATCTTGTTTTGATCTTAAAGTGAAGTGTTGTTTCTTTCTACAAGTAAGAAAATATTTCTGAAACGATAATTATCACCTATCATATTTGTTAATATGATTTTCTGAAGTGTTGAATTTTAATCATCTGACACCTAAGACCTAAAACCTAAGACCTAAGATCCCAAACACATGGAAACAATGAACATTCTACAAATAACATGCAATCCAGCAAAAAACCAATATTAGACATTTTCAAGACGACAAAAATGAAGTATTTTGAACATACCAAATCAGCTCTCCTCTCTTCCAATGTTATATCCCTTGTAGGAGCATCAGCTGCTAGTCCATAGAGGGTGGGATTCCTTAGCATACGAACATACAAGTAAGTATATCCCAGCCAATTAGACGCTTCTCTTGCATTTTGAACCGTTCCAAGAACAATTTCTGCATTTAATTGATCGGCCAATTTGGACACAAACTGACTTTCAATTGGTAGCTGTTGGTTCATTAGTGAAAGATAATACTGTAACTCACTATGTCCCGTGATGATTATTCCCGTTCCCTCAGAATCAAATTGTGGTCTTCCTGCACGACCCAGCATCTGCATAACATCTAGAGGACTCAACTCAGTCCATGCTCCTTTCTCTGGATTGTAAATTTGAGTTCCCTTGATAATAACACAATGAGCTGGCAGATTCACACCCCAAGCAAGAGTAGCCGTTGAAACCAAAACTTGAATATGACCATCAGCAAAAAGATCCTCAACAAGTTGGCGATCAACCCTTGTCATCCCAGCATGATGAATTGCAAAACCATAGGGTAGAAGGTCTTTGAGCTCATTACTTTTAACTAAATCAGTATGAGTGTGAAGAATCTCACGGCTAGCACTGTCCTCCTTCAAGAATCTGCTAAGTGTATCATTGGCAAGAGCAGCATCTCGTATAGCACGAGCTGTTTTGGATGTTTCTTTCCTTGAATGGACAAAGATAAGAACCTGATGCTTTCCTGCAAACGACATCACCTTCTCATAACAGAGATCGTTCATCAATTGGAACCTCTGCAATGGCTTCTTCACCGTTATTCCAATGTACTGTTGATAGAGTGCGACTGGTCTATAGCT
The DNA here is from genome assembly GCF_000004075.3 of Cucumis sativus. Taxonomy (NCBI): domain Eukaryota; kingdom Viridiplantae; phylum Streptophyta; class Magnoliopsida; order Cucurbitales; family Cucurbitaceae; genus Cucumis; species Cucumis sativus. Next base: position 11,429,189 of record NC_026657.2, read on the forward strand.
ATTGTCAAAATGGAACAGACCTTTCTTTGGATCAACTCGCAAAAATAATGCTACGTCTTCATAATTAGGGAGTGTGGCTGATAATCCCACCAGGCGGATATGCTCCTTAGTGGTCTCAATTTGCCTCACAGTTCTGGCAACAATGCTTTCAAGAACGGGACCTCTGTTATCATGAAGAAGATGAATCTCATCAATAATCAAAAGCTTTACAAGTTGTGTGTATGTGCGGTCACCTGACTTCCTAGTAATGATATCCCACTTCTCTGGAGTTGTCACAATAATTTGAGTCTCATCAATCTGTTGACGAGTCAATGTTTGATCTCCACTAAGTTCCCGTACTTTGACACCATAGTCCTGCAAGCGATTAGATAGATTGCCAACAACTTCAGCAACAAGGGCTTTCATAGGTGCAACATATACAATCTTATAATCATTGTGGTTGTACGAACCATCTGGATTTGTGTGTAGAGCAATCTGCTGTAGTATAGTAAGGACTGCAACGTTGGTTTTTCCGGCACCAGTGGGAGCACACAAAAGAACATTGTCGGCTTTAAAAAGGGCAGTCTCGTAGACTTTACTCTGCACCCTATTTAACTGAGTCATTCCCTTAAAAGCTGGTTGTGCCCAATCTGGCATGGAAGCAATTTTAACAAATTTCTCATCGCTACCAAAAGGCTTCGCATTCAGTTTAGGTACATGAATCTCTTCATAACCCTTACCCAGATGTCTGTATGATCCATCAGGAAGTACACACTTGTTGTTTGCCATCAAAAGACTACCTTGTTGAAATGCAATACTGTCGAGATCAAGCAATTGGCTCTGTCCAGTCAACCCCCCGTTGTCCATATCTCTCTCAACGGGGTCCCTCCTTCCCCTTTCCGCATCCCCTCCGCTCTCATCCTTCAATCGACGAGCCTCTTCTCTAATACTCTTCTCTAAATTCTTTTGTCGTTCTTTTGCTGTCGCTCTAGTAGCATGCAGCTGCTCAAGAATTGCAGCTAAATCTGGACCCAGATGCATCATTTCCTCCTCGATTTTTTTTCTCTCTTCTTGGTCTTCAGATCTAGCCAAACGGGTGCACCATACAACCTTCAACCGATTCCGTAGAAGAAATTTTACAAGGCTGAATTTTTCAAACTGGAGGTGCACCAACAACTTAGTCTCAATTTCTCGGTCGTCACCTTCAGCCAGTATCTTCAGTACCTCTTCTGCAAGCTTCTGACATTGCTGTGGATCAATTTGTTGCTCGTAAGCCTGAGAGATTTTCCTCTGGAGCCAGTAAGCATCAATATCCTGAACATTCAGGTTCATACCTCCATCATTTTCCTGCAAATCATCGTCATCAATTCCCCCATCCATCTGCATAGCCCCAGAACCATTAGGCTCTGCCACATCATCCTCATCTTCTTCATCCTCCTGAACCATGTCAAGATCGCTCTCTTCCTCCTCCTCATTCTCCTCGAATTCAACAGCAACACCTATATCATCATCAAGAGCACCGTCCCCATTAGCAGTGGCAGGCCCAGTAGCATCATTCCCATCTTGATAATCCGTAATAAGCCTCCCAATGGATACCAACTGATCGAATACATTGTTTGGAATAGGATTCAATAATTTCTCAATTTCCTTTTTCTTGTCCGGGTTCTTGAACGAATCATTTTTCAAAACCGCCAAAATCTCATCCGCCGCACCACTCACTATACTCAACGGTTGCCCACCCAATTGCTGTTGAATGACACTAAGCATAGCCTCATAAGCAGCCCTAGTCTCCTTAGTCTTGGGCATGTAAACACCTTCTTCAGTAGAAGTAAGAACACTTTCTTCCTGAAGTCGACGGCGCTTGCCTTGCCTACTGGGCTGCGGCTCCGCAATGGGGTCGAGCTCTTTCTTCTTCCTCTTGGATTTCTTGAGTTTCTCATCCAATTCCGGAGGTCTACCTCTATAAGCCCTGTCGCCAAAGCTTTTGGGATCGATTTTTCCATAAAGAGACTCGGGCTCGCCTGTGGGTTCATGGGTGTCGCGAGGGCGAGAGTCGGTGGTGAGAACCAAACTGGAGTTGGCTCGGTACTCGTATTGCTTAAAGCGAGCGTGTGCTTCGGCACCACCACCCAGATGCGCCATTATAGAAGTTAAAAGAGTTGAAAGAAGAAACTAGGGTTTTGAGGAAAGGAAGAAGACGCTCCCAAACCCTTCGAAATGTAACAAACGGATCAACTTCCCCTTTTCTATCACGGTCTCACCATATTCTCTGACTTCTCTTCATGTTTGTTTTCCTTTTTCTAAATAAATATTTGAATTTTATTTAACCGACCTTTTTACCCTAAAAATTACAAAAAAAATAAAAATAAAATCAATGATAACAAAATAAACCATCAAAATTTCACCAGTCATTTATCCAATTCATTGTTTAATTTTCAAAGAATAAATCAATCTAGTAAGTACGAATTTATATTTTCAATACTTACTACATATAATCAAACATTTCACACTTTATTAGACATTTTTAGTTTAAAAATCTATTCAACCTCGAACTTAGAAATTTAATAACCTATTACCACAAAAACTAAATTGAAACTTCATAATAGGACTAAATATGTAACGGTAGATAGGTAATATCTTGACTAGTTGAGTTTTTTTTTCAAATAATAAAATTAAAAGTGCATTATATCATGAGTCGATATAGTGGTAAATATATTACTTGATGTTAATAGTTAAGGAGGTCATAGGTTGAATTCATAATCATCCACCCGAAATTTAATATTCTCGAATTTTAACATTGTAAGATAATTTAAGTTGATTAGTCACACATGCCAATATAGTTCAATAAAGAAAAAAAACAATATTTTATGAACTTAGTTAATCAACACTAAAACAATATTTTATGAACTTAGTTAATCAACACTTAAAACATTCAAAATGTGAGAATGGGAGGTAAATATTTTTGAAAAATTACAAAAAAAATTTAATAATAGATTTGAATTAAGAAACAAATATATTTATATATGTATGGGGTTGTATGTTTTAAAATAAAATGTTTGATGTTTTTCATCTATAACGTGAAAGATATTGTGGATGGAAATATTGGGGGAGATAAAAAGGTTAATGCTATATTGAATTCGATGATAGTAAAATACAATAACAGAAAGAGTGGGTAAGATTATATATTTGCGAAAAGCTATCTTCACTACCTTATCCAACCCAAACACCACATCAACTGTCGGAAGAAGGGAGATGGCTTCCATGGCTCAGCAATTTACTGGGTTGCGATGTGCTCCTCTTTCTTCATCGCGTCTCTCCAAGCCATTTTCTTCTAAGCATTTTCTGAACAAATCCCGTTCGCTTCCTGTTCAAGCTGCAGTCATTTCGGGCCCTATTCCCAGTCCTCAGACCAGGGAGCGTTTCAAGCTCAAGGAGGTCTTTGAGGAGGCTTATGAACGTTGCCGTAATGCCCCTGTAGAAGGCATATCTTTCACTCTTGAGGACTTCCATGCCGCTCTTGAAAAATACGACTTCGATTCTGAATTGGGAACTAAGGTTATTTCTGGGTTGTCGTTTTTTTTTTCCTTTTCAATTGTGTATTTTTGTGGGGGCGTTTAGTTGATTATACTGGATGGGATGTCGTGAAGTTTAAAGGGTTGTTGGTTTGATGTTTGGGAATTGGGATTTTTTTATTTATTTTTTAATAGTGGTGGGTTTTAGTTTGTTTATGTAGTTCGATGATTTTTCTTGTTAATTACATTGGATTCTGGATTCTGTAACGTTGAATGTTTTGCTAATTTGATGTTATGGGAATTGGGAAGTAACAGCAATGAGATGCTTGAGGTGCATTTGAAGGAGATTGGGTTGTAATTTATGCAGTGTCTCTTTTCAGGTGAAAGGTACTGTGTTTTGTACGGATAATAATGGAGCACTTGTTGACATTACTGCCAAGTCATCTGCATATTTGCCATTGCAAGAGGCTTGCATTCACAGAATCAAGCATGTAGAAGAAGCAGGAGTATTTCCTGGCTTGAGAGAGGAGTTTGTTATTATTGGTGAGAATGAATCTGATGATAGCTTGATTTTGAGCTTGAGATCCATTCAATATGACCTGGCTTGGGAGAGGTGCAGACAGCTTCAAGCAGAGGACGTTGTTGTCAAGGGTAAGGTGGGTATTTCTACTCCAATTTTTGGTGCTTTTGTTTGTATACGTCGTCTGAAACGTGGGTGTGAGATCGCTGTCTAGTTGGGTAATAGGAAACTAAGATGTGTTATAGCATTTGCAGCATCATTTACCGAGAGGGGGATGGTTGTTCTATGCCATTTATCACTTGTTGTGCTTTTTTATACTCGTGTTTTTTTCCATAGGTCATTCATTTTAAATAACCACGAGACTCAAAGGCTTAAGGTTATGATTTCTTGTGAATGTTGTTCTATGCTTGTTATCGTTTGTTGTGCTTTTGTCGTACTCATGTTTTTTTTTCCATAGGTCATTCATTTTAAATAACCACTAGACCCAAAGGCTTAAGGTTATGATTTATTATAAATTTAATTTGTGGAGTTGGACATTTGCGCAAGGCTCAATAAGTGATTACGAATTAAGACTAGAAAATGGCATTTCGCAATGCCATACTAAATCACCCTTAAATATTAAAAGAAAGAAAGGTGCTAGGTTACTGTAAATTTTATATTGTATTAGTACTTAACAATTCATATGTGGCCATTTCTTCTGTGTTCAATGTTCAGGTGGTCGATGCTAACAAAGGTGGAGTTGTGGCAGTTGTGGAAGGCCTAAGAGGGTTTGTCCCTTTCTCACAGATATCAACGGTAATTTCTCGTAGCTATTGAGGACACTCACATTTTGAGAGTTCTTCTGGTTTTATTTATATATAATATATAACAGACTATAGTTACTGCTGGAGTAAAGCTTATTAGTTTCTCACAATTGTTAATCAATGAATGGTTGGTTGTACGTGGTGTTATTTGCAAAGGTCATGCTGATTTTCCACTTCCTTCCCCCACAATTATCAATTGGATACATTGGTACTATTTTAGTTTTGTTGATGTTAGTTATATACTGCTGATTAACGCCATGCCTGTTTTGTCTTTTTATCCCTGCAATGTTTCAGAAATCAAATGCTGAAGAGCTTCTCAGCAAGGAGCTTCCTCTAAAGTTTGTGGAGGTTGATGAAGAACAATCAAGGCTTGTCCTTAGTAACCGTAAGGCCATGGCTGACAGCCAGGCACAACTTGGAATTGGATCAGTGGTCACCGGGACAGTTCAAAGCCTTAAACCTTATGGTGCATTCATTGATATTGGTGGAATCAATGGTCTTCTTCATGTTAGTCAAATCAGTCATGACCGGATATCGGATATTGCAACAGTCCTTCAGCCTGGGGACTCTCTCAAGGTAATTTAATGCCTTTCAAGTGATTTTAAGGTGCTTCTTACTCTCATGATTTCAAGTTTTACAATGAGCTCTTTTGGCATAGGTCATGATATTGAGCCACGATCGTGAGAGAGGCCGAGTTAGTCTCTCTACCAAGAAGTTAGAGCCCACTCCTGGGGACATGATTCGCAATCCAAAGCTTGTTTTTGAGAAGGTATCCTCTTTGCTGACTAGAGTTATCTATTTCTGTTATTTTTGTACCGATGCTGCTTTTTCTTGTTATACGTGGATTTACTTGCACAGGCTAACGTGCTTTGGTCTTTCAGCTACAATGCTACAATCTCATTTCATTAGTTAAAGTGCAAATTTTAATATGGCCAAGGTTTTGTGCTTTCTAGGGTAGCAGAAACTGCTGACTAATTGCTATTTCACCTTCACCTTAGCATGTCTTTTTTTTTTTTTTCAGATTTTTAAAACTACGATTGCTAGACTTTTGGTGGTTATCCCTTGAATGTTTTTTTTCTTTATATTTGTAAGTGTTCCGACCAGTTTACACGCCCCTCAACTAATCTCATAGGACAACCCATCTGACCTAAAATCTAGAGTCATGTGGAGGGAGTAATGCTTAAAACCTCTGCTTTGCTGGTAAATTTGGATATGGATAGTAGTAAATATTTTGAAAATAGAAAGTAATCTTAGAGTTTCTGATCCTTTGTTTTGGGAAGTCTATTGTTAGAGCGCACTTGATAGTTGATAGGAATATTTGCAATCATTACTTGAAGGCCTATATGTAAACTTATGTACTTTCAGTTGGGGTTATATTTCTTTTTTCTAGATTCTTGTTTTCGATTACAGAGTTCATTTCCTATCAAATAGTGAAAAAAGGAGGAAGAAGCAAAATAGCAAGAGATATAATTGTAACTTTGATCTTTTTTCCATCTGCAGGCTGAGGAGATGGCACAAACGTTCAGGCAAAGAATAGCCCAGGCAGAGGCATTGGCACGTGCAGACATGCTTAGGTTTCAGCCTGAGGTACTGTACAGCCATCTATCCTTGAGATTTCTAAACTGTACCTTGAGAATAAAGAAAAAGTTAATGATAAATGCAATTAAATGGTACGTGTCGGAGTTCTAAACCATAAAGTGGAAAGTACATCGAGTCATTCACTTTGTGGTAGTATAATTGAGTACATGGTTTTACAGTTAGTACTGGCTTCGTGACTGAGGATGTATTCTTTATATTGGCTCACCATCCTGCTTTAGCTTAAACTCTCTCTATTAACCAACTTGATAAACAATCTACATCAATGCTCAGTAGGGTATTGTGTTGAATGTTCATATATTTTTTGTGTTGATATCCAATGGTTTATGAGAATTCTCGTAGGATAGTGTTGGACATTCCTATGGTTTAAAAGTGTATTGGGTATAAATTTTGGACTAAACGTATGTCTTTTTTATTAGAAATTAGAAATGTTTCTAACTAATTAAGAATACCTTTCCCTGTGGAGTACCATCAAAAGCATTTTAAAGTGCGTTTAAAAGAAACAGTTGTTTTTAACGATGGTTGAAAATGCTTATAGAAGTAGTCACTCACATGAAAGTCTCTCTAGTGTCATTGAAACACATTCCAAGTCCTCACTAACGATATCATATGAATAAGTTTTTCCAATCATCTGTTGTCGTCTTGTGTTTCTCTCTACATCATAATATCTATATATGTTGGATTTGAAATTAAATGGTTACTTGTTTTAACCATACAGAGTGGTTTGACTTTGACTACTGATGGAATATTGGGACCAATTACTCCAGAGTTACCTGTAGAGGGTTTAGATTTGAATGATGTACCTCCAGCTGAAGAGTGAAGATTCTTTCCCACCGTTGTATTCTGTACAATGTTTCACTTTGTATACAAACTTCTGCCATTGTAATTGGGTACGCAACTTCGTCCTTTCTGTCATAGCTTAGTGTTGAATGGTTGATGAAAGCCCATTTGCTAGTTTATTTTCGTTCTCTATTCTTTTCTTTCATTTTTATTTTAAGGAAACACAACTTTTCATTGATAAAATTAAGAGAGACTATCCTTCAAAATACAAGGACACAAAAAGAAGAGACACAAACTTTAAACGATATAGTCCCAAGAATACCATGAACTAAACCGACAAGGTGGCCCCTCTCAATTGTAGATTCATTTGTTAGTCTGTTCACAAACGACTTTGAAATTTTTTGCCTCTTTTCCTGTCATGGACCATATTTGATTTTCAAAACAACACTTTTCTTCTTCAATATTAAGGCTGCTCACTAACAGACATTTTAAAACTGTTACTAAACAGTTTGGTTGTTTGCTGTTATTAAACAGTTTGGTTGTTTACTGTTATTAACAGTTCAGTTGTTTCAATTTTAGTTTAGTTGTTATACAGTTTTTCTGGTACATTTTCCTTTATAAAAGGAAATACATTGTATCCAAATAATTCAGTTCAGACAAATAAATTCAAACCTTTACTCTCTAGATTTTCTACTACTCTTTCTTTAGGTATCAGAGCCTCAGCTTCGCAGCAATGGCTTCTTCCAAAGGATGGTTTTGGTAAGTTTTAGAAGCCTCCTTGCAACTATTGAAGTTTGAATACTTTTTGGATTTAATAGTTAGAACTTAGACTCCTCCTTGACAAAGAAAGGAGTAACCTTGTCAATAAGGAAAAAAAAAAAAGCATCTTCCTCTATAGACGTCTTGTCTTGTCATTTATAGTTTTAGATTGACTTTCTATTTATTTATAAACATTTTTTTAAAGACTTGGAAAACTAATTCAAACACACCCTTAGTTGTTTTGTAGAGGATATTAGGTATCAAATTCGAAGGTTCGTCTAAAGTGACTATATTGATCTTATTTCAGTTGCAAAACTGTTACATTTACGTCTTTATTTGCTTGCTATCCCATTCGTCATTGTAAGTGAAATCAAAGATGACATCCATTTGAACTACCATCTCTATTTTTTATGTTATATCGCCAATTAACCCAAAAGTAGGGGTGATCATTCAAACTGTAAAAATCGAACAATTTCTCAAAACAAAACCGAATTGAATCGAAAACTTAATGAAAACAAAAATGTGGTTCGTTCAGTTTAAAGAATTATGAAACCAAGTTAGTTCAGTTTGGTTTAGTTTCAATTTTGAAAATCGAATTTGAAACTAAATCAAAATACATAAATCAAGCAATTATGGCGTAAAGGACTAGCGTGATTTGGTTCGGTCAATTTGGTTCAGTTCAGTTAGAACCAATAAATCGATTCAGTTCTGTTTCGCACGTGAAAATTTTAAAACATTCAATTCGATTTTATTTAACCACGAAACGGTTTCTACTCTACCAAAAAATATCAAGTGTATGAATGATGTAAGAGTCGAAGTCTTGGAAATGAAGGGAAAATAACAAAAAAGAACTTAAGGGATTGGGGTTGTGTGCTATTTCTATTTTTAAAAGAGTGGAGTTAGTGTGTTTTAAAATTGATATATGAATGGGAAGACAAGGAAGGTTGGACCGTCCATTGAATTGCAAATGAGTTCAGCCATATCATCTTGTATTTTGGATTGGCCATTCACCACCAAACATCCTTTGTGTGATGGTAAACCATGTGAGGCCACTATCTTACCCTCTTTGTGAACTTCATATCATAAGATAATGTTGTTTTTTTCCTCATGAAATATGGGCAAACCATCCATTTATCTTTTGATATTTTGGGATCTTTATCTATTATTTTCCTTACCATTTGTGGGCTTTATTGAAAATAAAAAGAGAAAATACTAATATAAGTAACTTTGTGGTTGCTCTTATAATTATCTCTGGATCAACTATGTGTTGTTGTTGTGAGCATATCTCATTTGTTTAAACATATATTACTGATAACAAAGTTACAGTATATTTGATTTTTTTTTATTCGAAGAAATAAGTCTATAAACACTCATTTCACCTCTAACTTTCTTAATTCGTTATCTACTGCTTAAAAAATCAAGTCAAATGTTCAAATTCTCACACTTGTATGTTGAAGTAAAAATATGGACCAAATTATTTTCAAATAAAATATCGATAATTATGTGTGTAATCAAAATTGATTTGAACTCTATTTTTGTACTTGTCATTATTTTTTAAAATTATAAAAAATGATAAATAAAAAATAAATCTGAGATAAATATTGTGCAATGGGTTGAAAATTTTAACTCTATATATTGATTCTTTCTGTTCATTCTTATTAAATTGTGATTGAAATATTCTCACATTTTTTTTATTAGTTTGATATCACCAAAAAAAATGAATAAACATTTTCTTTTAAATTTTAGAAAAAGTATGCAACAAAATGTCGCTAATATAATTATAACACATATAAGAGACGTTTTAATTTGTTTTACAATTATAAAAGGTTTCTTTACTCATCAAAATTAACTTTTAAATTTCTACCGTGTAATAATTATAGAGAGACGTAGGATTGATGCCTCTAAACTCAGCGGTAGAAAGACGTGTTGAGCTAATCTTATTTTGACGATCTTCTCTAATTTCTACATAAATATCCTCACAATTGCTTAGGTAAATGAAAAACAAGTTAAAATTAATATATTGATATTTTTGTAGACACCAATATTGTAAACCTTGGTTGAATATATATATTATTAATTTGAAGTTTAATATTTATAAAAAAAAAACAAAATGAAAGAAGGAGAAAGTAAATTAATTAACTAATTAACTTCAAAAGGGTTTAATCAGAAAATGATAAAAAGAAATGTAAGAGTTACGCAGCGCAGCCATTGTCGGAAGCACACATAGCCGAAATTATTATTTTATTTAGGGGTTGAAGAAGAAAAACAGAAATCAAAAGCTTAGCGATCCCAAACACAAAGGTGAAGCCTTCCCATCCAGTTCCTCCAAATCATCAACCATGGCTATGGCGAGCTTTGCTAGACGGAAGGCCTTCTTCTTCTCCAGAAATGCCTCTCACTCTTCCTCCGTCGATGTTCTCAAGCTCACCTTCTCCAGGGGCTTCGCTTCATCGGGATCTGATGAGAATGACGTCGTCGTCATCGGCGGTGGTCCTGGAGGCTATGTCGCCGCCATCAAGGCTGCTCAGCTTGGCCTTAAAACCACCTGCATCGAGAAGCGCGGGACTCTTGGTGGTACTTGTCTCAATGTTGGTTGCATCCCCTCCAAGGTCATTTCCTCGCTTCTCAGATTTGTTTCTTCGTTTTTTTTTCTTGCGTCTTTTTCTCTTTCTAGTTCTTGTTGAAGTTTTCGATTTTCTTTAGATATGGTGTTTGAGTGGGTTTTTTCCCTTTTTTTTTTGGTCTGTTTTGTCAACTGCCCTAATATAATTGCTGGTTTGCTGAAACTCTCAGTTTTTTCTTCAATATGGTTGAATTTTTAGGTTTTGAACTCTATTCTATTTAGGAATGTGAAATGATTATCTCCAGTTTCAGCTTTTTCCTAGCCATTGGTTAAGAAATGATTGAATTTTTTGTGTTTTTTACGGTATTCTCTGATTGAACTTTCCCGTGAAATCAATGGTGTTGAATCAAATATGATTAGCATAGCATGTCTCAATAATGTTGTGCTGATTGTCCATTAATGGCTACTCGTTTTGCTGACCACTGATTCAATATTTAGATCATTAGATGCAAGTCCAAGTCTCTTTAACATATAGGTTGTGATTTATTTGTATAATTTCAGGCTCTTCTCCATTCCTCACACATGTATCATGAAGCTAAACATGCATTTGCAAACCATGGGGTGAAGTTTTCTTCTGTTGAAGTTGATTTGCCTGCCATGATGGCACAGAAAGATAAAGCAGTCGCTAATCTGACTCGAGGTATTGAAGGCTTGTTTAAGAAGAATAAAGTGAACTATGTAAAAGGTTATGGAAAGCTAATCTCCCCTTCTGAAGTTTCTGTTGACACCATTGATGGGGGAAACACGGTTGTGAAAGGAAAGAGTATTATAATTGCTACTGGTTCTGATGTCAAGTCCTTACCTGGGATCACCATCGATGAGAAGAGAATTATTTCATCTACTGGAGCTTTAGCTTTGACTGAAATTCCCAAAAAGCTTGTGGTTATTGGGGCTGGTTACATCGGCCTAGAGATGGGTTCAGTATGGGGACGACTTGGCTCAGAGGTAACTGTTGTTGAGTTTGCTTCTGAAATTGTCCCCACCATGGATGCAGAAGTTCGTAAGCAATTCCAACGCTCTCTAGAGAAGCAAGGAATGAAATTCAAGCTCAAAACTAAGGTGGTAGGAGTTGACACATCTGGAAATGGCGTAAAGCTGACCCTTGAGCCAGCTGCTGGTGGAGACCAGACCACTCTCGAGACTGACGTTGTTCTTGTTTCTGCTGGTAGAACTCCATTCACTTCTGGACTTGGACTTGAGAAGTTAGGAGTGGAAACAGATAAGATAGGTCGGATTTTAGTGAATGATAGATTTGCCACAAATGTGCCTGGAATCTATGCTATTGGAGATGTGATTCCTGGGCCAATGTTAGCTCACAAGGCCGAAGAAGACGGTGTTGCTTGTGTGGAGTTTTTAGCTGGTAAGACAGGTCATGTCGACTATGACAAGGTCCCTGGGGTTGTATATACACATCCTGAGGTCGCCTCTGTTGGAAAGACAGAGGAGCAGGTGAAGGAGCTTGGAGTTGCCTATCGTGTTGGGAAGTTTCCATTCATGGCAAATAGTCGAGCCAAGGCAATTGATAATGCTGAAGGTATCGTCAAGATATTGGCTGAAAAGGAAACAGACAAGATATTAGGAGTGCATATAATGGCGCCTAATGCAGGGGAGATGATTCATGAGGCAGCAATTGCGTTACAATATGATGCTTCAAGCGAAGACATAGCCCGTGTTTGCCATGCACATCCCACAATGAGTGAAGCACTGAAGGAAGCTGCTATGGCAACTTACGACAAGCCAATTCATATATAAGACACAGTTAAACGTGTGTTATTCCATTTTTTTTTCTTCTTAGTCCATATTTTCATTTTTATCAAAAGGAGCTTGAAGCTTTGAAATGACTTTCTCGGGTCATTTATTTTCCTTGTCACTCTCTTCAGTGAAGGGTTCGAAGTGTTTCAAATACACATTTGCTGTTTTTCAGCTTTCATTTCACTCTGGTTACAATAATGTTGTGCTCTTTATACTCAATTTTCAAATAACATGGAATAGGAATATGTTGAAGAGTTGAATCATTGAAGTTCCTTCGAGTTTGCTTCTATGCAGGAAAATAAGTATGGCAGCAGAACACAAAGAAGGATTTGTTCATTCGAAACTGAAACAATTGTTTTCATAACTAAGTGCAATGTGCAGATTAGTATAAGAAAGCAGCAGAACAAGGCGGGTACAAGAGTTCATACAAATAAACTGGTAATAACAAAACCTTTTTAGTATAAGCATCATCTAAGCTTATATTGTAAAAAGGGCTCACATTTATTCCATAGAACAGATAAGTATAACAATATTCCCAGTTACAGCAGCCATACTTTTAGCCTCCAGATTAGTTGCAAATTAATGTCGGTTTGTAGTCGATAACAATAACTTTGTCCAAGGAAGAAAGAAACTTATTTGCAAATTCCACGTGTGCGGGATGTGATATATACTCTGCTATGCCCTGCGTACTCTCAAAGGTAGATTCAAAGACGTGAGTGAAACCTTGGTGTAGATTTTCAATGCTAACATCCTTGCCACTGTCATGTAGAAGAAAAGGAATTGCTTAAGGTCATTGATGGACTTTAAAGCTAACATTATATGTAAGTAGATATTAAAAGTACCAAAGAAGTTTTTAAGCTATGGAAATATATTATTTTAGCTAGTGTGAAGACCCAGTAGCATGAAAATTTTGTCTGAGAAGCATTCTTTTACTCTTTAAACCGTAAAATATCAATATACTATCTATCTGCAGAAATCTTGTACTCAGCTTCCCCCACCAAGAAAGTATAAGAAACCAAAATACTAGCTCAAGTGGATGGACTTATTATCAACTTATCAATATAGATTACATGCATGATTGTATTTGATTTATAAAATGATCGAGTGACATTGAATGAAGATCAAGAAAACAGGAAACTATACAACAGTTTTCAAAATGGTTTAATACTTTTGTCATCATCACTGCATATTATAAGGATGGTGAATGGCATATAAACCATAACCCGTTAAATCTTGTTATTAATATGGAAGTCATCCTTCATAAATTAAGATTTAAAAGAACGAACAATTGATTTACTCCAAAAATAAATCTTCTATGAGAGAATATCCTAGATGAAAACAAGAGAAAAAAACAGCAAAAAATAACATTTGCTATTTTGCTCAACCTTTTTTTCTTATTATTTTTGTTGATTGGGTAGATAGATCACTTAGCAACGTCACGTAATATTTGGCTAAATAGAAAATGCTTATCAGACTAGCCAAGCGTTGTAGATACCATTACGTTTTTACTTGTTGTCCAGTTATGTTCATGGATACCTTTATCATGATATCTATCTTAATTGCTTGGGCGTTCCAATAGTTTCTTAAGAAACCAGCTTTTAGAAAACAGTTTTGAACAGTTTGGATGTCACTGGTTTTTTGTTCTAAAAAATAGTGAGATAGTTCTGAAAACGGTTCCTCAAAAAAACCCCGAAATTTACAAAAGAACCTTCGGTACTGTACTCTCCACCTGGATTTTCCAAGTCAGCCTTGACGATTCCTTGTGTGGTCCTCTTGAGTGACCCATTTACAAATCATTCTAAAAGAAAGCGTTTTTTAAGGTTGGAGAACAGTTAAAGAAACTCTTCCACGATCATCTTGAGATTCTCCACCCAGGTTGAGCATAAAAAGAGAAAGTTCTATAAATGACCAGGGTGTGAAAAATGGACCAACAGATCCAAAAGGCTTGGAATGGGCTTCTGAGAATGATTCAAGAATTATTTGTTAGTATCTGAGAATGATTCAAGAATTATTTATTAGTATTTTCTCATCGTAACAAATAACCAAGGGCTCTTGGAGGGTTCATTCGGTGAAAAAAGTCTTGCCCTGTTTTAGAGGCCTTGTAGGTACTATCCTCACTAAAGCTTGGCTTTTAAGACATCCTTACTGTATGTATGTAGTTATTCTTTCGCTTTTGAACAAGATTACACTCTCAAATTATGATATACGTTCTTTATTTTGCCAATTCATTCTCTTGTCTCTATACTTTCTGGGTTATACACTACTTTCTTCATCTCCACACAAACTCTGTTGGAGTATGCATCAGATGGAGAGGAAAGTCGTGAGAATATGAATAGAGATAACTGGCATGCCCCACATCATCTGGTCATAAACTCAGCCCTGGAGACTAGCCATCATGTACTAAAATGTGTTCAGAAAGCAAAGAATGACTGCTGGTGCATAACAAGTGTCAGGATACATTCTTGACCCCGGTGCATTTCGTTGGTGGTCGTTTCTCCAAACATGTCAATTCGAATAAGTTTGAGGAGGTTGTTGCTGGTCAAGAATTTGATTATGAGGAAGGGGCATTACATCCAGTGAAAACCAGTCTAGGACTAGGTGTTGCTCTCCTGAGGCTGAGGCCAAAACTAATCAATATTGCTAACTTGGTTTAGTGGTTATGTAAAGATTTAGTAATTCTAGAGGTGGTTGTTTCTTAAGATTTCAAACATGCTGTTTCGGTTAGGTTTGAGGAGCATGCCCCTAGTTAAAGACTTGACTCTAAAGCATTATCCCCTGCATAAACTGGTCAATGGCTAGTATCCCTGATATGGCCAAAGTAGCCTCAAGGAATAATCCTCCAAAAATCTAGATTGTGGATCTTTTATCATAATGATAATACTTGTTTCCAAAAATCGAGATTGTGGATCTTTTATCATAATGATAATACTTGTTTCCAAAAATCGAGATTGTGGATCTTTTATCATAATGATAATACTTGTTTCATACAAGAAGAGAATACTCTTTTTTGTAGAGTTTTATTACAAGTAGAGTATAAAGGAAATTAACCTAGAATATAACCCAATCACTCAATTAACCTCACTCTTCTTGCATCAATCCCTCTCTCGATGCGGATATGGAAAGTTAAAAACTGGTTAATATTTCTTTATTTGTCTAATTTGTTGGTCACGTAAAGGCTAGCCTCCAAACGTTATATAAAACCCACATTTCATTAAATATTCAAGTCCCACATTCCATCCCCATTCATGATAGAGTGATAGTTTTTCTGGCTTGGTGTCTTTGACTCTTTGGCTTGAGAGAAATAAGGGTCTTCAATGATAAGAAATGTTCTCAAGAAGAATACTTTGAAAAGGTTCAATGCCTCTCTTTGGACTTCTGCCACTTAGGATTATTCCTTGAAATGAAACCCATTCTGTAATTTTTTCGTGTTTTTAAGCTGATTTTTCTGGCTCCTTCTGGATCGGACCTCTCCTTTAGCATGGCCCCTTTTTCTTCTTTCATTCATTCACAGTCCAAAAGAAACCTGATTTGAAGCCGACTTATCCCTCCAACACGACTCGACTTTTAACATAAAAACCATTAAGCTCTCAAAATTAAGATGACACCATCAACAAAGACATTGAAGAAGCTAAAACAAAATTCAACAACTGCCGATGCACGAATTAATAACAATACCACAGTAAGCTGATAGATCGGAAAATGCGGTTTCTGGAATGATAAATAATTCGTGATAATATACACTAACATTACTGAATCTGGTAGAAAATAAGGGAAAAAAAAAAACGAAAGTTACCACTGGAAAGCCTTCATAGGTTCAATGAGATTGACGAGATTGGCATATCCCTTGATGAGTTGGTCGATCTGTTCCTCTGAGATTCCATTTTTGAATTTCGCAAGCAAAATGTGCTTGACCACGCCTTTGGAATCCCCCATTAAGCTAATTGGATTGGAAGATAAGGGGCAGTTTTTCGAAATCGGAAAAGAAAGATAACGTAATAATTGTTGAAGAAAGTCGTTGAAGGCTGGAAGCTATATGATGTGAAATTTTTGTTTTTATTGAAATAAAGTGTGTCATACTGACATTAGGACACGTTTCAAGTGATGATGTAATCAAATGAGATTACGAAAGTGATTACATCTATCAAATACCAAATTATTCCACCTTTATAGCAAATTTTTGTATATTTCTGGCTCTCATGTAAGTTTATCAATTAATGAAATAAATTGATATAACAAAGTTTTGTATATTTTTTTTTGGTATGTGATAGAAGTTTATCAATATTTGTTAATGACATAAATGGAGTGAATGTAGAAATAATATAAAATATGGAATTGAAATAAAACTATTATAAAATATAAGATAATTTTAGATTCCAAACCTTATTTTTTTATTATTTATATATATATATATATATATATATATATATATATATATATATATATTGTACGGGAGCTTCACATATATGATAGTTTTATATCTCACGTCTTACTATTTTCATTATTTATATATATTGCACATGAGCTCTAAATATATGATAGTTTTATATCTCACACCTTATTTTTGTCATTATTTATATATATTGTACATAGGCTTCACACTTTTTTTTTTGTTATTTATATATATTAATTATAGATCCACACTCATAAGGCAATCTTAGTCATCAACTAGCATCGAAACAATAACATTTGAAATAAGAAACTAACATCTCCTTATACTAATTTAGATTAACCAAAAGAAAGTTATGATTAGATTACCTCTGAGGTTGAATGTATAGAAACAAAATTTGAAAATTTTGTTTTAAATTGAGTCACTCTACAATCAAACTTGAGAAATGTTAGATTAAATGGCTAGCATGCATTCTTGCAGTAGTTGCAAATTAAAGGAAAAACTCTCAAAATGAGATTTCAAATTGCATTCATAAAAAAATTTGTATTTACAAGTGAAATGATAGAAACATTATATAGCCTCGTAGAAGTTCTATCGTAATTAGTGAAAATATCAAAAGTCTTAAAAGTATTAACTAATTTTTGTACCTTTCAATAACTAATTTCCAACTATCGTCTTTAATTGTTACCATAACTTGTTAAATAAAAATACTATAAAAATGGTATTCAGCCTCATAGTCCACTTCAATCGATAAAAACAACGACTTTCAAATCTCAGAATGGTCATTCGTCTCTTGTATTAGTATGTGGCACATGAAATTCCCGATGAACCAACCCTATCTATTATTGTACATGAAGAATTAATGATTGTTGAATATTTGATACTTTAGATCTTGCAATTGGTTCTTTGTGAACGAGTGGAACACCATGATTCACATCACACACGTTATTCGATTATTTTATTATTTATATATATCATGCACGAGTCTCACACATTTTTTCATTATATATATATATGTGTGTGTGTGTGTGTGTTAAATATTTAAATTCTATAAATGTTTTTCAAAGTGAATATCAGCTTTTCAATTTTAATTTTCCCTTTTGTATTTATTTCTTTCTTTTATATACATATACATACATACATGTATATATATACTAAATAGTTCAATATTGAATGTTGAATTTTTCTTATTAAATTCTTATGTCCTAATTTAATCTGATCATTTATTAATCAAAATTATAACTATCTTTTTTCTAATTTTCAATTTTCATAAAGAAAAACACATATATTAATAAAATATGTTTTTAAATAAATTAAAATAATAATAATAATAATTAAGAGAGGTGGAAGCTTACTCAAAAAATAATAATAATATTAATAACAACAATTGAAGCCACAAATGCACATTACTCGTATAGGTGATTGAATGACATTTTTTAATATTTACGACAAATGAAAAAAACAAAAATTCTAAAATAATTTAAAGAAAAGCTATGGTTCAAATTGCAAATTAAATTCAAAAAACCTAATCTAACCAAAATAGGAAACTATTTTATATCATTAATATGATAAATTTATTGTTGTATCTTGTTGATTTAATCCAAATAGTATGATGAATATGTTTTCTTTTATATATTTTGATGGAAAATTGCAATTAATAACCATTTTAACAATAATAATTAAGGATATAGCAACATTTTTAAAAAATTGCAAATATAGCAAAACTATCACCGATAGACTTATATCGTTGATATACTCCGTATAGTCTATCAGTGATAGACCAATATTTACAATATGGTCTATCGGTGATAGACTTATATCATCGATATAATTTGACCATTTTTGCTATATTTGTAAATTTTTGAAAATATTTATATACACTTAATTATTTTGAATATAATTACTAAATTTGTAAGTATCTCCATTCTGATACATACCAAAATTATTATCTTTGTTTAGATGGTTTTTCTAAGAAATTAGTTTTATTTCAAAAGGAATAAATTATTATTTTTAGATAATATAAATAAATATATATAATATACTAGGTAAATTACTGATAATTACGTTCGTTTGGACTTTTAAATTCGACTAAAAATAGGAAAAGTGAATTTAATAAAAAAAAATTACTCCAAATAAAAGAATGAGTTTGATAAGAAAAATTGAAAATGGAAGATTTAATATTTAGTATATATATTAATTAATTAATTAATTTTGGAAAGTTTAAATTATATCTATAATATTGATATGAACATGTTAATGTTTTTTTTCTATATTAGTAAATAGTTTAATGTTTCTTCAACGTGTGAAAGTTTATTTTAACAACAATCTCTCAATTATGTTAAAAGTAATTGTGTTTAAATATAGAAAAAATATAAAGACGTGTGAAATACGCTAATTAGTAGTTCATCGCCACTATACGTTATATTTTTCCATATCTGTAAATATTTTGATAAACCACTAAAAGTTTTAAAATAGTGTTAGATTATTTAATTTAATAATAATACAGTACTATGAATCAAAATATTTATAAATATAGCAAAATTACACTTAATTAACAACAATGGATTTACTATATGTTGAGATCGATCGAAAAAGGAACAAATCACGATCTATCGTGAATAAAGTAAAATATTTTACTATATTTATAAATATTTTTTGGCTATTTTATTATTCTAACAAAAACTATACACATACATATAATATATAATTATAATGGTATAAAATTTAAAATGCAAAATTTCATTAATATGATATATATACTTAAATTATGCCTTATGAATCAATAAGGGCATTTGGTCTAGTGGTATGATTCTCGCTTAGGGTGCGAGAGGTCCCGAGTTCAATTCTCGGAATGCCCCATTTATTTTTGTTTTCATCACTAATTTTTTCTTCTTCTATGCTCCTAAAACGCAGCACTCATCGTCGTTTCGTCAACACAATGTCTCGTTAAGAGCATTATTTTTTCCTTCCTTCAAATTTCCGACAACTAACCGCCGGGAAACGTCAACTTCCGATCACCGGAATTATTCTTCTACTCCACTGTTCTTCCGCTTTCGAGCTCAGAAGAAGGATACAATTTGAATGGCTGTTGCACATTGCTAATACCTATCCCATATCTGAATCTTTTTGCTGGAAGCTTGAAATAAGGTAGTTGATTATTTGCAGTAGATCTCCACGGCTCTGCTTCGCTCTGTTGATCGATTGCTGATGATTGTGTTACTTGAAGTGGAATTTCTAGCTTGGTAGCTTCGGATTTTTTTTTCTTCTAGATATACGATTTTCAAATACTTGGATTCTGTTTAGTTTTAGTTCATTTCCTGTATGCCACTTGAATTTGTAGTTGAGATCCTTCGCTCTGTTAATCGAAAGCTGGCGCCTGAAATTGGTGCTTGAAGTGGAATCTTTACGATCCCAATAGCTTTGGTTTTTTTTTTTTTTTTTTTTCATAATATATGATGTTCAGATATTTGATTTCGGTTTAGCTTTAGCTTATTTCCGATATGCGTTCGATTTTTTGGTTAAAATCCTTTGCTCTATTAATTGATTGCTGGCGCCTTATAGCGTTGCCTGAAGTGAAGGAAATTATAGCTATAATAGCTTTGATTTCTGTTTCTTATATATATGATGTTTAAAACTCGGATTCTGTTTGGCTTTAGCTCATTTCCTGCATGCACTTAAATTTGTTGTGAAGATCCTCGGTGATTCTTCGATTATGTGCATATGGTGAAATTGGCTTTTCACAAGCCAGGGCTTCATTATGTGAGTTAAGAGCCGCCATTGAAAATAACTCGGGGACAAGGAAGCTCTGGACAGCTTATGAATTTTTATCTGTGTGATAATTTGTCATGACGCCCATGCCCCATGGCAGTCAAAACTTGTTGTAATTTATGAAGGGATTCATTTTTTTCCTTATCTAGTCTAGATTTTGATGATTTGAAAACAATTTAGTGCACCATTTTGATGTGAGTTAAATATTAATGTCTCTGATTTGAAGCGTAATTCTGAGTCTCTGAGTGGCGAGGTATGCATTCACTTGTTTGCAGGATGTTTCTTAAATGAAGTGGTGTCTATAAAAGATAAAGAAGAGAAGAAAAATGAAGAAGTGGTATGGAGGAACGTTAATACTGGCACTTGCCACAATCTTGGCTTTGCGTTATGGCCTTACGAATACCCAGCCTAAAAAGCAGTCAGCACGAGATTTTTGGAGAAATCATCCGGCCAAAGATTCTCATAGTAGAAGCAGCGAATCTGTGAAATCTAAAGCAGTGAGAGCATCAGAACCTGAACGGCCTCATCTTATACATGTTGAAGGACTCAGTGATCTAATTGCTCCAGATAATATTACGAAGCGAGAATCAGAGGCCTTACTTTTGTGGTCTCATATGCATCCCCTGTTGTCCAGGTCTGATTTTTTACCCGAAACAATACAAGGGGTTAAAGAGGCGTCCATAGCATGGGGTGACTTATTGTCAGCTATTAAAGAAGAAAAGACCATTAAAATTGGTATTACCAACAACTCAAAGCATGAAATATGCCCTTCCTCTGTAAGCTCACCTGACATAATTTCACCTTCTGAGGGAATTATTCTTGAAATCCCTTGTGGTTTAGTTGAGGATTCTTCCATTACCCTGGTTGGCATACCTAATGGAGAGCAAGGGGGCTTCAAGATTGAACTTTTAGGCTCTCAGGCTTCTGGAGAGTCAAATCCTCCTGTTATCTTGCATTACAATGTCTGTTTGCCCGGGGACAACATGTCTGATGAATCATTTATAGTTCAAAATACATGGACTAATGAACACAAGTGGGGAAAAGAGGAGAGATGTCCAGCTCATCTGTCTGCAAGCTCTCAGAAAGGTATATCTATAAGATACATCCGTTAGACCCTAAATACTCATTGTAAAAAAATATTCACAGAATTAAATTTAGTGTAACACGTTAGTTTAGACTTTTGATTTTAGTAGTGATTTAACTTGTTATAAGAGTAAGAAGTCTTGCCTTCCAGTTCTCTTTAATGTCAATTACTTCTTATATAGTATTGATTTTTACTTGTTGGGGCTTCTACAAATTTCTGAAGCCAAAAGTGAAAGGAAGCATTGTAAGTATTGATATAATTAAATTCATTTTAACCCATCAGCTTTAGGGTTTGGCGCTGATTTAACTTTCACTTACCTGAGTTTCCCATTTTCTTCCTGGCCTAAGATTAACCTATTTTATGTTTAGGTGGAGATGCCAAATAAATGTAATATTTCGTAGAACTAAATACACCCAAGTCTATATTGCCTATCAGTTCTTGCATTTCTTCAAATGATACGTTAGATAGTGGTTGAGTTTCCATCGTGTTCTTGTTAGTTGGTAGCATGTCGTAAATGATCAAGTTAAGAAGGCCTTTGAGTTTCGACTGAATTTGTGTGGAGTTGGTCTAGTACAACACTTCATCTCATGTCTTTGTATTGATCTTAAATACACTCTGCTTTGTCTTTTGTAGTGTAAACGTGAAATTGTATGAAAAATCCTCTGGTTGCTAATGTAATTTGGAAATAAATATGACAGTTGATGGACTTGTTCTTTGTAATGAACGTGTTCTCAGAAGCACCAGAGCAGAAAATATCAGTACGCATCATGATAGTGCTGATACCAACCTGACCAATATTTCCGGAGGGCAAGTCCATGAAAGTGCCAATTTTCCATTTATTGAGGGGAACTTGTTCACTGCAACATTATGGATTGGTTTGGAGGGTTTCCATATGACTGTTAATGGAAGGCATGAAACCTCATTTGAATATAGGGAGGTAAGGTATGAGTTTGGGCACTCTAATGAACTAATGGTTCTGATAGATATATTTCATTCGTCAGTTGAACTAATAGAAGGCGATTTGAAACTTCTGCAGAAGCTTGAACCATGGACAGTTAATCAAGTCAAAGTAACAGGCGGTTTGGATCTTCTTTCTTCCTTGGCTAAAGGCCTACCAGCATCTGAAGATCATGATTTTATTGTTAACTCTGAGCACCTTGGAGCTCCCCCTATCCCGAAGAGAAGACTTGTGATGTTAATTGGAGTTTTTTCTACTGGAAATAATTTCAATCGTCGTATGGCATTGCGAAGGACTTGGATGCAGTTTGAGGCTGTACGTAGTGGTGATGTTGCAGTCCGGTTTTTCATAGGCTTTGTAAGTGGTGCAGTCTGTACGTAGGGGCTTTGGTTCTTTTATCACTATCGTTTTGAAGCCTATAATCTGCAGAGTTCTAATTTCTATATATTGTTTTTGATGACTGAGATGTGCTATCTTTGCATCCTCAATTCCGGTTTCTTCCATAGATTATCAGCTCAGTATTGGATACTTTTATTACCGTGCTGATGCACAGTTTCTGGACAATCTAAGTTCAACATGTTTCAACTTTTAAGTCACGACCAGTTCTCACAAAGAACCTAATAGAGAAGCCAAAAGGATGGGAACAAATAAATGGTGCTAGTATATATGTAGAAGTGATTGTTATGATTATTTTATGTCAAAAGCGGTAAAGAAAATAGACACTGAGTTACGTGAAAACCTGAGTACGGGAGAAAAACCACGGTCTGACTTTCTTATTAATTACTCATATTAATAAAAGATACGAAGAAGAAAATAAATAGACAACAAACTTATGATAAGAAAGGGAAAGGAAATTAAGGTAAATCCTTCCTTGGATCAAGCCCACTAATTCTAACATTTTCCAATATGCCTTTGATTTGATATTGGTGCAAGCAGTTATTGCTGCACATAATTCATTCCGTTTCCTGTATTTTTCAATGTGCTCTTTTCTGTATGTATTCTCTTGATCTTGGATAATTTACTGCTGCAGGATAAGAACACACAAGTAAATTTGGAGCTTTGGAGAGAAGTGGAAGCTTATGGTGACATTCAGTTGATGCCATTTGTTGATTATTACAGCCTGATCACTTTGAAAACAATTGCAATTTGCATTTTTGGGGTATGTGTAAACATATAACAACCGAGCTTCTCAAACCTTTTTGTTATTTGAAACTATTATCATGTTACTCTTACCGTCCTGCATAAGTTATCTGCAATCCATCATTTTTCATTTTGACATTTTCAGACCAAGATCCTTCCTGCAAAATATATCATGAAGACAGATGATGATGCATTTGTTAGAATTGACGAAGTTTTATCTGGAGTAAAGAGCAGGCCAGCTACTGGCCTACTCTATGGTCTTATTTCCTTTGATTCATCACCCCATAGAGATAAAGACAGCAAGTGGCATATTAGTGAGGAGGTACCTGACCCAAAACTTGATCATACATCGGTTTGATTCATTTCTCATATGATAAACTCTTGCGTTTCATGAAGCTTCTGTTTTGTACATTGTTGAACTACTCAATTCAAAACTTACGATCGACAGATATATTAATATGTTTTATAGGAAATGATATAACTAGAGCTTGAAAATAGGAACTCTTGCTCTTACTGAACTCAAAAGTTTAAATTGATAAGCTCAAGTGTAGAACTTTCACTGAGCTCAAAAGTCACACCCTACAAGTAGGCTATTGATATTATTGAAGAGAGGAAGGCGGAGATATGAATATCGGGCCTCTCACACGCTAATACCAAATGAAACTATTACTAAATCTGAATGTTTAAAGTAAATATATCAAATCCATTATATCTTATCAGGAATGGCCAAATGCGACATACCCTCCTTGGGCGCATGGGCCCGGGTACATCATATCACGAGATATTGCAAAATTCATCGTCCGAGGCCACCAGAATAGAAGCCTCAAGGTAAAAGTACAAACAACTGCCTCAGCTTTTCTTATACACTGCAAAACCTAAATAGCTCTTCTTCTTATGCGTGCCTTATTTTAAACAATTTTTTTTTTGTCTATGTTCAGCTTTTTAAGCTTGAAGATGTTGCAATGGGCATATGGATAGAGCAATTCAGCAAGGGAGGGAAGGAGGTACAGTATATCAATGAAGAAAGATTTTACAACTCTGGCTGTGAATCAAATTACATTTTGGCTCATTACCAAAGCCCAAGATTGGTTTTATGCCTTTGGGAAAAGCTGCAAAAACAGTTTGAATCCACATGCTGTGATTAGGGTTGATTTGGTAATGATGTGTTTGTCTGTGGAAATCAGTTTTGAATTTATGGGTTTATGGTGTAGATTAGAAAGCTTCTGAGATCAGTGAAAGGGAGAGTTGGTTTTGTTTCATTTTTTGGGACAAAAGGAGAGTTGTAACATATGCAGTATTGAACATGGTTTTATAGAAATCGCTTACTTAGTTTGATTATGTCAATAGTATATTTTTTGTTGAACCTATGTTGTAACCTTTGTGACAGTCGACATGAACATAGCTTAAAGGACGTAATTTGAACTTAAGGAATATTTTAGCCTTTTGGTTAACATATCTTAACTAACATAGTCTAAATTTGTTAAGGTTAGAGATTCAAGTGGTGATGAGGTTAGAGATTCAAGTTTTCTATTTTACATATTGACATTAAGATCTCAATAGAAAAATCTTTTCTCTATATTTTCAACAAATCAATAGTTAATTCTTGAGCTATAATTTTCATCAACATTGCTATTGAAAATGTTGGAATGTCAAAGTAGACAACACACTCTCAATGTAATGTATTGGTCGTGGGTTCAAGTCCTCGACATACATTTTTATTGAAAATATCATATTAACTAATTATGGGCATATAAATGAAGTTGGTGGAGATTTGAAATTCATAATTAAGAGTGTTCATAAACTTTGATTTTAAGATATAAAAAAGAAAAAAAAGTTCAAATGATTCGTCTAAATGATGCAATTACTTGATTTGACTATGTCACAATTAACATGTAAACTGTCTTGTAATTTCACGTAATTAAAATATTTATAAAATATAGCAAAATATCATCGTCTTTACCTGATAAATCGCGATATATTCTTATTTAGTTTGTACGTGATCAACATGTATAGCAATATATTTTGATTTATTAAGTATGTGACATGCACATATATTGCATGAGATTGATATTGATGGAGATTTGTGAGATTTTATATGTTTATCCATTTGTGAATTTTTTTTGTATGTCTATCAAAATAACTTAATAAAATATTTTTTTTTTGCAAAAATAACTAAAAAAAGTTCAACCCACCTAATACATATAACACACTATTGATGTAACATATACGTATGTACATTTGACATACATTTAACACACGTTTCAATACATTTGAAATATCAATATTTGGAACATGATAAAAGATTTTGAATTATTGCTAAAAGATTGATAAAATATAATTATATATTTACTGTTCAAATAAACCACAAACACATGTTATTATAACACAAATTACGTTAATCTACACCCTAAATACAAGCAATTGTAGCTCCACTATATTAATTTATGTCTATAATAACCTACTAAGTGTCACAAAGTCCACTAAAAATGTGTTTTCACATTTTTCGATCCCAAAGTCGATAAATATTACCTTATTTACAAAAATGTCATTAGACATTTATTTAATTGCCATTAAATTATAAACATTTAATATTTTTAAAATTTTCAACAACTTTGCATACAAATATGAATAAAGTATGTATTGGTGTTTCACTTGGGATGGTGTTGCTTTTTTTTTAAATACTATACCTGCAAAATGGAAACAATTCGTGACAAGTTGACAAAAACCTAAACTTAAATTGTCATCTACTAAAATTTTACTTTATTTATTAACGAGGCTTATGAACGTAGAAAACACAAAACTATATATAAGTACAAATTTTACATTCCTTATCGTCTACACAAACGCTAATATCAATGATAGAAACTGATACAAGTTATCGCTAATAAACACTAATAGAGTCTATGAGTGTATCAATTAAAGAAGCTAATAAAAATCCATCATCGTATTATTAGTGATAGTAGTCGATATAAATTTATCATCAATATGTAATTACATAAGTCCATCGGTGTTTGTTTGCTATTTATGTAAGTAGTTATAAACGACGAAATTGTCTGAAAACATTTACAAAATATTAGATTATATAAATGACAAAAACTTTTGATTTATTTTGTTACATTTAAAAACGCCAATTTTCTTTAGTTGTTTTATGAGAAAAATTCAAGGACGGTAAAATGACATTATACATATTTCAAACAACATTGTATATACTTAAAACAAACCCGACATATATTTGAAAATAAAAATTGGGTACTATAATTTTTAAATACAATCTACGGAATTTTAAGTCAAAATTAAAGTATTGTAAAAAAAGAAAATTGTAACACAAAATAGGTAATAAAATTTATTTTGGTGATGAGTTTTGAAAAGTTAGGAAAAAGCTATTCAAGACAAACTATTTTCTTATATATTTCTTTTCATATTTATGTCTTTTTGTTTTTTTAATATTAATAAAAAAAGCTAGAAATTGATGAAGTATTGTGTAAACCTTTGGACATACATACAAACATATATATATATATAAATATAAGTAATTGTAATATCATCACATATTATCTGACCTATTTAATTAGATTTTTATTTTTCAAGATAAAATGAGAAGTGACAAATTGAACCAAAAAAGAAAAAACTACCCTTCCGAGAAGACTTCTCATCTGCTTACACAAATTTCGGGTGATAAAAGCCAAAAACTCAAGAGAAAGGGAAATGAAGACATTTTTTTTCGCAAGCAATAGAGAGATCAATCAGTAACATCTGGACGGTTGGAAATCTAAATTGCTCGAATCAACGGCTACAGTCGAGTTTGACCGGCAAGTATAAAGCTCAAGAACTGTCCATAATTTCATATTAGTTTTTAGTTCTCAAGGACAGGAAGGGAAGGAAACCGCCTCTTCATATCATTCTTGTTGCTCTCTTTGTTCGCTGGGGGTGATACATACAAGGGCTTCGATTTCTTGTCCATACTATTTCCATAAATCTTTTGTTATTCAATGGCTCTATTCGGACGCCAATCGTCGCTTTCTCGTCGCTTGATTTGGAATTGAGAGGGGAAAAATCTTGTTGTAATAAGGATTTATTCCCATTTCAATCATGTTCGAAGCTCACGTAAGGCTTTTGATTGGTCTTTTCATCTTTATTAGATTATACATTTGTCGAGTTTGATATTGAATGTAAACTGGGTTTTTCTCTCTCTATTTATTTGGCTACTTAGATTATAGAGTTTGGAGTGTTCAATGTTGAGTTCTTATTATTTGATCTCTTTAGTCTTTTAGGCATTTTTTTTGGCATTGTTTAATTGCGTAGTTGATTACTTGCCAACGATCATGATCATATTGGTGCTCCAAGAGTTTTGAACTGCTATAGTTTCACATTTGACGAGAATGGATGGTCTTTATCGAGTATTACACAGCGCTATTTAATGGTTTGGGTAGGTCGCTGGCTGTTTTATGATCTTAGTTAAGTAGGAAAACAGCTGCCTTTTAAGTTATTGGACGCGATAGAAGGTGATGTAATGCCTGGGAGGATGAGATGGCAGAACCAAAATCCAGGAGGAAAAAAAGGAAAGGTTAACCGATAAACAATGGTAGGAGGTGTTGTATCTGAATGGATTATTGTTGGAGTTTGATTTTTTGCTCCCTTGCCAGAGTGATGTTCAGTTGATGATCGAAGAGTTTCCACCTTTCAATGAGAAAGACCCTTTTCTTTGGTTTGTGGGGGTGTGTGCTGTTTTGTGGGATCTTTAGAGGGAGAGTGAACAATAGAGTGTTTCGAGATGTGGAAAGGGACCCTAGCGAGGTTTAATCTCTAGTGAGATTCTGTGTTTCGTTTTGGCTTTGGTCTTTTTTCTCTCTCTTTTTTTTTTTGTTTCCTCTTTCTCTCTCTTTAAAAATCGTTCTTTAGGCAATATCTCTCCTAGTTAGAAACACTTTACTGGGGCTTTTTTGGGCTTGTTTTTTTTGTATGCCCTTGGTACCTTTTTCATTCTTTTCACAAAGAGTTGTTTCTATATATATATTTAAAATCATCAACAATTACAAAACTTGCAATCATACGTCAATTATGAACTGCTTTTCTTTATTGTCTATTGTTGAATAGTCTGATCTAAGCTCTTTGTTCTAGCCACCGAGTTATTGACATAGTTTTTATAGTTATCATGCCTTTATATTCATGTTTTAAATCTCACTAGCAATAGAGATATATGAAATTTGTGATGTTCTTATGCTTTAACTGTTGTCAACTGTTGTGATACTTTTTTACAGGTTTTGCATTTGCTTAGAAGATATCTGGGGGAATATGTTCAAGGACTATCATTAGAAGCTTTAAGAATAAGTGTCTGGAAAGGTTTGTTGGCCAATTTTTCACTTACTAACATGCTTGGTTTTGTAAAGTTGGACCATCTTTTTATTTTTAATATTTTTTTTGTAAGAAACATTGATTATCTGTTATTTGCCAGTAGACGAATGATGAAAAAGTTCACATTTACAATTTGGAAAATATTTCGTAGCTTGGTAATCAGGAATTTTTCTTATTCACATGAAAAAAATGTATTTTTAAATGTACAAGCACATTTGTATTTTAAAAGAAATGGTATTATCGTGTGTTTCATTAAGCGTGACACATGAAAAGATGCGACTTGCTACCTTTTTTGCAGTTTTTGTTATTTTTGTAAATGTGAGATGAGCTACTAATTCTCTTGCTATTTTGTATCATCTCGTTTCATAAATGATAAACATCTCTTGGCTGCTGAATTGTGTCTTCTATTTGATGTAGGTGATGTCGTCCTCAAAGATTTGAAATTAAAGACTGAGGCACTCAATTCACTTAGGCTTCCAGTCACAGTCAAAGCTGGTTTTGTTGGCACTATAACATTAAAGGTAGATAACATTGTTGCAAGGTGTTTTTTGAATTGCTTGTTAAGATATAAGCTATAGTTTTTGATGGGTCACATTCTTCTACCTGATTGCGTATTTTTCTTAACCTTAAGGTATCTTTTTTTCCTCTGTGAATACCTAGGTTCCTTGGAAAAGCTTAGGCAAGGAGCCAGTTATTGTTCTCATTGATCGAGTTTTTGTTCTTGCACACCCTGCTCTTGATGGTCAAACTTTGAAGGTAGGATGCTTATTGCTTTGAGGAATGGTCATTACGATTGGATTTCACTGTCAGAATTGTTCTTTCTTTCTTTCTTTCTTTCCTTTCTTATTTTTTTTTTTTTTTTTGAAAAGCAAAATTTTTTGTTCTTGCTTTGAGGGATTGTCCTTTCTTTTAATCATCGGGGTTGCTTGTTTTACTATTTTACAGGAAGAGGATAGGGAAAAACTTTTTGAAGCTAAGCTTCAACAGATTGAGGTGATCTCTTTTCTGCTGAATTATCTATAATCCGGCAGAGTGTACATCTTTAATTTATATTTTTAGTTAGGTTTTCTGTCAATGTATTTACATTAGGTGAACCCCACAGTTTTTTTTTCCTGAACATGATACGGAAGGTTTTATTAGATCTTTTGACTTTTCCCTTTTGTTGGAATTTGGATAAGTTAATCTTTGCCAACTTTGTCAATGCATTATAAACAAGAAACCCCTTAAAGATACAAACTATGTTTAATGGAATAAGAAATGAAACTTTTCATTGATATAATAAAAATAGATTAATGCTCAAATGACACTACTCTATCATGCTGAGCAAAATAATCATCAAACTGAAGAATGTATAAAGGAGCTTGAACTGGGCAACCCTTTGTTTCAACTGGGCAGTTTTTCTATCTCAATCAGTTTCCTAGGCCTGCTTCTGATGTGGTGTTCCCTGACTAGACTTCCATGGAGCTTCTTTTTATGCCTTCTTTTTGCTTTTCACAGTAGTAGTTTTTGTTGTGGTAAGAAGGCTCAGCCATTGTACTGTTCTGCATTGTGTTTCTGCCCTATTTTCTTTTCTAGTTTTCAATGGTTTTTTAGTTTTGCTGTAATTGGGGGGGTTTCGTTCTCATTGTATAATGTTCCTTCTAGTCTTATTTGGTATATGATGTTTTGGTGCTAAGGGAGTGTCAACCTCGTTGGGATGTCCGAGTACACCTTTTGATCCCCTAGTTTTTCTTTCGCTTGTTTAGACTTCTTTTTTATGCTCACTGTATAATTCTCTTGTACTTTGAGTTCTTATTATTAATAAAGAAGTTTGTCACAGTTAAAAAAAAAAAAGAAATATAAAGGAGCTTGAACACAAATATACCAAGTAGCTGTTTCCTTTCTATGAAGGTTACCCTTAGATCCCACATGAGACTTTTGCCTTAAAAATTAGTATTTTTAATATATTTATTTATTTATAAATTTATTATATTTTCAAAACCATAAAGGGGGATGTGTGGATTGGAGGGAAAGCTTGCGGCTTCAATTTTCTAGTCTTGGTGTTTAATGGTTGGGATTGAGAGTATCATTCTTGGACATCACTAAAAGAACTAAAGAAGTTTGAGGGAGAAGGAAATTAGGAGTTCAGTTATTGTTCCTTCTAAAAAAAGTCTCGGGGATGAATTGAGATTTTTTTCTCTAACTTCTTGGTTTTGTATGCACATTCCTTGTCTTCAATATTATTTCCCCAAAATGGTGTTTACTATTTTAACAAGGTGCTTGGCTTGGTCTTCTTTACTGCATGCAGGAAGCAGAATCTGCAACTCTTGAAGCCATCTCAAGGTCAAAGCTTGGAAATGTATGGTTAAAACTCTATAGTTCTTTTCCATGGTTGGTTTAGCGTAACCAACCTCTAAGTATGTTTAAGCACGTCGAGTCCAAGTTGGCTTGAAGAGAACTTTCATTTTATGCACATTTTTTGGATATGCTGCTTGGTCAGTTTCCTGTAGCAGGTGCTTTGTCCACCTCTAAAAAATGACACTTGGAGAAATCGCAAGATGTTTTAGAAGTCAGATTTTATTTGGTTTATTCTTTGACTGTCCCATGAGTATCTGTCCAGTTCATGTTTGCTTACCAAGCTTTTGCATATTGTTTCTGTTGCCTAGCGGGCTCTCTTGTTCAGGTAGATGCATGTATAGTGCCATGGAATGATAGGAAAACATTGAAATGTTATGAACCTTTTTAGGTTATTAAATGGAGTTGTATCTTTAGTCTTTACTGTCCTATTATGTTTACCATGGTTCAGTTTACAACTGTTCTGTTTTGCAGCCACCTGGTGGAACTTCATGGCTTGGTTCTCTAATTTCTACAATCATTGGGAACCTTAAGATTTCAATTAGCAATGTACATATCAGATATGAAGATTATGCCAGGTTGGTGGGTGCTGTTTTTGACAATCTTCTGGCCTGTTGTGACCCTTACGATACATTTTAACATTTCTAAACAGAAGTGGAGTTGTCTTAATTTTCTTGATCTTGTGATGCAAGATTGATATCCTCTACCCTTCTTTTTAACAACTTTGATCTGCAGCAACCCAGGATATCCATTCTGCACTGGTGTTACTTTAGCCAAGCTTGCTGCAGTTACCATGGATGAGCAGGGAAATGAAACGTTTGATACAAGTGGCGCTCTTGATAAACTTCGCAAGGTTAGCTTTACCTCTCTTTTCATGAAGCTAGTGTTTAGTTGTGCGAGACAGGCATGTTAATCTTTCTTGTATGCATGCATTGGGTGCAAAATATATGAATTTTCTTTTTATATGTGCATCCTTTACAAGATATAAGCCTAAGTCGGATGTCTTTCCTTCAGTTAGATGGCTAGTTTTCTATGTGTTTTTCTCTTTTTGTAATTTTAATATATATGATTGGAGTAGATTGTGGAGATTATCTTTGTATCTTAGTTTGTTTTGGATATGATGAGGGTGCTAAGGGGTGTCAACCTAATTGAGATATCTGGGTGCACCTCTTGATCCTTGGTTCCTTTGCTCATTGTATAATTCTCTTGTACTTTGAGCTTTTGTCTCATTGATATATGGATAAAATAGACCGTTTCTTTAAAAAAATATGTGCATCCCTTACATACATTTTGCAGAAGAAAAAAATTATATTTTGAGAATTTGATTATCTTTCCATTTTCTAGATTTCTTTTTCTGAAGTGTTTCATTGGCTTTTTGCTGCAATTGTAATGGTTTTTTCTAAGGCACAAACCCTTTGTTTACAGTTAGTGCAACTTGATCGGCTTGCCATGTATCATGATTCAAATACCTTGCCATGGAGTTTGGACAAAAAGTGGGAGGATCTTAGTCCGAAGGATTGGATTGAGGTATGCTCTCTAGTTTTAACGATCATGTATCATAGTCGCGGATACTGACTTAATTTAGTTTCTGCAGTAAGCCTGACATTTTGTTTGGTCAAGGCAAACATTATCATTATTATCTTTTGAGGAAAAATTTGTTTGAGTGTCAACAGGTATTTGAGGATGGTATAAATGAACCCACTGCTGACCATGGATTGAGGTCTAAATGGGCTGTGAATCGAAATTACTTGGTTTCACCGATTAATGGAATTTTGAAATATCACCGTCTTGGAAATCTAGAAAGAAATGATCCTGAGATTCCATATGAAAAAGCTTCCTTAGTTTTAGGTGACGTGTCTTTGACAATAACAGAGGTATTGGATCTTTCCTTCTTTGGTTAATTTTGTTAGAATATGTTTCATGTTTATGGAATTTTACCTTGATTTCTTACCATTCTTTTTCTTTATGGTGTTGAGTTTTTCATTTTATTGATTTAGTTATTGTTTTTGGTTAAAGCCAAAAGTTCGTAGGGTGGCTAGAATGATTTTCCTTTCTTGCTTATTATTGCTTTTGATCTATGTGCCTTGCCTCCCAAATAAGGATGTTAATAACATTGTAGTTTGTATCCTTGAATAATAATCTCTTGGGGTATCAACCTAGTTGAGATGTCTGGATGCACCTACTGATTCCTAGGTCATGTAGTCTCTTGTATTACAAATGTATTCTTTGAAACTTTATGTCTTTTCATCATCTTAATGACATTATTGTTTCATTTTAAAAACAAAAAAAGAATAAAAGGGAAGTTTCGTATATTGTTAAAACAAAATTAACATTGTATAGAATGTTAAAACACTTAATTCAAAACTAGTACTCTCACAAGAATCAAAGAAGAAGTTGGGCTCAAGAACTGTTTCCAATTGGTTGAACAATTCTTTTATTTTTAGCAGTTTTTGTGGTTCTATCTTAGTGAAGTTTCAGCAAGGCTGTTCGTTGTTCTCTTGGTGTTCCCTCCTCACTCATCTCGAGCTTATCATGGGCATTTTGTCAGCTTACTTTGGGTTCCTCTTGACATCTGGTTTAATTAATTACTTTGTACCTAGTTTACTTTCTAGATTTCATTTGTGCTTCCAGGATAGAGGATTTTGTTTAGCTTATTGTTATTGTTGATTTTGATTAAGCTATTGTTTGTATCTGTTTTAGCCCTTTTTCCTTTTGTATAAATCTCTTGTACTTTGAGCGTTGGTCTCTCTTATTATTATTATTATTATTATTATTATTATTAATAAAGAGGCTTACCTCTCCTTTGTTTTGGTTTTTAGCTTGTTTGGACATGATGGGGGTGCTATGGGGGTGTCAACCTAGTTGAGATGCCCAGGTGCACCTTCTGATCCATGGTTATATGCTCATTGTATTATTCTCTTGTACTATTAGCTTTTGCTCATTATTATTATATTAATAAAGAGACCGTCTCCTTTTCAAAAAAAAAAAAAAAATAAAGAGGCTTGTCTCCGTTTTAAAAAAAAACATTCTATAAAATTTTTCTGCGAAGAAATAATTTTATCATCAATTAATCTTTTGGTAGGCTCAATACCACGATTGGATAAAGCTTTTAGAAGTTGTTTCAAGGTATAAGACATATGTTGAAGTTTCCCATTTGAGACCGATGGTTCCTGTTTTGGTTGCTCCTAATCTGTGGTGGCGTTATGCTGTTCAAGCATGCCTGCAGCAGAAGAAAATGTGGTAATTTATAATACAGTTTGCAATCAATTCTCTTCATTTGATATGAAGAAATTATATTTGTACCTGCAATTTCCCCACGTCAAAGTGATAAAATATTTGTACCTGCAATCTTTATATTCTTGTTAAGTTTAATTCCTAATATTGATACTCACACTTTGTCTATTGCTTCTGAATAAGTTATCGGTTTTCTTGGGAGCGAATACGGCAACTTTGTCAACTTCGTAGACGCTATATTCAGCTATATGCTGGTTCATTGCAACGAATGTCAAATACTAGTAACAACGAGATTAGAGAAATTGAGAAGGATCTCGATTCCAAAGTGATTCTTTTATGGAGGTACATAAATTATCTTCTCTAGTTATTTATGTGTCAGACTGGTATGAGTGTGTTTGAGTTGATCTCATTGCTAGATGTTTGTTGGTTTGAAAATAAACAGAGCTTTTCATCGAAAAAATGAAAAAAGCTAAAGCTTGAAGATACAATTATCCTCAAAGAGGAAAGAAACAAAGTAAAACTAAGGTAGAACATAGAAATGTAGCTTAACCCCATTTCTTTCCCACCACTCCTATTGATAAGAAGGAAATTCTTCAGCATCTGATTTCAATAGTTGAAGATTGTAATATTCATTTGGTGGAACAGTGGTTTCAAAGACATGTGGTGACAAAGGATGGATCTTTGAATTCTGTGAATCATGTTAGGGTTTGGTGATCTTCTTCTGGGTTGGCGCTTCTGTAACTTTGTTGGTTTTGAATCCGACCTTGGTCATAACTCATGGACCAATTAGAGCTACATTTGTTTTTGTCAAAATTAAAGAGCTTTAGAGTTCTTCCTTCAGTGTTCTCCATTTGTTTCAGCTGGTGTTTTTTGGTTGTATAAGTCTGACAGGCTTGGTTTTGGGAGGGCTTCTTTCTTTGGCAGCTTGCAAACCAGTCCTATTATGAGCTCTTTTGCAAGCCTCATTCGCATTCAGAACTCCTTGTTGCTCAAGCTTCTAATTTTGTTCTTTGTCAGAAATCTCATTTGGAAAATTTTTGGCTCAATGAATTTTGTTCTTGTTGTGCCGATCTTTTCGATGTTTGTTCATTTTTCCCTTGGTTCTTTGTACTTGGACTCATTTCATTGCTTCAATGAAAAGTCTTATTTCCATTAAAAAAAAAGTGTAACAAAAAAAAAAAACAGTGTAACCCCATTCATTTTGGGAGCCTCATTTTCTTCTCATGGTGGCATTACTAGAGTTTATTGGCTTGTTGCAGTGCATTTCTTATTTTTTCTTTTTTAATTTTCTTCCTGATTTTTGGTTGGCTGGGATTTATCGGACCTTTCAAAATTCTCTGCTTCCCATGATTTGTTCGTTTTGGTTATGCTTGTCTTTAAGATCTTTTCATTGTAATTTAGTATCATTCTATTTTTTTGGTTTATTTTTCTGTTAAAAGGTATTTATATTTTTAAGCATAGTCTATTTTATTTTATCAATAGAAAGTTTCATTTCCTTTTTCTAAACTTGAAATTGACGGAACTTCTTTGATTAGTTTGACTTTTTCGTTTCCTTTTTTTAAGAAAAGAAAAAAGAAAAAGAAAAAGAAAAAGAGATCACAATAAATTATTGTACAAGTTATTTAAACTAGCCTATAATATGGGAATATCAAAATGGATTGTTCTTGCACAATCTCGTGGCATCAAGCATCCAAGTTGGTACCTTTTTTTCTATTCAACTGGGAGGGATCTTGGCTATGTTAAATAACTTAATTCTTAAAATATTTTCCTTTTCTTTTTGAAACAGAAACTGAGATTTTTATTAAGAGAATGAAAAGAGTAGTATGAGAATAACAAAGCATCAAAACAATCGTAATCAAGTAAATCAACACAGGAACCAAAATATGAGGCACTTCGAGAAGAACAATCTCTTTAAAAAAACAGAAAAGCTTCTTCCAACTCCCGTTTAAATCTTGGATAGAAAAACTCTGGAAGCTCTTAGATAATTTGTAACCAGTAATATAAGTTGTGGCTGAAACTTAATTTGATATCATTGCAACTTATTGTTGTTTAGGTTACTTGCTCATGCGAAGATTGAATCTGTGAAATCAAAAGAAGCAGCTGAACAGAAACGATTGAAAAAGAGTAGCTGGTTTTCATTTCGATGGTTTGTGAAAATCTTACTCCCAGTATTTGATTCAGATCAACTTTCCCAAGGCTACAATTCACCTTTTTTTTTTCCCTTCTCTTTTGAGAAAACAATTCTTCTTTTAATCTTGGCAATTTATAGTGGTTTTCACGTCATATTAGGCGTGCGAACTCTGAAGACACTTCTGATGGGGATGCTTCGGAGGGATCATATCTAGGTGTAGAACAATTGACTAAAGAGGAATGGCAGGCAATTAATAAATTGCTGAGTTACCAACAAGATGAGGACACACCATCACATTCTGGGAAGGATGGGCAGAACATGGTACAGTCTTTGTTTACAGTATCGATTAATCAGGCTGCTGCAAGAATCGTTAACATTAATCAGACTGAGATTGTTTGCGGAAGATTTGAGCAACTTTCTGTGTCAACCAAGTTAAAACAGCGCAGCACCTACTGTGATGTGTTGCTGAAATTTTATGGTTTATCTGCTCCAGAAGGTTCACTTGCTCAGGTTTGTTCGCATCTTGATTGGTTTGAGTTGATA
This sequence comes from Cucumis sativus, assembly GCF_000004075.3. Taxonomy (NCBI): domain Eukaryota; kingdom Viridiplantae; phylum Streptophyta; class Magnoliopsida; order Cucurbitales; family Cucurbitaceae; genus Cucumis; species Cucumis sativus. The sequence continues at coordinate 11,466,444 of NC_026657.2, forward strand.
TAATGTTGCTGATGGATATTTTCCTTTCAATTTCAACTTTTACATTTAAATTAATTTTTTAAATAAGAAATAACACTTTCGTTTATGATTGAAATGCTATGACAGAGTGCAATAAAGTATCCATGAGAGGTAATTGCAAAATATACAGAGGGAAATCTATAGTTCGACCCTAGAAAAATGATTCAAAGCCTACAATGGAGAACTTTTCTTATGTCTGTTGGTTGGTTAGAGTGGTTTGAATCTTTGGGATCGGTTGCTTAACTTTGGGTTAGAGAACATGATATTTATTTTGGATAGCATTGGAGTTGTAGATTTGTGGTATTGCAACAGTTGCTTCTTGTCCAATCAAGTTCAGAGCTGGTGGTTCTTTTTTCAAGTTGTCTGGAAATTTTTTAAACTATCCCCTCTGTTTTTTAGTAAATTATTTTTTCTGAAAGGTCTTTGGAAGTTATTTTGTCCCAAAAGGTTATCTCTCCATACCTTGGGCCATTATTCCATTATTTTGCTTGTTTGGGTTTTTTGGCGTTCCTTTGGCTCGTTCACTTTGAAAATTCAAGATTTTTTGTTTCCTATTGGTGTTTTCATTTCTAAGATTTTAACTGCGTTCTCTCCAAATTTCATGCTTAATTGGTTGGCTTTTATTTAGTCTGCCTATTATTCGTTCACATGACTCTTTGTTTGTTCTTTTTAAGTTTTTTGCCTCTTCACTTTGTTTCCTTGTTTTTTAGCAATAATCTCTTTCCATTTTATCAATGAAAGTTTTGTTTCCTTTAAAAAACTTTCTTAAAAATTTGGATATGAATTCAGTAACAATTTTTGTTAATTACCTATTATTGAAAAAAAGGGAGTCATGGTTTAAAATTATTCCTAACGTTGACACTTTTGTATTTATTAACTTATTTAAATTCCTATAATAGAAATTAACATGTCCTTGACACCAAAATATTGTAGAGTCAGACGAGTTTTCCGTGAGATTAGTCGAAGTGCATGTACACTCACGGATATAAAAAAGAAAATTAACAAGTAGTTTTCATTAGTATTGGGTCTTGAATCTTATATACTCCTTGGTGGAAAGTCTCCTTGTGATTTAAAGTTTCTGTAGCATGTAATGTTGAATTATTTTCTGTCATTCATCTTATTGTTACAATATCAAAGATGTTTGTTTCTGGTCAAAATTATTTAACAGAGTGTTTCTAGCGAGCAAAAGGCAAATGCATTGGCCGCTAGCTTTATATACATGCCAGTTGGGGAAAATATTGACTGGAGACTATCTGCGACTATTTCTCCATGCTATGTGACGGTAATTATTTATTTTTTGCATTTTTATTCAGTTTTTATGATCCAATATCTTTTGAGTTATACTTTATTTGTCTGATCAAGAAAGAGGAAGATGCAATAAAGGTAAGAGATTTCGGAAAATATCTTTTGAGTTATAGTCGAAGTTTCCTTTGTTTGTAATTACAGCTTGAACTCAAATTTATACTAGTTGGGCTTCTTTTTTGTAATTTGTTGTGTGAGGGATACCTCATCTCCCCCATCTTTTGTATCGTTATTTGTGATAATGAAAGTTAAATTTCCTATAAGAGAAGTTTTATTTGTTTTTTTGTAACGGAGGCAAAACCTCTTTATTAATATGAACTCAAAGTACAAGAGATTTATAGAAAGATAGTAATAAAGAAGTTATAATGGAGTCCTAGATTATAATTGTGAGAGAATTATTGTTTTTCTTAACGTGACAATATTGATTGCTTGAATTCTCTAGACATTTGATATCATGACCAAGGTCATTAATGGTTCATTAGTAGATATCCTGGAAAGTTTCAAAGTTTGCAAGGATAACTTGCCCTTGTTTCATCGTCTGTTTTTTTTTTTTTTAAATGGAGACAAACTTCTTTATTAATAACAACTTAAAGCACAAGAGAGTTATACAATGAGCGTAATAAAGAAGCCTAGAGATCGATAAGCGAGGGGGAATCAAAAGGTGCACCCAGACATTTAAACTAGGTTGACGCCCTCTTAGCACCAGAACATCATATCCCAATTAAAGCTAGAAATAAAATATGCCATAATACAAAGGAGACATAGTCCAGCCTAAAACAAAGAGCTAGGACAGAGATAAAGAATGACGTTTGTCTGCCTGCATTATTCTCTTTTAGTTTCTTCAATGAAAAGTTTGGTTTATTTCTAAAAAGAATAATAGTCATCAATGAAGTAGTATTCTTGTTTCCTAGGCTTTTTGGTACGCATTTCCATTTGCTTGAACTGTCAAATTTATATAATTGCCCTCACCAGAAAAATTACAACACCAAAATATCTTTGAAGAACACGCTCTCTCTCTATCTCCTCTCTCCTCTCCCCTCCTTTCCTTCCTTTCATCCCTAACCACACTCCGGCCACCTTTTTCTCCTCTTGTGTTTCTCATCCTTCTTCTTCAATAAGTAGTCCCCTAGAGCCTGTTCCTCTTGTCCATCCTTGTTTAAGTGGAAGTCTGGTTTCGGTGATAGTGGAAGTAGAAAGATGCTAAGTAGCGTACGCCCTTTACTGTATTTGGTTCGACAAAGAATACTTCCATATAGAAAACATGGAAGCTCGAAAGATCTTGACATTATCAGACGCTCAACTCAGATGGTTCTTGAAGGATAATTTAGAATTCTTGCGTGGCCTTGAGAATGGTTTTCTTCTTCAAAGCAGTTTGATGATTTTGGAAGTACAAAGCTCTTAAAATTTATGTAAAAAATAGATTGCATTATGAGGTGTGCAGCTTGGAAGAGAAACAAAAAAACTATCCGTCATCTATATTTGTTATGGTGTCTCTCGACAGGGTTGGAAATCCTTTCACAAAATGTTGGAAAGTTTATTGATGAAGCACGATTATTCGATTTGGTACAATAAACATCTCCAGACCTCCTTCAGTTTCCTTCCGAGTCATTAGGGTCAAGTTATGCTAAAAAGGTGATGCTTAATGGATCCTCTATTTAGGAATTGGTAAAACAGAACATTTCTTCCCCCGTTTTGGCCTCAAAAATTTAGAGTGCAACTCAACATTGGGTTATTAAAAATCCAGAAGTTTTGAAAGAAGACTTCGATAATCTATGAATTATTTCAAGATTATTTGCTTTTGATGATTGGACGGAAATTAGAAGAACCTTGGCGGATCTTTTTCAATAAAAAATAATCATTAATCCATTGTGGTGCAAAGTAGTTAAAAGTATTAACGGGACCCACTCCTTCCTTTGGCACATTAGCGAGAAGGAGAATTTGAGTTTGAGAAGCCTGTGGATTAGTATTTTAAGAGAACGGCGCAAGATTGAGGCTCTAGCCACTTCCAAAATTTGTAACGACAGCCAGTGTTTTTTTGGTATGATCCATGACTGGATAATATTTCTCTAAACAACAAGTTCCCTAGATTATTTTGTATTGTGCCCTCTTGCCTAAATGGTCAGTTTTTGAGCACTAGGATAGCCAACCTAGTTCTTGGTTGGTTTATTTTAGAAGATTATTGAAAGAGGAGGAGGTGCAATGCATCTCTCTCTGCATTTTCTTTACCCAGGTAGCGGTAGATTGCTTGGGGATTTTGTGTGGGAGGATTTTTCGGGGGAAGCTGCTACTGGCGATGAAGCTGGGTCTTCACTGGTAGACCTCAAATGCCGGACGAAGATTTGATTGAGCTTAAGTTCCGACTTTATGATGGATTAGATATTGGTCCATTTTGTTCTTCCCCAACTTCAACTATAGTCATGGTTAAGGAGAGGGTTGTTGCATAATGGCCTAAAGATAGGAAAGTTATACCCAAGGCAGCAAATGACTTAAAGCTGATCAATGCTGGCAAGATTTTAGAAAACGACAAGACTTTGGTCAATGTCGAGTGCCTTTTGGCGATCTTCCTAGAGGAGTTTTTACTATGCATGTCGTGGTGCAGCCAACTATAGCAAAAGCAAAAGCAGAAAATAAGGTCGACGAGACCCCAACAAAAAACGTATGTTTGTGATCCATATTTTAGGAAGGACGAATGCAAGAATGGTAAGGAAGCTTGAGGTTTGCTGGGGGCTGGTTTCAGCCAGCCTAATTGCGGTTGCATTAAAGTTGTAGCTTGCAAGAGAATATAATATCAATTTATAACAAAAGTTCAAATGCCTGATTAATTACATGGGTTCATTTCTGGATGATCCTGCATGACACGAATATGTAATGTCGTGTGAATCTATATATAGAATGAGTAGTAGTCTGAAGTATGTAATTCGATTGTTTCAAAATTATTTTTACAGAAAGGGATGAGGGGTTGACTTTGATCCCGAGATTTGTATGTCATACATCTGAATTCAACACGTGTAAAAACTAAACCAAACTGGACCCCCCATAATTTCTACCGTTAACGTTTTTGAGTCTTTACTCTTCAAAAATATTATGGTGCAATGCAGTCAAGGCTTTATTAGTATAAATATGGTTTGAAAGAAATCAATGCGTTTTCCACAATACGGCTTCAGTGGTTCGATCGATTTGAGTAAGCCCGTTTAAATGCTTCATCATGGTGCTCCATGGTCAAAGGATTCCATGATTACTCCACACAGGACATTCATCTCAAATGACAAGCTTTTATTGCTTAGTCATTTTGAGTCCAGTTAAGGAGACTTAGGCAAGGGCCCTATTTTTGCCCGGTTTAGATTTACCATTTTTTGAAATGGCGAAAAACTTCTTTATTAATAATAAGAACTCAATGTACATGAGAATTATACAAAGAGCATAATAAAGAAGACTAGACAAGCGAAAGAAAAACTAGGGGATCCGAAGGTGCACTCGGATATCTCAACTAGGTTGACATCCCCTTAGCACCAAAACATTATATCCCAAATAAGACTATTCTATTTCAACAATGAGAACGAAATCCAACATATTACAATGAGAGTGAGATCCAGCCTATTATAGCAAAACTAAAAAATCACCAAAATCTGGAAAAGAAAATAGGGCTGAGCCTTCTTAATACACCAAAATACTACTGTGAAAATAAAAAAGAAAGCATAGAAATGAGCTCCATGAAAGTTCAGACAGGGCACACCACATCAGAAGTAGGCCTAGGAGACTGACTAAGATAGAAAAACTGCCCCGTTGAGACAAAGGTTTTAGGTGGAGTAATTTGCAGAAATCTTGATTAGAGAGCACCAAGCTGCTGCATTACATGGCACTGAATTGAAAGTTTCTGAGCTTGATCTTTTCTTATCATGAAAGATTCGTTGGTTACATAACTTACATTCAAACCACAATTATGCTAAAAGAGATTTTAATAGATTTAACCAAATCAGCTGAGGCTTTTTAGGTAGAGGCGGCCCCTCCAATAACTGAAGGACCAAGGAGCTGAGTGAGGCATCAAAGACCCAAGCAATATCAAAGATGGAGAAGAACTTGTTTCAACAAAAAGAGGAATAGGGCAAAGTAAGAAGAGATGAAACAATGACTCATTATCATTCATACAGAGAGAGCAAACCGAAGGCTGGAGGCACCTGCTTGGGGACTTCTTTTGAAGAATTTCTGCACAATTTAGGGACACGTAAAGCATTATCCATATCAGAATGTTCACTCTCCGGGGGTAGCTTGATTTCCATAGGGCTTTAAAGAGTTTTTTATCCATTGGGGAGGCCGAATGCAGGTGGACTAAGACAGATTTTTTATGAATTTCTTCAAGGCTGCTCTTTTTGTGATGTCATTTAAACCCATGGCGTTCCAAGAAAATATCTTCATTAGGCTGGATGAGAGGGAGGAAGGCTTACCAAACTTTCATTAAACCAAAAATGATGCCACAACCATTGATTAAGGGCAGCAGATCCTTGGGCAATTCTGAGGGAACTTTGATGGAACAATACTGGCTTCATCAAATAGAGAAGAGAGGTCAGTCTCGTTTGGAAACCCCAAGGACTCCTTACTACTGACACTAAATGGAGACTCCAAGGTCTTGGAGGTCAGTTTGTCAATGGTGGCACGACAAGGAGAGCCTGAGGTCAATGACCTGGAAAGGCAATTAGAAGTCTGGATTGTTTGCTGAAATAGAAGGCTTTGATTTGTGCTTTCGCGAGGGGCTGAAAATGGTAATTTGATGTCACAACCTCCATTCAACCCGGACTTCAATAAGGCAGTCCATATATTATTAAAAGATGTATGCTTCCGAGAATAGTGCTTCAAAATTTTTGGAGCATGTACTTGGAGTTGTCACCTTGTGAAGGATTATTAGTCTTGTTGCAGAAACCATAAACTGAAGGAGAAGGATCTGTGGAAGCCAAATTAGGAAATTGTCGTTGGTTGGAGGGAAAGTTGTCTTTAATTACTTTTGAGCAAAATTCATAATTCTGCATGATAATAATTAAAGGGGATTTACCCTTTTTTTCTCTCTATTTAGATTTACAGCTGTCGAATTAATGGGAAGGTGGTTAAACTCCGTGGGCCTCTGTCACTTTTTAGTACAGCTGTGACCAGTAGGATTTCCATTAATTTAAAGTTGAGACTGTTCAGGTTCTCGCCCAATAGAGTTGGCTGCTACCTGTGTAACGAAATTTTCATCTTGTCCGGCGTTGGAGAGCTAGTCGGAAAATGTTGCAGAGATTGAAAAGGGTTTCTACATTTTGGTAAGGTTGCAAAAACCGATCTTAGCACATTAAGTACTATTGGGAAGAAGGAGAGATCACACCCCTCATCGAGCAAAGCTTCTCTTTGTCTTTAGTCTTTTGTCCATGATAGGCTGCCGATGTAAATGTCTTTGGACCACTTTTACTAGCTCTATGTAATTTCACTTCTCTATTTATCTCTTCTGTTTGGAATTTGTCCTTTAGCTTTTGTTTTAGCTGTAGACTGAATTCCTCTTTTCTCTTGCTCTTAGTATAATACTCTTGTACTTTGAGCTTAAGGCTCTTTTATTTATAATAAATTAAGAGGCTTGTCTTCGTTAAAAAAAATTGCCCTCACTAGTGGAAGGGTTTGAATTGGGAAAAATGTAAAAGAACTAATAGTAGGTTTCTTTTATAACAACGTATGCTTATGGTTTTCATAAAATTTTATTTGTGTGCAGATTTTTATGGACAGCTGTGATCGTTTTTTAGACTTTCTGAGGAGGAGTAATGAAGTTAGCCCCACTGTTGCACTGGAAACCGCAACAGCTTTGCAGGTGATATTGTCTAATAACTTTCCACTGTTATTTTTTGAACTAAACTTATAGTACTTTATCCAAAGTGCAGGTAAAATTTGAGAAAGTGACTCGTAGAGCGCAAGAGCAATTTCAGACTGCATTAGAGGAACAGAGCAGGTAACTCAATTTTTGTTTTTTATTTAGGGAAAAAATCATTTTATAGCCTTAAACTATGGAGGCTATATTGATTAAAACTCCAAACTAAAAGACGATACCAATCCTTTTCTTTAGAGAAAAATAGAAAATAAACATTCCATTGATAGCGTGCAACAAATTTTTTTTTAAAACTAGAACAGCCACTCATTGATATAATGAAAAATAATAAATGTTCAAGTGGTGCAAAATCCCAGAAAGAGTGAAAAAGAAAAAGAAATACAAATAACAAATTCAAAAAGAATAAGGCAATGTTAGACAAGCACTTGATCTTAGTTTGTTTAATGGTTGCATCTTCTTGCAAGTCTCTAGGGTTTTGAATGTTTTCCTTTTGAGAGAGTTTTTTTGTTATGCTTTGTTTTCAATTCGTTTTGGTTCGGTTTAGCTTAATTTTTTCTGTTTGAATTTCGCTTTCTTAGCTTGTTTTTTGTGATTATTTTTCTTTGTTGTTTTTCCCTTTAGTATTGCCCAAGTTCATCTTTGTCTTAGTTTGTTTGGACGATTTTGTCCTCTTTTTTTGCCCTTTGTATAATTCTCTTGTACTTTGCACATTAGTCTCATTTGTTATTATTACTAAAGAGGCTTGCTTCCCTTTAAAAAAAAGACAAGCACTTGATCAAAGACGCTTATCCTAGCATTTTGGCTTTTGAGTTTATGCTCAAAATACAAAAGATAAATGCAAATAACAAATATGAAGCACCGTTAGGCAAGCTCTTGACTTAAAACCCTTATCTTGGCGTTGAGATGGCCGGGCACTCCTCCTGATCCCCTAACATTTTGGCTTCTCTATTTTCTCATTGTATAATTCTCTTTTACTTTGAGTTTTATATTAATAAAAAGAAGTTTGTCTCCTTAAAAGAAAGACCCTTATCTTGGCGTTTTGACTTTTGAGCCTAATTCTTTTTTTTTTTTGAAAAGGAGACAAGCTTCTTTATTTTTAATAAACTCAATGTACAAGACAGCTATACAATGAGAATAAAAGGGAAGCCAAGAAATGAGGGAGAGATAGAGAGAGATAGGATCAGTAGGAGCACCCAGACATCTCAACTAGGTTGACACCCCTAACGCACCCTCATCAAATCCAAAATACAAAGAAAAGACCAAAGTACAAGAATAATACTAAGGTCATGAAAAGACCAAAGCAACAACCAAAATAACAACAGAAGCTACCTACGGTAGACAAAAGCAAGGCTGAAATGTAAAAACATAATGGCAGAAATACATATAAAACCCATCCCAACTACAGAAGCACTAATTTTGAGCTGGAAATCGGGGGAAACTACATTGAAACTCAACCGATGAAGGCGGTCCAATTGAGGCAGATGTCTTGAATGGAGTAATCTTTGAAGTATGCATTTGAAGAACACCAAGCTGCTGTGTTTCTTTTAGAAATCTCTACGATGCCAACCCAATTCCTTTTTTTATCATGGAAGATGCGTTGGTTACGTTCAAACCAAATCTCAGGTAGAGTCGTGTATAAAGGATAAAACTTGAAAACAAAAAACTAGAGAATTTAGAATCAAATAGAAAAAATAAACATGCTCCAAGTTAGATGCATATCTTGAATAGATTTGTTAGCAAAAGACTTGATAGAGAGCAATAGGAAGAGCAAGAGGGAAGAAGACAAGCTGAACCCATAGGATCAAGCCAAGGAACCGATAAGTCCCTCTGGTTATGTTCAAATCAAATTTCGAACAAAAGAATTTTAACTCTATTGGACTCCACAAAAGCTGAGATCTGTGAAATTTCTATGTTATTGAATAAATCAAAGTACATAATGATCTTTTACGCAGGAGAATAAATATACCTCAAAGAAACCATTAAAGAAAAAAAAAAGTCTCTCAAGACCAAACATGGAGCACCCGAAAGCTCCCTTGATGACCATTCGAAGGCGGTCTATTCTTCTAAAGTCGTTCTTGCTGACCTCAATGTTGATCCTCCAGAAATGGATGATGACACTTCCGTTCACGTTTCAGCTTCGACTATCTCCAGGTTATCTGTGGATTAGAGCAATCATGACAAAACTGTGGAAATTTGCACGGATACTAATGCAATGGAAGTTGAAGGTAGACATGTAAGCAAAATTGGAAATTGCTGTTCAAGAAATAATAAGGTAGAGTACTCTCTTGATTCTGCAGCTGATCCAGATGGTGATCAACATGTCAAGGTGTTTCAACTTCACGTGAAGAAAAAGTCAGCAGCCTCAAAATTGGTTTAGTTAATGTAGCAAGAAAGATACCAAAAAATGCTCACGCTCATTTCATTCTTGGCCTAATGTACCAGAGGTCGGGCGAGCCACAGAAGGCTGTTTTAGCATATGAGAAGGCAGAGGAGATCCTACTCCAAAGTGATGTTGAGATTCACAGACCAGAGTTTCTCTCACTGGTCCAAATTCATCATGCACAGTGTCTCCTTCTAGAAAGTGTAGGGGATAATACTTCAAATGAAGAACTTGAACAGGAGGAGCTTGATGAGGTTTGTTCTAAACTTAAGCATTCATTGCAATCTGATGTAAGCCAGGCAGCTGGGAATACCCTAGTCTTGTTACTTCTTACAACTGGTCGAGTGAAGAGTGCTATTTCAGTATTGTCGTCCCTGTTGGCCATTGTTCCTAACAATTTTGATTGCCTTGGAAACCTTGGAATTGCTTATCTTTAAAGTGGTAATATGGAACTATCAGAAAAATGTTTTCAAGAATTGATCCTGACAGATCAAAATCACCTTGCTGCTCTCGTCTACTATGCTGCTTTTCTCTTGTGCAAGTATGGTTCTACTGTTGCAAGTGCTGGAGCAAATGCTGGTGAAGGTGGTGTTGATGAGAAGGTTGTAGGTATGAATGTTGCAAAGGAATGTTTGCTAGCGGCCCTAAAGGTAGATCCAAAAGCAGCAGTTGCCTGGGAAAATCTTGCTAATGCATATTTCGTGACTGGGGACCACAGAAGTTCTGCCAAGTGCTTGGAGAAGGGAGCAAAACAGGAACCAAATTGCATGTCTAAGAATGCAGAAAGGTCTCAAGATCATAGTTAGCAGCTCTCCTGGGCTGGAAATGAAGTGGCCTCAATCATTAGAGATGGAGATGGCTTGACAATTGATCATTCTGTAGCATGGGCTGGGTTTTCCATGGTTCACAAGATTCAACATGAAATTGCTGCAGGATTTCGTACAGATCTAAGTGAACTGAGAGAAAAGGAAGACCACGCCGTCTACAGTTTAAATCAGTTTTTCCCCCTTTCTTTTTCTTCTTTATTGCTCTCTTTGTATAAATATCTTGTACTTAGAGTTCTTATTAATAAAGAAGTTTTTGTCTCCGTTTCAAAAAAAAAATCAGGCAGTAGCTGAGGACACAGATGATGCTGTTCAGTGGCATCAATTCGGTCTCCATAGCCTCTGTACACGGGAATTTAAAACATCACAAAGATACCTCAAAGCCGCAATTGCCCGCTTTAAGAAGTGTAGCTTTGCATGGTCAAACCTAGGTATCTCATTACAACTCCCAAAAAACCCGACAGAGGCAGAAGAAGTATACAGGAAAGCTTTGTCATTGGTAGCCACAGAACAAGCACATACCGTATTTTGTAACCTTGGAAATCTATATCGACAGCAAAAGCAGTATGAACGTGCCAAAGCTATGTTCTCAAAGACATTAGGACTACAACTTGGTTATGCACCTGCATTTAACAATCTAGGATTGGTGTTTATTGCTGAGGGTCAATGGGAGGAGGCTAAGTATTGTTTTGAGACAGCTCTCGAGGCTGATCCGTTACTCGATTCAGCTAACTCGAACTTGCTTAAAACCGTAGCCGTACATCGACTATGTAATAGCCTATCATCGTGTCATGTTAAAGATTGAAAGTTCTGACATTGGCTCCATCCTCATTTTGAGTTTGGGATGTAGAATTTGCATGATATTTTCTTGCAAGGAAATGTAGATCAGTATTTACTCGATGAAGATGCTTCCTGGAGATTTCTTCACAAGCTTACTTCCTTGCTGAAACCAATTTGTCAATCAGTGATCAATATCATAGGTTCAATTAGGTTAGTTTCTAATCTATTTGATTCTCACTTAGAAACAGGTTTTCCTCTGTACATAATAGTTGTTCATTTAGTTACCGTATTTTGTAAAAACCATTGAAGAAAAATACATAAATAGAAAATATCAAAAAGCAAAATGATAGTAGAAAATAATAATAATCCATAGACCTTAATTTCCTTTTAACACCCTCCCTCAAGATCAACGTGGTAGAATCACGAACAACTTGAGTTTGCAAAGAAAGCTTCCAAATCAACTTAATAGATCTGGGCTAGAACCAAGACCTATGAAGTACGAAAAGAAAAACTTCTAGGCTAGAAACACAAACCCACGAAGAACGGAACCAAGAACTTCTAGGATAGAAATGTAGATTCTCGCGTGGAGATCTATAACAAAACCCGAGAAGAATGAAACAAGAACTTCTGGGCAAAAACAAAGATCCTCATTAAGAGATCTAAAACAAAACCCTCGAACAATTGATTTGAAAACGGAACATGAATCCACAAACACAAAGTCACAAATAGTGCCAATGAACATCTAGTGAAGACTTTGAAACAAATAGAAAATAGACGTCTAGCGGTTGCAAACCACGAGCAGCCATTAAAGTTCAATAAGAGAAAACCTAAAGCTCTGATACCACGTGAAATTTCTATATTATTGAATAAATCATAGTACATAATGACCTTTTACATAGGAGAATACATAGACCTCAAAGAAGCCATTAAAGAAAAATAATAATAGTCCATAAACCCTAATTTCCTTTTAATAAGATCGACCAACCAAATCTACTTGGTCATCCATGCTATTCATTTGGGGCTGAATTTTTTAAGGTTTAGAACCTTTTCTAAAAACTCCAATCTACTCTGTCAAAAGCTTTTTCGAGATCAAGTTTCAAAATCCAACCCCTTTTCCTTTTGGCTCTATAATCTTCAATTGCCTCATTTGCAATCAAGATTGGATCAAGAATTTGCCTTCCTTCAATGAAAGCACTTTGGAAGGGGCTGATGATGGAGTCCATTACTAATTTCAGTTTTTCTGCTAGGACTTTTGCAATTACCTTATAAGATAAGGTGGTGAGGCTAATTGGGCCAAAGTCCTTCGTAACTGAGGCATTATCTTTTTTCTGAACAAGACAAATGAAGTTCTCTTGAATGCAAGTGTTTAGCCTTCCATTTTTGTGAAAGTCATCCATCAAAGACTTGAAGGAGTCCTTTTTTTTTTTCGAAAATGATACGAGTCTCACTATTATTAACATAAATAAAGAGACAAAGCTCAATGTACATGAGGGTTATACAAAGAGCAATAGGGAGGAGGGAGGATCAGCAGGCGCATCCGAGCATCTCAACTAGGTTGACACTCCCTTAGCGCCCTCAACACATCCAATGTTGATAAGAAATTCTGTTGTGGAACCATCCGGACCAGGGGCTTTGTTTCTACCAAGAGTTTTTACTGCCAAATAAATTTCCTCCTCTGTAAACTGAGAAGTTAGGGCTGTGTTCTGAGTTGGAGCTACACAAGGCCAATCGTTAATTAGGGGAATGAATCTAACTCTTGGGATCTTTGTGTAAAGGTTCTCGAAGAAACCCAATACAAGTCGTTCTATTTCTTGTGAGTATTTTGTAACCACCCCATGTTCATCCTTCATTTATGAGATAAGGTTTTTTCTTTTATTTGCATTCTGAAAACGATGATAAAAACCTGTATTTGTATCCGCAACTGACAGTCAATTGAGCTTGCTTTTTTCAATGAGATTGTGCTCTTCAAGCTGATAGATGGCGAGGATTTTTGCTTGCACAGCTGATCTGAATTGCAGCTCTTCCTCATTTAAACCAACCGAATCTGCTTTAGCATTTAAAATCTCCAACTTGGATAGAAGGAACTTCTCTTTTTCTTTCAATTTAAACTGCGTAGAGAAGTGCCAAGCTTTAACAACCTACTTAATCTTTCTCCATTGTTCATGTAGAATAAAACCAGCTCAACTGTGATGAATGAAATTGTGCACAGTGGATTCAGTTAACTGATTGCATTCACTGGACTGCAACCAACTATTGCAAAAACGAAAAGGGGTAGGGCCACAGAAGATTGCACCAGCTTCCAAAAATATTGGGAAATGATATGAGAATATATGATCTTTCCTGGAAACGCGGGAATTTTCAAAGAGGTTGTCCCAATCCTTGTTTATGATGAACCTGTCTAGCAATGATCTGGAAGGGGAGCCACCTTACCTAGACCAAGTGAACCTCCCATTATGTAGAGGAATTTCAAAAAGGTTGGCCGAGACAATGAATTTGTTAAAAAGATACATGCCTCTAGTATTAGGGTTTTATTTTCGCTTCTTGGATGTGATGAGGGCGTTATGGGGTGTCAATCTAGTTGAGATGTCCAGGTGTGCCTGCTGATCCTCCCCCTATTGCTCTTTGTATAACTCTCATGTACATTGAGCTTTGTCTCTCTATTTTTCAATATTAATAATAGTGAGACTCGTATGCTTTTTTAAAAAAGAGACATGCCTCTAGTACTTCTGCCATGGGAAAATCTTTCATGAGCCCTTCTGGTGATATTGAAGTCTCCACCTATACACCAAGCCTCAGCCGAGCATAGGGAAAGGGAAGATAATTCAGGCCAAATCAATTTTCTTTCTCTATATCCACAGGCCCATACACATTAGTAACCTGTTAGTTTCCTGTTATTTATGTTGAATACAATAAAAAAAATCTATTTTCTTTTAAATATTAGGCATACTAGCTAATTGTTGTTGTGCACATTAGTCGTTGGTGAATCATTTTTCTCGCAACTGTTTTCATTTTTGAGATTTTTGCCTCTGAATATTATACTCGCTTCTTTAATATATGTTCCAATTTTGTGTTCCAGATTTGCTCTAGATATTGATCTTGATGCCCCAAAAGTTAGAGTTCCTATCAGATCATGCGGCTCTTCGAAATGTGATAGTCATTTTCTTTTGGATTTTGGTCATTTTATGCTGCGAACCATGGTATCTTTGTTACTTCCTTGTATTGCTCTATGTTTTATCTTCCAGTCTCTTCCATTTGTTTACAATATTTCATCACAGGGTTCCCAATCTGATGAACGAAGACATAGTTTGTATTCTCGGTTTTTTATATCTGGGAGAGATATTGCTGCATTGTTCAGGGATTGTGGTCCTGAATGCCAGAAATGTTCAGATTATAGTAATCAACCCATTGTTTCTCCTTTACTGAAGGAGGAATCTCACAACGTTTATCCTCTTCTTGATCAGTGTGGAATGGCTGTAATAGTAGATCAGGTAACTATTTCTGCTTGTTTTCCCAGTTTCCTTCACACTATCTACGTTTTTGGTTAAAGAACATTTATATCTTTATCTGTGATCTAATTTCTTTTTGCTCTTTGGTTCAAGATAAAGGTACCTCACCCAAGTTATCCATCTACACGAATCTCTATTCAAGTGCCTAACCTTGGCATTCACATTTCACCGGCAAGATACTGCAAACTCATGGAATTATTAAATACTATCTATGGTAAAATGGAGACTTATAGTCAACCCTCGGATACAGGTGGTAATTTTCAACCTGTACTTCCTCCATGGGGTCCTGTGGATCTCACAGCTGATGCAAGAATCCTTGTGTGGAGGGTATGGCTTTAATTAAGGAAAAGAAATGAATTATCTTACACCTTGTTTATAACTTAGTCATACATAATTGTTTAATAATATTTGTTTCAGGGTATAGGCAATTCAGTGGCTCAATGGAAGCCTTGTTATATTGTGCTATCAGGCTTGTATATATACGTTTTGGAATCGGGAAAGTCCCAGATTTACCAACGCTATTTGAGGTTTTTCTTTTGGTTCCTCTCTCCTTATTTATTTTCTTGTCTCTTTGGTTTTCACATTTGAATGTTTTCTAGGTTCTCAATTAACTTGTTTGAGTATCAATTCTTTGGGAGTTTTGTAAGTTCAGCATTATACTCTTTTCATTTCATCAGTGAAAAGTTTGATTTTCTTTTAAAAAATTAACTTGTTTGAGTATTAATGAATTTTCTTGCAAATCAATGGAAAGTTTTGTTTTTGGTTATGAAAAGTAATTATTTTATATTACATTTTGGACATGACAGTGTCGCTGGCAAGCAAGTCCATGAAATTCCATCAACCAGTGTGGGTGGATCGTTGTTTTGTGTTGCGCTGAGTTCTAGAGGCATGGACATTCAGAAGGTATGTTTAATTGATTTGAGGTGTTGTGGGATAATTTTTTTTGTTCGTTTTTTCCTTTTTTGTAATTTTAGTTTTACTTCAAATGTACTATTGATTGTTTTGTTTATTCATTTATGTTTTTTACTAGGTAACAGATATTTTCCCATAAACTTGTGAAATGTTTCTGGTTTGAGTAATTTTTTCGACAGATGTCTATACATTTTGAACTTTTTGCTCTACAAAATTCTCTGGTTGTTTAATTTCATCCGTAGTTATTTAGAGTTCCTTAGTTGTCAATGATCATGGATTCAAGTTGCTATGAGTAGAACAAGTATTTATTCATTTCATCTGATGGAGGTTTCACATCGGAGGAAAAAAGAGAAGATCAGAACTTTGATGTTTTTTATCCTCGGAATCAGCTTTTGTTCACTTTGACCAAGAACATTGATTACAGCTTGGAGGAGAAGAAATACTGCATCTACTAATCGAATCAAATAAAATTACGCTAGCAGCTACATTTTTCTGCTTCAATAATTTCTAATGGTTTATATTTTCTAGGCTTTGGAATCTTCAAGTACCTGGGTGATAGAATTTCAGAATGAAGAGGAGAAGAGCTTGTGGACAAAAAGACTTTTACAAGCGACATACCTAGCTTCTGTACTTCTATTACTCTCTAATTCTCATATGTTCTTCATTTTATCAGTTACATTATTCTCCTTCCTGCTACTTAGTAGCTACTTATTATTGTTATATACAGGCTCCTGCATCGATAGATATACTTGGTGAAACGGGTGACGATGCATCTCAACTCATCGAGCGTCACACACCTAATATGAAAGCAGCGAATCTTGTTATAAATGGAGCATTGATGGAAGCAAAGCTATTGATATACGGGAAGGTACAAATGAATTTTCTAATCCCTATTCAGTTAAATAGTGACTATTGTTGGTATTATGTGTTTATGCTACCATATTCTCTTTGGTGCCGTTAGAGGTCAATAGTTGTTTTACGAGACTAGATAAAATTTCAACATTTTTTTTCATCCAGTTGGTTGAGCAACCTAATGTCTGTCCCCATTATTTTGCAGACTGGAGATGAAGTTGATAATAGACTCGATGAGATTCTGATTCTTGAGCTTCTTGCTTCTGGAGGAAAGGTTGGTTTAGTTTCATTGATGTATAGTTTCTGCTTAGTAATAAATTTATTTTTCATGACTGTGTTTCTTTTCCTTTTATTTGTATGCTAACTAAAATGTCTTATTTTTAAACGGAGACATAAACTTCTTTATTAATACGAACTCAGAATACAAGAAAGTTATACAAAGAGAGCAATAAAGAATTTTAGGGAAAACTAGGGGATCAGGAGGTGCATCCGGACATCTCAACTAGGTTGACACCCCTTAGTGCCAATCATCATATCCCGAGCATACAAAAACAGAACGTTGCAAAAGTTAAATAATGTCCAGCTTAGTACAAGGGGCCAGAAGACAATAAAGGACCAGAAACAAGTTCAACAAAATAGGAAGGCCAAAAATATAGAACTCAAAATTATAAGGCTAAAAAGGAGCAATCCACCAAGGCTTCACAACGCAGGAGGAGGTTTGCTGTGAAGAAGCTTCAGGCTGAGTAATCTGCAAACAGTAGACTGAATCAGCTACTAACAAACAAGCAGGTTGAGAGGGAAAAGCAGTCGAGTTGAGACAAATGTCTTGAATGGAATAATTTTCAAACTCCTTATTTAAGGAGCACCAAACTGCAGCATTAAGATCTACTGAATGCATAATGTTAGAGCAGCAAGGTTTCATCATCTTCCATTTGGAATCATTAAAAACCCAAAAGATAATATCATCATGTACAGTATCTCTTGGTTATGTTTCCTTGTTTTCAAAAAAATTGGGATAGTAATGTTTGTGAAACCTTGTTGGAAATTCCTGTTTCATCTTCTGTTTTCAATCATAGTTTCTAGTTGTGGTGGGAGATTGTTACTTACGTTCCCTACACCTTTTTTTTTTTTGAGAAGGAGACAAGCTTCTTTATTATTAATAAACTCAATGTACAAGAGAGCTATACAATGAGAATAATAGGGAAGCCAAGAAAGGGAGGAGATAGATAGATAGATAGATAGAGCTAGATCAGTAGGTGCACCCTACACCTTTGCTCGAACACAAATGAAGAAACTGAGGCAGAAAGAACAGTTTTATTTATTTATTGTCTATTTAACAATTTTATTTATTTATTGTCTATTTGCTTCTCTTCGATGTACAATTTTTGCTCAACATGTAATTGTATGTTATTCCTTCTTAGGATGATAACTTGTCAGGTTTAATACTTTTCCTGGATAATTGTATGACACCGTAAAGCTTTACAAAAACTGGTAAGCCAGATACTTATGTCATGATTGACAGGTCCATATAATTCTTGGTGATGATGATCTTTCAGTCAAAACAAAACTGCATTCGTTGCATATTAAGGATGAACTTCAAGGCCACTTATCAACAAATTCACAGTATTTAGCACGCTCTGTGCTATCAAATGAGAAATTATCTTCTTCTCCTGAAACATTTGATCCTGATGGGATACAAACAGCTAGTGCAATCACTGAAGAGGACGATAGTTTTAAGGATGCATTGCCTGATTTTTTGTCTCTATCTGATGTTGGAAATTACGAGTCCTCTGGACGTGAATCGACTGAGACCATATTTAATGAAAATGATATAGGAAAAGGGAAGGGCATATCCAGTGACATATTTTATGAGGCAGAGGACAGCGAAGATTCAAACTTTGTGGCTGTAACCTTCCTGACGAGGGGCTCAGATTCCCCTGATTACGATGGTATAGACACTCAGGTACTATTATGATAGTGGTGATAGTTGATTATTTTTTCCAACATCATGTTTTGTTACGATACTGACTAACATATATGAAACATTTCAGATGAGTATTCGCATGTCAAAAATGGAATTCTACTGCAACAGACCCACTCTTGTTGCATTAATTGGTTTTGGTTTGGATATAAGTTCCTCAAATTATGTGGAAGCTAACACAGACTTGCCCAGCTCTTTGGAAGATAAGCTTGTTATGGATAAAGAAAAGGCAGAAGAAAAAGGCCGCGTAAAAGGATTGCTAGGATATGGAAAAAGTCGTGTCGTATTCTACTTAAACATGAATGTTGACAGTGTTTCCATCTATCTAAATATGGAGGATGGATCTCAGCTTGCAATGCTCGTGCAGGAGAGCTTTTTGCTTGACCTCAAGGTGGGTATAATTTATCGTCTCTTTTTGCTAAAATTGTATTTTTATACATAGTGTTATTGAGTTTTAAAGCACCTTTTTTTTACTTGCCATTAGCCTCTCGCTCATTTACAGAAACTGAAATGCTGTCCAAACTTCTTAATATTAGTCTCTTTTTGCTTTAAAAAAATTAATTTGTTAATTTTATTATTTTTATGCGTGATTATTTAAAGAAATGAAAAACACTAAACATATCTTAACTCCCCCCCCCCCCCCCCCCCCCCCACACACACACACACACACAAAAAGAAAGAAAAAAAAGAAAGAGAAACAAAACAAAAAGCGAAACTATCTTTTCCCTTTCTCACCCACTCACACCCTTGTCTCTTTTGCTCCCTTACACCTCCCTTTCAAACCCAAATCTAGCCTTGGGTGTGCGAAATCAAAATCTTCAAATCATTAAGGATGGGGTTTTATTTTTCTTTGGGTGCTAGTTTAGAAAATAAGAGGAAGAGCATGAAGAACAAGAGGAAGAGGGGTGGGGGGTGGCTAAATGGATAGGTTGTGTTGGTTCTTTGTTTATTATTATTTTTTAATATTTTATTTGTGTGTTTCACCTAATAATTTTTGGTTATTATTTGAACTTCTTGTGAACAAAAACAATTTGTGGTTATATATAATTTTTCCACATGAATGAAGTTTTAGTTTAAGATCAATAAATTATTACCCAGTTAGCTTTAGAAAATATTAGAACTTTAATTTTAAGCATTGAATTCCAGTTAATGAGAGTTTTAAATTTAGGACCAAATGGAAGCTAACCCAACCTCAAATATTGAAGTGTAGTATTCTTTATTTTACTCTCTTTTTCGTCTGTCTGTTTACAAGACTAAACAGTTTTTGTATTATCAAGACATCTGGAGCTGGAGATCCTACTTATCGTGGTTTTTGGCCTGTATCGTCATACTTTATCTGTTGTCTTTTATTTGATGTTCAATGTGTTTTCATAATTTGTATTAGTATATGGTGTTTTTTTTGATAAGAGACAAGTATATTCATATAACAAAACAGAACATCCTAAGGGCAAGGGACAAGAGGGCCCTCCCCGGAAGAAGCTAGGGAACTAAGACATAATGGCCTTCCAATTGTTGAAAATCATAGAATGTATTAGTATATGGTGTTGGTGCTATGTGGTTGTCAACCTCGTTGAGATGTCTATGTGTACCTACTAATTCTTGATTTTTGGTTTTTGGATTTCTTCTCGGTATCTTTGTACTTTGAGCAATAGTCTCATTTCATTTATTCAATGAAATGACTTGTTTTCCTTCAAAAAGAAAAGACTAGCGAACAGATAAATGACTTGTTTTCCTTCAAAAAGAAAAGAATAGCAAACAGTTCTTGTATTATCAGTATGTTATGTATGTTGTCATTTTCAATATACGATGAAAGGATGCTAGTGCTTTGATATTTTTTTGTAATGGAAACTAAGATTTTCATTGATATAATTAAAATTCATTATTTACAAAGTACAATGTACAATACAAGTAGGATCAGGCACCTGGACATCTTAATTGCGAAAATTTAAATCTCATTCACTTTTACCAATCTCTAACTGGGATGCTGCTTTTTAGGTCCATCCAAGCTCTCTTTCAATTGAAGGAACTTTAGGGAATTTCAGACTTTGCGATATGTCTTTAGGAGAAGATCATTGCTGGAGTTGGCTTTGTGATATACGAAATCCTGGTGTTGAATCACTTATCAAGGTAACTTTTGTCTTCTTAAATTAGTTAATTGTTGCATTAAGACTCCTGTCTGACGGCATTTGTTTTTTCCCCATTCTCACTTGTAGACTTCAAATGATACTTTTCTTCTCTTTTTCTCTTTAGTTCAAATTTCATTCCTATTGTGCTGACGATGATGACTACAAAGGATATGATTACAGTTTACATGGCCGACTTTCTGCTGTCCGCATAGTTTTCCTTTATAGATTTGTTCAAGAGGTAAAGGAAAGTTTTCTCATTGTTTTCGTTTATAAGTTCTAGTTGTAATCAGTAATATTAGTCCATGGCATACAATCGTACATAACTGGAACTTTTTATTGTAATTATTTTTAATCTTGTGTGTAATTTTCCTCTTCTGTAGATTACAGTTTACTTCATGGGACTAGCGACTCCACATACTGAAGAAGCTGTTAAACTTGTTGATAAAGTTGGTGACTTTGAGTGGTTGATCCAGAAGTATGAAATTGATGGGGCTGCCGCATTCAAGCTAGACCTATCACTAGATACACCCATTATTATTGTTCCCAAGAATTCAAATAGCCAAGAGTTCGTAACCTCTTCTCTATTATTGTCCATGTTACCATTTTGACTATTTTTTTTTTAATTTGACCTATAATTGACATGACACATAAATCACATTCATATGATTACTTAGACGGTAACTTATTGTAAATATAAAAATGAACAAAAATATTATATAACTGAAGGGTAATGAGAAAATTTATTCAATCTAACCAACTAATACATTGCGTTTTGAATGTTTATGTGGTTTTATACCATCTACTGTAGAAATCTCAAATAAAAAAAGAGAGCATTTTTCTGAATTTTGGAGATATTGAATGTTTGGAATGCCTGATCAAAGTTCAAGGTGCTTTTTTTATAAAAGATTTCTCCAACCCAATCGACTTGGCTCGTCTAAAGCAAGTTTTGGTTGATGAAGAGTTAGATTATTTCAGTTCCATCTTAGAAGGGGCTTGTAAAGCTACCCCTTGTAACTCAGAAAATTTGTCAAGAAATCCATTCACACCTTGTTTGTTGATGCTTCAAAAAGAAAATCAGATTCAGATTCCACCGAATTCTAAAAACAGAGACTCCCCGTTCGCTTTCTTCTCGCCAATGATGGAAGATTCAAGGGAAATCGATCAAACTCATGCTTGGCAGAAGAGAGAGGCTAGGACGGCGTGTGGAGTTCTTGAAAGTAGTCCAAGGGTTGCAAATCTGTTAGATATCTAGATTAGTTTAGGGCAAGGGTATAAGGGTAATTAGATATGTAGGCAGTTAGATGGTTATAAATAGGAAGTTGGGGAGGGAGAGGAGAAGCAGAGGACCAGGTTCTTGTGTTTTTGTTATGTTGAGTCTGTTATTTTGATATTCATTGTTCTTAGCATTCTGGTATAAAAATTGAGGACAGCAAGATTAATTTGGGAGAAATCATCAATTTGTGGTATAAATATTGAGGACAACAAGATTCTTTCAACGGCAAACAATTGAAACTGCAAGGTAGCAAGTCTCCCCTTCACTTACCTTGGCCTTCCTTTGGGAGGTTATCCAAAAAGTGATCTGTTTTGGCAGCCTATTCTTGATAAAGTCCTTGGAAAGCTAGATAAATGGAGAAGATACAATCTATCTAGAAGTGGGAGGATTAATAAAAGAGCCTTAAGCTCAAAGTACAAGAGTATTATACTAAGAGCAAGAGAAAAGAGAAAAATCAGTCTACATCTACAACAAAAGCTAAAAAACAAATTCCAAATAGAAGAGATCAAACTTAACATAGAAGTGATCAAGCTAAACAAAACCATATCTGAAGAAATCTTATTACAAAGCATAATGCAAAATCCTCTCATAAAAAACTAAACTGAAACTAAAAAATTTCAAGAAGATGCAAGTTTGCAACCAGCTGCCTCGAAACTGCCTAACCAAATCAATTCATAGTTCAGAGGAAGCTCAGAGAAGTCTTCCACTATTCAGCATTGGCGTGAAGGATTTACTTGCCACCCATATGAAGGGAAATTCAAGAATGACTTAAGTTGGTCTTACACTGAGGAGAAATACATTAAATTGTTGAAGAATCAAATTAGACTAATTCCACAATCAGCAACTATTGATTTTAAATGATCTGGTATTTTGCAAGATCAGGGACAAGAACGAGTAGCAGAAGGCAATTTTGCGGATCCTGGCTCTTTCTCGCATTGAAAACAGGGCATTGAGATCGGTTTCTAGAGGCTCAAAATGTTTCCGACTTTCAAATTTGGTTGACCTATCCAAATGCTTCAATTTCTCATTACTAACGCTGAAAGGGGAGTCAGAAAAAGGGCTCACCCTCTAGTTGGATCGATTGAGAGAGGTTTTGCTTGGAGTTTGCAGAGTACTTAAACTAGGTAGAGTGAGGACGATGAGAAAATGACTTAGAAGAACGGGCTGTGGCTTGAATTTGGGTGCAACTAACTTCCAATAAATCAGTATTAGCCATAAAAATGGAATGTCCGACTTTCACAGAAAGATCTGATTTTTTTTTATTGCTCCAGAAGATCTAATAGATCTATTTTCACCACACAATTGGATAAAGCTCATGATCATGGGCCCTCTTCAAACAACTTTTTGTCCATTTGTGGCTCACGATTCTGTGATTTTCTCCCTCAGTTTTTCTTCCAGTGTTTTTCTTTCGCTTGTGTTGCTGCACACCCTTGCCTTTGTCTTCGTTTGCCCCTGCCTCCCAAGACCCCCATCTGCCGATTGCCATCACTCAAGCCTAGGTTTCAAGTTTCTCTGAATCAGTGAATGCAGTCTATAAAACACTATAGCTTTCTCCGACTCAATTTTGGTTTTTGTTTTGTTTAACCACATCTTGACGACAAGGTGTGTTTTAGGTGCTGGTGATGATAGGAATGTTGTTAGGGTATTATTAGGATTTTAAGGGTTTGTTAGTAATTAGTTAGGGAGGTTGTTTTGGTATTTCGTTATAAATAGGTGTGTGAATAGCAATATTTTAGTGGGTGGGTTAGGGTTTGTGAGAGATCTCAAGACGTGAGGATCCAGGTTTTTTTGTCATTTACGTTTCATTATAAATTGATTGTGTTTTTGTTTCTATCGGAATGTAAAATAAGAACAAAATATTAGTGAGCAATAAATTTCTTCAACTTCATTGATATATGTCGTGGTAGATCATTTGGAAAAAGAAAATGTTAGCAGTCTCAAGAAACCTTAAATGACCATGTGCTCTCTTTTTCTTGTAGTTTCATTCAACTTGACTTGGGACAGTTACGAGTAAAAAATGAATTCAGCTGGCATGGATGTCCAGAAAAAGATGCTTCTGCCGTTCATATTGATGTCCTGCATGCTGAGGTAGAGTTGTTGATGGATTTCTTCAGACCCTTTAAGTATATGTGGAGATTATATTTCCTTTATGTGCAATTGCAGATTTTGGGTGTCAACATGTTGGTAGGGATTAATGGTTGTATAGGTAAACCAATGATTCAGGAAGGCCAAGGACTCGAGGTTTATGTCAGACGAAGCTTAAGGGATGTTTTCAGAAAAGTTCCAACATTCTCGCTTGAAATAGTGGTAATATACTTTTTGAAAGCCTTTTTAGTATCTCCTAGGCTAATTTATTTTTTTGAAATTAAATCTGGTTACTTATCGGTTTATATAATGTTATTTGTCAATATCTTCTTAACACTTCCACTTGTACACTTTTTTTTTTAAAAGAGGAAACATGTCTATTATATTTAAATAAGAAGAGCAAAAGCTCATATTGAGACGAATCAGCAGACGCATCCTGGCATCTGAAATAGGTTGACCCCCTGATGTAATATAGAATAAAGCTATGGTTAAACAGCTGTAGTTAGTTAGTAAAACAGTTTAAACAGTTAAACTGTTTAACAGTTAAGGCTGTTTCATAAACAGTTATTTCAACTAATTGTAACTACTTACAAATTCTCAATAAATACCCCTTATCTTAGCCATAATTGGCAGAGAGTTCATTTTGAGAAATTAAATTCAGACTTGAATTACATCACCCCCTTTAGCGCCCTCATAATTTCCGTAAAAGGGAATAAAGAAATAAAGATTGTCCTTCCTCTAGGCTGATAAAAGCCAATACAAAACAATTGGCCCAAACAGAGCATAAACAATTACATAGATAGACATAAGAAAAAACAGTCCCCATTTATGCTAAAGTCCGGTAGAAACAAAAGACCATCCATCGAACATGGTGTCCAAGACATCAAATTTGAGGGAAGATGAAGGCATCGAGTTCAACAAAATGACTTCCACTTGTACGCTTAGAAATTGATAAAAAGTGAACTTTCTTAGAGTAGTGACGTTAATGTTAAATTTACCATAACCCATCAACTTAAGCTTTTGGGTTGATCGATGATTTAACATGCTATCAGAGCAGAAGGTTTTGAGTTGAACCCGTGTACATTTCCTCATCATTTAATATTGAATTCCACTTGAAGGGTTTTCAACAAAATTTCTCAAGTCCACAAATGAGTGTGAATGGTAGAGTATGGATATAATAATAAGTTTATTATAATTCATCAGCTTAAGCTTTTAAATTGAGTGGCTATTTAACAGAACTATTAATAATTTAATATTAATTGAGGAAGAATTGAAGTTGGTAAAAAATAATTTCTCTTACTTGGCTACCATGTTATGCTACTATTGTACCTAAAAATTTAAATTGATAAGTTTGGGTGTATTTTATGTATCTTTTTTAAAATAAAATTATTTAATTTAAATTATAAAAGGTAATTTAAATTATCATGATTTTAAGATCAATGTGACTCAAATTTTGGCCGGTCCAAGCCTTGAAGAAGAAGACAGCTGATTTGTTGTGGGTAAATGCAGTAAAAGCTCTCTTAGTTGAAATCTGGTTTGAAAGAAACCAAAGAGTTTTCCACGATGGTTACTTGAATGGAACGTTTTGATTCTGCTCGTTCGAATGCATCTTCATGGTGTTCATTATCCAATTTTTTTCAGGATTACTCTTTGTAGGAGATTGTGTTAAATTGGCCAGCATTTATAGACTCCCCACGTTAATCCTAGATCATCCGGCCTTCCAGATCAACTCTCTGCTTCGAACAGTTTTTTTCTCAATCAAGGCTTATTGTTCTTTGTCCTCGACCTGCTGCCTATGATTTATGATTTTGTTTTGGACAGATTATTTTATCATTTTGTTTGGCCTTGTATTTGTGGTGGTTTTGTGATGAGGGCGCTAAGGGGTGTTAACCTAGTTGAAATGCCCGGGTGCGCTTGCTGATCCTCCCCCTATTGATTTTGTATAATCCTCATGTACATTGAGCTTTGTCTCTTTATTTTTCAGTATTAATAATAGTGAGACTCGTATCTTTTTTTAAAAAATGGGTTAATTTGATAAAAGTGTTGCTAGCAGAGCTTTGGTTTAAGCGCAACCTACCGATTTTTTATGATAAGAAAAGGGATTTGCGTGGTGAAAGTAGATCTATTAGATCTCCTGGAGCAATAAAAAGGAAATCAGATCGTTCTGTGTAAGTCGGATGTTTTTTTTGATGGAGTATTGTGAAGAAAGGCCTTTACTTTTGGGCAACATTGGAATTGGGGCAAGGCTGTGCACTTATTATCAAAAGTCGTCCCCTGATGATCAAACTGGTGCGCTGTTGCGAAATGGTGGGTTAGTTTAGGACATGTCATTATCCTCGAACCTTCAGATAAATCTACTTATCTTGTGGAATTAAAAGGTGTTCAACACAGACATCTCTTGAAACAAACATGTATAGGAGCGCTTCTGTATTTTCCCATAAGGTGCCAATGACTGATTATATATTGGTCCGTTTTGCAAAAGGGAAAGATTTCCCTAAGATGTATTGTAAAAAGTTCTGCAGTTGGCCAGCGGTGAAAAGTCAGCTAGGCTGTTCATGTTTCTCTTGGTGTTCCCTCTTCACTCATCTTGAAGCTTATCGTGGGCATTTTGTCATCTTACTTTGGGTTCCTTTGGTCTTCTGTTTTAATTAATTACTTTGTACTTAGTTTACATTTTTTTTTCATTTGTGCTTTCTGGATAGAGGATTTTGTTTAGCTCGTAGTTATTCTTGAGTTTGATTTAGCTATTGTTTGTTTCTGTTTTAGCCCATTTGCTCTCTATACAACTCTCTTGTACTTTGAACGTAAATCTCTCTTACTGTTATTACTATTAGTACTATTAATAAAGAGACTTGTCTCTGTTTAAAAAAAAAAAAGAAAAAGGTTTGGGTTGATATTGTAGAAACTTCTAAAAGAAATGCAGCTGCTTGGTGTTATTCGAATGCTGAATTTAAAATTTATTCAATTCAAGACTTCTGCCTTAACTGAACTGTCTTCATCTGAAGAAATTCAGCACTGTTATGTTCCAGATTGCTGGGACAGATATTGTGTTTTTGTATTGTTGCTGGGATTTATTCTGTATTCCTACATTTGTTTTATCTCTTTTCAGCTTTGCATCTGTCTTCTGTTAGGTAGTATTTATTGTTGTTTTCAGTCTTAGCATGACCTAAATATCTTTCATATTATTTTGGATATGATGACGAGGGTGCTATGGGATGTCAACCTAGTTGAGATGTTCGGGTGCACCTACTGATCCTCTCTATCTCTCTCTCCCCTATTTCTAGGCTTCTCTACTATTCTCAATGTATAACTCTCTTGTACTTTGAGTATTATTATTAATAAAGAAGCTTGTCTCCTTTTAAAAAAAATATATAAATTTAAATTGATTCACATGGTTGCTTTTTTGGTAGGTGGGTTTGTTGCATGGGATGATGTCTGACAAGGAATACAAAGTTATCGTTGACTGTTTATATATGAACTTGTATGAACAGCCAATACTTCCTCCAAGTTTCCGTGGGAAAAAATCTGAGTCAGAGGATACAATGCGTCTGTTGGTTGACAAGGTCAATACAAATAGTCAAATCTTACTGTCTCGGACTGTTACAATAGTGTCCGTTGTTGTGAATAAGGCCTTGTTAGAGCTGTGTAATGGCATTCAGGAGGAGTCACCTTTAGCTCTCATAGAAGTAAGTATATTTGTTGAGTAGTATTGACTATTACTTTTCCTGTAAAGAATGTGTGTGCACGTATTGTATGAGTAATGCTTTTTATGTTTATATGATGCATTTTCATCTGCAACATTGTCATGTCTGACGTGGTAGTTTCTTTTCATTTTTGCAGCTAGAAGGGCTTTGGGTGTTATATCGTATGACTTCATTCCTAGAAACGGATCTCTATTTAACTATTCCTAAGTTTTCTATTCTTGACATTCGCCCTGTTACAAAGCCTGAAATGCGGCTTATGCTTGGGTCATCAACTGACACTTCAAAACAAGCTCCTTTGGAGAACTTTCCATTCCCGAAGAAAAATAGCTTTGGGAAGGCATATTCTGAAGGTAATCTTGATATGGATATCCCTGTTGCTACAATGTTCGTACTGGACTATCGTTGGCGGAAGGAATCTCAATCATTTGTTCTACGGGTTCAACAACCTCGGGTCCTTGTGGTACCAGATTTTCTCCTCGCCGTGGTTGAGTTTTTTGTTCCTGCCTTGAGATCTATTACTGGAAGAGAGGAAACAATGGACCCCAAGAACGATCCCATTGGTAAAAACAACAGCATAGTACTGTCTGGTTCAATTCACAGGCAAAGTGAAGATGTAATTTTGCTATCTCCAAGTAGGCAGCTGGTAGCAGATGCCTTAGGTGTTGATGATTATACATATGATGGTTGTGGAAACACTATTCGTCTAGTGGAAGAAACAGATGGCAAAGGACCACACTCAGGGAGATCTCAACCAATTATTGTTATTGGCCGTTCTAAGAGGCTTCGTTTTGTTAATTTGAAAATTGAGGTACTAATACATTACCACCTATTTACTTTCCTTTTTCAACAAAGATCAAGAACTTTTCTATTGATGTGGTGAGAAGATACAAAAAATGTTCAAGTGAAACATTCTCCTCAACTTTTTTTTCAACAAAGATCAAGAACTTTTCTATCGATGTAGTAAGAAGATACAAGAAGTGTTCAAGTGAAACAATCTCTTCAAAGGGAGTGAGAGAAAGAAAAGCGTCCCCATTCATGCCAATATGCTAGGAGGCTAACAAATTAGACAGAGAGTACCATTGTGAGGCTTTGAAATAGCTAAACGAAAACACTCTATCGAAACTCTTTGACTTGTTTGGAAATATCCTTTGTTTCCTCTGAAACCAGATTTTGGTGATAGGTTTGACGCTGTTAACCTAACCCATAGCTAATGAGCAACCGCAGAGATACGGCCCCATATAACAACTCAATAATATTTCTACTTGCATCACTGTTGAAACCCATTTATTCTTGAAATATGGAATGAGCTGGCATTCACCCTCCCCAACACATAATAAAGAAACAGAATGCAGGAAAACTGAAGAAAAAACACCATCCTTTGAAGCACCTATCCTGTGATTAAACCAGAATAGAGCAAAGTCCAATTAAGTGCATTGACTTTTTGACTTTAAAGTTCCAAATGACCAAAAATACCTCTTCGAAAATGGAAAAGAAATTGAAAAATGCTTGGTAAATGAACTAATTCTGTTTCCTTTAAAAAAACTGAAAATTCTATAATCATCTGCCAAAAGAAAGGTCTGTTCTGAAGCTTTTCCATCAATCATCTGCTAAAACCTAACTTTTTTTTATCCCTTTCGAATTGCAGTTCTAGACAGGTATTACTCGTCTATTAACTTCTAATTTTTTTCCAATTACTTTATGAAATTGTTTGTTATGTATTACATATTTTTGCAGCTCTTATTTCCTGTCCACTGATAAGTCTTTCATTAATAGAATGGTTCTCTCTTGAGAAAGTATACGTACCTGGGGAATGATAGCAGCTATTCTGTGTCCAAAGAGGATGGTGTTGATATTATTCTGGATACCCTTTCATCTGATGAAGAGAAGAAGAATACTGCATCCATTCATGAAACATCAGACACTTCAAATATTTCTTCATCTTTGGAAAGTGATCAAAGTACACTTCGTAGTTTCACATTTGAAACTCAGGTGTGATAATGTTTGGAGTCCATTTTAATATGCTGATATGATTTGATGTCTGTTCATAAATGCCCTTAAATTTTAAGTACTTGAGTATATGTGTATCTATTTGCTTGATTTCTTCCTACTTTCTATCCTTTTTTTCAAAACCTCTTAGTACATGCTCAGTAAATTGGCAACTGAGCATCTGGAACCCAAAAACTGATGCAAAAAAATAAATGGGAAGAGTTGTTGGTTTTGTCATTTATAGGGGAACATTAATCCACCTGTACTAAAACATATTTTCTTTTACTATATTTGTAGAAAATCAAGCTGATTCAATTCATCTGTAAATTTGGAATTAAATTAAGAATTCTGCAAAGATTGTTTCCTTTCATATTTTAAAATTTTTCCATCCCATGTAGATTTTTTGATTGATTGCTTAATTCTAGCAGAAATGCTTTAAAATCCTCTCGTATAAATTTGAGTCTTTCTCATGGAAACGAAAACATTTCTCATTCATAGTTTCATGATAAAGTAGCCTTGAATATCTTCAAATCCTAGCCTTGCCACTAGAGTCCTAGCTTCCGTTGTAGGAACCCTAGCTATGTTGCCTTGCTTTCTTTCGAAAACTAATCACTGTCACTCATCTCCACGACAAAACCCTTGGCATCGTGCATCCTTCGTAGAAGATTTAGCGTTGTACCTCATAAATCACAACACTGCTGCTCTTGCACTCTGTTGCCACCATCAAACACAGTTTTCATCCCTTGGTTTTTGGAGCTTGTTTTGCCGTTTTTGGTTGGCCATTTTGTTCTCTCTTTTACACCCCAGTTTGCATCCTGGAACAATTTTATTCTTGTCTCTATCAAAGAAAAGTTTGTCTCTCGCAAAAGAAACAGTAATCGGTTACAATGATGTAAACCAGCGGGACAAACAAAAAAAAAAAAAAGATGGTTTGTTTGTCACCCATGAAGTTTCAACATTTAAGATACCCCACATCTAAATTAAGGTCCATCTGCAAAAAACGGCATTGAGGTGATTATTCTTACCCTTCTATGAGACAATACTACTTTCTTAGCAAGCTTTGAAGGAATGATGGGACAGTGCTGCAAATTCCTGACTTCTGAAATAAATCTCGAATTGTATTCCAATATACAAACCAACCTTTTTGTTTCAATCTCGTGTTTCTTGTTGTTTTCTCCCGGTCCTTTTCTATTTTTCTGGACCTTTGTTCTAAGCTGGTCGCTTTTATTATTGTTTCTTTTTTGTTTTATTTGCTATTGCTCGGGATATGATGTTTGGCGCTAAGGGGGTGTCAACCTAGTTGAGATGTCTGGGGGCGCCTCCTGATCCCTCTAGGTCTTACTACTTCTTTTTGGCTCTCATTGTATATCTCTCTTGTACTTTGAGTTCTTATTAATAAAGAAGTTCTTGTCTCCGTTTCAAAAAAAAAAAAAAAACACCAACTAGAACTCGGTGCTGAGTTTGATTTGGTTATTGTTAGTATCTGTTTTAGTCCTTTTGCTTTCTGTATAATTCTCTCGTACTGTGATCATTAGTCTTTTATTATTATTAATCAATAGGTTGTTCCCTTAGGATTTGGGACGGGCGTGGAGTTGGATTCTTTTGATGATTGATCATTTGACCCTAGTTTATTTTTGGTGAATATGATGAGGGTGCTATGAGAGTGTCAACCTAGTTGAGATGTTCGGGTGCGCTTATTGATCCTCAGTCTCTTTATTTGAGTGCTCTTTGTATATTTCTCATGTACTTTGAGCATTAATCTCGTTTTATTTATAAAATTTGAGATAAGTCTCAGATAGGCTTGCCTCCATTTCGGAAAAAAAATTCCAAACATCTAGGAATGGAAATTCTCTTTAATATTGAATGACATACCTAGTTGCAACTTTGGTCCTTGGAGGTTTATCTTGCTTCAAATTCTTCCCTCTAATTGTTACAAACATTGAGCTTGCTTTAATTGTCCACTTAATTCTTTTTTCCTTAATTGTATATATATTTATGCCAATTACTTAATCATCAGGTGGTTTCTCCAGAATTCACATTCTATGATGGCACTAAGTCTTCTTTAGATGACTTGTCGTATGGCGAGAAACTTCTTCGAGCAAAATTGGATATGAGTTTCATGTAAGAGCATCAATTTTTTTTTTGTGTGCCTATTTCCTTTACCATTCTACACTTAAACGTATGCATGTCCATGAAAATAGCTCTGAAAGCACTGAATGAAAAAGGTCTTAGTATTGTTTGATGGTACCAATAAGGGGCTGTTTAGGCGTTGGTTTGAAATCAAGAACCGTGGGGTTCTTAAGCACATGGGGTGCAGAGCTGGGTTTGACTAAGGTTGGTTAGGGTTTCTTTTCCCTCTTCTTCTTTTTTAAAAAAATTATTTATGTTCTTTTTAATCTCTACTATTCGTGACCTAATAATATATTTTCAAAATGCGTATCAATGTTTTGACTAATTTTGTAGGAAGTAGTTGTCACAATTGTATTTAGATTAGAAGTATGCTATGTGCATTCTGATAAAAAGTTAAATACCAGTATCATGCACTCAAAGATCATGTAATTTTCTTTCAAATATTTTACAATTTAGTTTGAAAATAGTTCAAACATGGTTCATTTCACCATTTCTTTTTTATGGATTTTTTAAAATTTTTATAAGGTTTAAAGATTTGGAAGTATTCTTTACAAAGTGGTTTGGTAAAAAGTTCAAACATTGAGAAATGAACTATGTTTTTTTGCGAATGATTTTTTAAAATTTTTCATAAAGTTTATCAATTTTGAAAATGTACTTTACAAAGTAGTTTACAAGTTCAAACATTGTGAAATAAACTAAGTTCCTTTTTTTTTCTTAAGTATTTTTTAAAAACGTTCATATGTTTTAGTAGGTATCTATTAGACCTCCACTTAATAACGCCTATGCTAGGAGGGGTAGAAGGGGTAATTCACCCCCATCAATTGGTTGTACGGTTAGTTATGTGTGTGTATCAATTGGTCTTTTGTATTATCTGGTGATAATCCACAACAAGGAGAGCTCTTTGCTACTGAATAGGCATGAACTTGTAGATTGTAATCTTACTAATATATTGTGATTTTCATTGGAAGGGTCCTTGTTATAAATTAAAGTAGTTAATGAGAAAAATGATTACATGGTTCATGGAAAAAACAAAATTAGAACATAGAATTACATACAGTGCAAAATTTACATATCTTTTGTTATTTTAATTTGACTAAATTTAAAAGATGCATCCTATATGAACCATCATGAATTTGCCTAGTGGTAATTTTTTGTAATTGTAGGGCCACGTGGGTTATCCCGTGAGATTAACCGAGGTGTGCGTAAATTGGCTATCAAAAAGCATTTTATATGCTATTTTAAAATATGGTCTGACC
The DNA here is from genome assembly GCF_000004075.3 of Cucumis sativus. NCBI lineage: Eukaryota > Viridiplantae > Streptophyta > Magnoliopsida > Cucurbitales > Cucurbitaceae > Cucumis > Cucumis sativus. The sequence goes on from NC_026657.2 coordinate 11,499,401, forward strand.
ACATCCTGGATGTTATTTTAAAATGACTAAACTAAAAAGGTATGTTTTTAAATATACCAAAATAAACTAAAATATTTTATCTATAAGTGTTTATCATCATTGTATTTTCAAATGAAAATATTCAATGAACTAAAAGAATGTTATTTCATTTTAACAGTTTTGCCATTTATAATAATTATTCAAAATGAAATAACATTTTTTTTAGTTCATCCAATATGTTAATAAATTAGCTTAAAATTAAATCTTAAATTTTAAATGATGTTTCACATGTACGGTAAAAATTTGATTGTATCACTACTAACTTTATTATGGCTCAGACATTTTGTTTGTTCATTATTTAAGATTATTGGTGTTGATAATCTTCCATTTTTCAGCTTAGTGAACAGTTCCAGTCAATTTTTGGTCACTGGTTTAAGAAGTCGTACCTTCATTCTACATCTCTTTTCTGAAGAAATTTCTGATGCACCAGTTGGTGATTATTGTTACTGAGATTTTCTTTTTGAAACAGAATGAGGCTATTTCATTATTGTTACCATCACCGAGATTAGTTGATTGTTTTAGTATTTACATTCTCTTCCTCCATCTCTATTTTTTTAACATCCTTCTATTTGTCAGCCTAATTAACAGTTTCTGTCATTTTTTGGTAAATGGTTTAAGTAGTCGTTTCTTCATCATAATGTTCTCTTTCGGAAGAAACTGAAGTTTTTGTTCTTGTATTATGGATAGGTATGCATCAAAAGAAAATGATACCTGGATTCGTGCTCTTGTGAAGGATTTCACCATTGAGGCTGGTTCAGGACTAGTTATTCTTGATCCAGTTGATGTTTCTGGGGGATATACATCTGTAAAGGACAAAACCAATATTTCTCTTGTTACAACCGATATCTGCATCCATCTCTCATTGAGTGCCATTTCCCTCATACTTAATCTGCAAAGTCAAGCTGTTGAAGCAATGATGTTCGGAAATGCTGTACCTCTTATTGCCTGTACCAATTTTGATAAGCTCTGGGTGTCACCAAGAGGTTCTTAATTTAACTGGAATAATTAAATTTTTGCTCCCAATAAAATTTGTTTTTGAAGTCAACTTTATTAACTAGTAACCATTTACTATCGGAAGATTCTGGCTGGTTATCTGGTTCTTTGAACCATAATGAATTGATTACTTTCATTGTTGCAACTGTTGGTTTATCTTTGCAGAAAATGGGTCCTCTCATAATCTTACCTTCTGGCGTCCTCGAGCTCCATCAAATTATGTTATATTAGGAGATTGTGTGACTTCACGGTAAGTCTTCTAACCTTCTTCTGTTTCTAGAAAATATTTGGTTTTATTACAGTGTTTGTTTAACCTTCATTGCCAGAAAGTAGTTGTTTTAATTATTATTCAGTTGAATGCTTGCGGAGAACAGTTACTCAACTATTGAATAGAGTTTTTTTTTTTTTTTTAATGGAAACAAGTCTCATCATTAAAATAATGAAATGAGACTAAGGCTTAAAATACAATAATGGTGATGAAACAGAAATAACCAAAGAAAAAGGAAAAGCACAAGAAGAAATTCTGGAATAACAAGAACTAAACCCAGACCAAAGGAGGCTAAACTGAAAACAAACACCCAAAGAACAAAATAATCTAAAAGAACAAAATATCTGACAGAACGAAGCTTGATACATGAGTGGTGAAAAATTTTGAAACCAGAAGAAAGCATATAAGGCTTGAGACTGAGCATAACTACTTGACCCGAAAGCTGCCAACACAGAAGCTTTCCCATAAACTGAGCCAACCAAACTTCTTATACAACCATGGGGAAAAGACTTGGAATGAAAAGCGGCAAAATACTTTGACAGGCAATACTAGGAATGGCATCTAGAAAAAGGAAAATTCTGTGGAATTGCATCTGGAAAGAGGAAAAATCCATATTTTACAGCTGCTTGGGTCATTTAGCTGGGAAGAAATACAGGATATTTGAGAAAAAAGCTGAAGATTGGAGTCTATTGGCATGAATATTTTACTTATTGTTGGTCGAAGAATGTCTATCATTCCTTTAGTGCAAATGTAGGTGAAAGGATGCTTTATCCTCATGTTGATTTTTTATGTTTTCCTAGATAATGGCGTCATGTTTTTCTTTTTTGAAAAGGAAACCGACCACTTGATTGATAATAATAAAGCTCAAAGAACAAAAGGTTTATACAAAGAGAAAAACAAATAGAGACCATAGGATCAGTAGGTGCACCTTTTCAACTAGGGTGGCACACCCTTAACTGTCATGAGCATGCTTGTCCAAGGCGTTGTTTGTCCATGGCCGCATGTCCGAACATCCTCAAACCACTTTATATTTATGTCTTGTACTTAGTTTAGCCATTTGCTTTTCTTTTGTTGTCGCCGACCTAGAGTGTGACGTTTCGGCATTTTCATATGCAAGCCTGTCAAAGCTAAAAATGTTTAAAATGTACTATTGGGGAGACATAGTAGTTGAATCCCCGACCAAGCCTTGTTGCACTTTTTGCATTCTAAGCTTTGTTTGCAATTGACAGTTTTTAATGCTTTCTTTAACGATGTTTCCAATGATTTTATTTCTCTCTCACGTTTTATGAAATCAATTTCTCTCAAAATGTGAAGGGAGGTTATATCGTACTGCGAGTTTGTCCGCGACTTTCAGATTTCAAACGACTGACTTGTTCACCGAGCTAGAACAAGTGTTGTACAATCACCCATCCCATGTTTGAAAAGTTGCGTTTGTGACACTTAACGCCCTCATCATATCCAATATGAAAAATACAGCCCAAGATACATAATAAGAACTTTCTAAAATACAACAAAACAAAAGTTGAAAAGCAAATAAACTAAGCAAAACAAAACGGCAAGCACAAATAAGGCATGAAAGGCCTGAGAAGGAAGGGAATGAAATTTTCTGTCGTTTCTCTCCTCTCCCTCCTCTCTCTTCCTTCCTTTTGTCCCCAACCACACTCCAGTCCCTTTTCCTCTTCGACGTTCTCTTCTGCTTCTTCGGTGAGCCCCCTAGAGTCTGTTCTTATCGTCCATCTCTGTTAAGTGGGAGTCTGGTTTTTGGAGATAATGGAAAGATGTAAAGTAGTGAACGACCTTTAATGTATTTTGTTCGATAGAGATTACTTCCATATTGAAGACATGGAAGCTTTGAAGATCTTGACGTTATCAAATACATAACTTAGATGGTTCTTGAAGTAGATTTCATATTTCTTGCGTGGCCCGAAGAATGGTTTTGATAAGTTTGGAAGTACAGGGCTCTTAAAATTTGTCAAAAGAAGGTTGGGTTATGAGGTGTGTAGCTTGGAAGAGGAATAGAGAACAATCTTTCACCCATATTTGTTTGGGTGTCTCTCGACAGGGTTGGAAATCCTTTCACAAAATGTTGGAAATTTTCTTGATGAACCACGATTATTAGAATTGGTAAAGAAAACATCTCCATACCTCCTCGCAACTTCATCAAGAAACAGATCACTTCTTCCCCTGTTCTGACCTCAGAAATTCAGAGTGCAACTCAGTACTGGGAGATAAAAATCTAGAGGTTTCAAAAGAAGACTTCGATAATCTATGGATTATTTCAAGGTATTTGTGTTTGATGATTGGAAGGAAGTTAGAAAACCTGGGAGGATCTTTTTCAATAAAAAATAGTCATTAATCCATTGTTTTCATAGAGCGCTTTGATAAAATTGCTGAAGGTTCTCTATAAGAGTTCGTTGGAAAAGAAGAGTTATGGAAAGTAATGGGTCATTTTCAGTTTGAGAAATGGAGCAAAAGTAAACAGCAAACCATTAGTTATTGAAGGCTATGGAGGATGGATTAAAATTTAGAAAAAAAACCCTCTTGATTATTGGAGCAATTAAACGTTCAAAGTTATATGAGATCATTTTGGATGTCTGAAAATATTGCTACTAAAACGCTAAATCTTCTAAATGTTCCAAAGCAAAGATTCAAGTAAAAAGAAACCAATGTGGTTTCATACCAGCGGCATTAGAAATAAAAGATTTCAATTGATGAAATTTTTTCTTACACTTCGGTAATTTTAAACGATTGAGCCTCCTTCATTAACCAACGACCATTTATTGTTGGAGGATTTTTCAAACTCATTTGACTTGTAGAGAGTAAACCAGGCTTTGAAAGATGGAGTCATTGAAGATTCATTCTTCTCGAAGGGGTGGAATATCTAAGATCAATCCAAAAAATTCCTTCATGTACAAGAAAGCCTTCTGAAGCTTTGGAATAAGGAGCTCGCCAAAAGTTAGTCTCACCGGCCCTAGCACTGAATACCTCCTTTGAAGCGACAGTGATTTTAAATTTGGACTCTAGGGAAAGTAGTGTGAACATGTTTGCAATTCTGGAACACCTTCAGGAACCCTCATCGGTGTCGGAGAAGACGAAAGAAGCAAGAAATCCGGCCGAAACTGCCTTAATTGCACCAGAATTCGAAAAGTCATTTATATTGGGTTCTATAAATCCTGTTCTTTGTTTGGTTTTGTGGACCTTTAATTAATATCATGGGTAATTATGAGTTTAAGTCTGAAATTAATGTTGCCAAACCATTGAATTCTCTACAGAAGCCCAACGATCTCCCTCTCAAAGAACCTCAGTCAGATGCTGCAGTTCAAAGCTCCGGAAACTAGCATTTTAAACAGTTTCAGTCAGAGTAAAGTAAAGAAAAAGCCAACTCCCTGAAATTTTGTCTCGAACATTTCATTCGAAAGTAGACATCTTTTAATAACGCATGGACTGGTTTCCTAAAGTCTGAATCAATTGGGGCTTGTTCTCTCAAAGCCCCCTTTTTGGATCCCCACCAGAAATTTAAACTCAAGCCCTCCCCTTCTGAAGATAACTCGGACCTCTTGGAGGTGTGTAGTTCCAAAGTCCAGATCTCTGTTTCTCTCAATAGGTTAGTAAATGATTCCCCTGCTCCAAAATTTTTCAATTTCTCGAGTTTCACGGACCCTAACACAAAGATAACGTTATTACAAGACTCCCCTTGTCATTCTGTTGTTTCCACCAAGAAGCGGGCAGATTTGGAGATAGACTCACCCTTTAGTGTTAGTAGTGAAGAGTCAACGGGCTTTAGGTGTCCTCTGATTACAAGGCTGTTGCGGAGATTGAAGGGATGGATTTAAACGCTCTTTTTGAAGCTGATCGTGCCCCGCTAGTCAGTGCCCCTTGGTCCTCTCCGCTAAAATCCTCAGATTGTGGTATTATTCTGGACTGAGCAATTTGGGAAGTATTTCCGTCGCTGCAAATTTGTTACTACCTCCTCTTTGAAGGAATCTAAAATGGAAAGATTTAATAATGCTTTTATAAAACACTTCGGAGCTCTAGAGTCATTGGCTGGTTCTTTGTGGAATCAGTAGGATTTTCTGGGGGTTGCTTACCATGTGGGTTAGAAGAAGGATCTAAAGATAACTCCTTTCAAATTCTATCGTTTAAACTGGGCTGTCTTCCTCCAAGTTTTATGATTAATCTGCTGCTGATCCTCTGCATCTGTCACATTCCCAAGTTTTGCCAGTCTGTTGGTTTTGGAAAACCAGTTTTTTCTGTTCTGGTTCATTTCTTATATTGTTTTTTCTTTAGTTTTATTTCTTACTTTTTTGGCTGCTTCGCACAGTTGTAATTTCTGTACTTGGATCTTTTTTTGGTCTTTGGACTTTCCTTCGTTCCCCCTCTCCCCCCTCTCCCCTTTTTGACTTCTCTATTTTTCTCACTATATAATTCTCTTGTACTTTGAGTTTTACATTAATAAAGAAGTTTGTTTTCGTTTAAAAAAAAAATCTCTTGCCCCATATAGCTGGAACAGCCAAATTCTTATTTTGCAGGGCTCCCAAACCTAACCCACCATCAAGTTAAGGCCGAGTAACTTTAGCCCATTTAACTAGGTGCTTCATTTTGCTTCCTGAATTGCCTTGCCAAAAAACATTCCTCATTACTCTCTCCAAAGAGGAGGCTAGATAACTGCTTGATGTTACATACAGATGGAAATTTCATTATTCATTGTAAGCATTTTATATAAGTTTTTAAAACTTCTATTGCTTCTTCCTGGTGCTCTCAGTCCAAGTTTTCTTTTTATTATTACTATTATTCCATTCAGAAACGTCTTAATTGGAATGAATGCTTTTATTTCTTCGGCGTAATTAAGTCATATACCATTTTGGAATTTGCTCGAATAGTTTATTAATCTTGTTATAGGATATGATGAGGGTGCTATGGGTTACCTACCCAGTTGAGATGTTTGAGTGCGTCTCCATTCCCTAAATTTCAAGATTACTATACTTATTTTGCTTATTTCATTTAATTGTATTAAATCACCAATTCATCCAAAAGCTTAAGCTTGTGGTTGAAAGCAAATTTAATTATATATCACCAACACTCTCTCTCACTTGTGGGCTTGAAATATTTGAAAGTCTCAATAAGTGAATTCAATTTTACCTCACTTGTGGGCTTGAAATATTTAAAAGGCCCAGCAAGTGAAAATCGATTTTAATTGGGGAGGAAACGACAATGTAGGGGCTTGAACACAGGACCTCCCTGGACCACCTGCTTTGATACCATATTAAACTACCGATTCATCCAAAAGCTTAAGCTTGAAGGCAAATTTAATTATATATCATCAACAAATTGTAATTCAATTTTTTTTTTGTTTCCGTTTAAAACTCTTTTCTTTCTTTAAAAGATGAAACTTTTCATTGATAAAATGGACAGAGACTTTTGCACTTTTGATCTTACTATCTTGTGTAATCTTTTAGTTTTCCTCGTTTGTTTAGATTTATTTTGCATCTTGATCTTGTCCTAGTTATCTTGTGAGCTCTTGTATAACCCTCTTCTTCATGATATTTACTAAAGCTACTTGTTTCCGTTTCAAAAAAAAGAGACTAATGCATTTTTTTTTAATATGTATCAGGCCAATTCCTCCCTCACAGGCAGTAATGGCTGTTAGTAATACATATGGACGTGTGCGGAAGCCAACTGGTTTTCATATGATAGGTGTATTCTCCAGGATTCAAGGTTTTGAATTTGATGAGAAAACTGATACTGATTGTTCGATTTGGATGCCTGTTCCACCCCTTGGATACACAGCAGTGGGTTGTGTTGTACATGTTGGAAATCAGCCACCACCAACCTATATCGTTTATTGCATACGTTCTGACCTTGTCTCTTCAACAACTTATTCAGAATGTATACTTAATTCTCCGTCAAATTCTTGGTATGAAACTGGGTTTAGCATTTGGCGTTTGGACAATGTTATTGGATCATTTATTGGCCATGCTTCAACTGATTGTCCAGAGAAAGACCATGCTTGTGATTTGAATCATCTTCTTAAGTGGAATTCAAATCCTGATTACACTCCCTCTAAGGAACCTTCTTCAAATACTGCTTCTGATCATGACACTGTAAGTCATTCAATTCCCCAGGGTGCAACTTCATCAAGATGGGACATTCTAAGATCTATTTCGAAAGAAACTAATTTTTATCTGTCAACTCCCAACTTCGAGAGAATTTGGTGGGACAAGGGTAGTGAAATTCGTTGTCCAGTTTCGATATGGAGACCTTTGGCACGCCCTGGTTATGCTATTTTAGGAGACTCCATAACTGAAGGGTTAGAGCTCTTCACAAAATAATTACTTTTTCATTCACATTAATTCCATTTCTTGAATATTTTTCTTGTTTCTTGGTCATTACACATTTTTATGAGCTTTTATAAATCTTTGTTATCAACTCATCCTTTCAGCTTAGAACCACCAGCTCTAGGGCTACTGTTCAAAGCTGACAACGCTGAAATATCAGCAAAACCTCTCCAATTCACTAAAGTTGCTCACATTTTTGGGAAAGGATTTGATGAAGCTTTCTTTTGGTACCCCATTGCTCCTCCTGGCTATGCTTCATTCGGATGTGTTGTTTCAAGAACAGATGAAGCTCCCTGTCTTGATTCTGTTTGCTGCCCAAGAATGGATCTTGTAAGTCAGGCCAATATTTTTGAGATGCCCATTTCAAGATCTTCAAGTTCAAGGGGTTCTCAGTGCTGGAGCATTTGGAAAGTTTCAAATCAGGTTGATATAGAACTCTGATCTATGGTTTTCATTCCAAACGGGTGGTTTCATTTTGTGTGGTGTTTTAAAATAATTGGTTAATTATAAAATTTAGTACCTACACTTTTTAACTTTCTGTCTAGTAGTATTCTCAACGTTAAAAAGAACTTTCAGTTTTGTTCTAACAGGTTCCTCACACTTTGATTTTTTTTTATTAGGGCTTTGACCTAATTGAAATTTTAAAAAATAAATTGGTCTAGGAAATTATGGAACTTTAAAATTTAAATTTTGTATCTAAAAAATCTAAAATTTTTTTGAATAGGTTGGATAGGTCAATAGTTTATTACATACATAAGATTAAAAATTCAAGGATTTGTTAGACACAAAATTGACTGTTTAAGGACCAATAACATGTTTATTTAGTCTAGACACCTATTAAACACAAAATCAAAAGTTAAGAGCCCTATTAGACCATTTTATTATTAATCGATCAAATCAACACAAACGTGTAAGTTTGGGCATTAAACTTCTATTTAACCAAACTTAATAGTAATAAAAAAGAACAACCCTTAATTGTTCCCCCAAATTGGAAGTGTACTTTCTAATCACTTTATTTATTATTTTGGATGCTGATTAAGTTCTGCATCCAGATGCTAATTTTGTATAGAATATGATAAGATCCTTTTCAATGTGTGCTTCTGCAGGCTTGCACCTTCCTTGCTCGCGCTGATCACAAAATACCATCTAGTCGATTGGCGTACACTATAGGTGCCTCTGCTAAACCAAAGACTCATGAAAATGTAACGGCTGAGATGAAGATTCGGTTTTTCTCTCTGACTGTTCTAGACAGCCTACATGGAATGGTATTGTTCTCCTGGAACTAATATACCATGATTCAGCATGAGCTGGTTCCTTTGTTCATAATTGTTAACTATAATAAAATTTTGGTTTACTCTAGACGAAACCACTTTTTGACACAACGGTGACAAATATAAAATTGGCGACACATGGTTCATTTGAAGCAATGAATGCAGTGCTGATTTCTTCAATTGCTGCATCAACTTTTAACCCACAATTAGAAGCATGGGAGCCTCTTATAGAACCGTTTGACGGCATATTTAAGTAAGTTACATGCATACTTAAATCTTATACGTCCTGCAGTTCCTCTAATCCTCCATATTTGATTTGCCTTCGAACTTAGGCCTGCTTTTATGGATGTTGTACTATTTGCCAAATGTTCTTTAACTTGCATATATGTTAGGTTTGAAACATATGATACCAGTGTTGACCAGCCTCCAAAACTTGGAAAAAGAATACGTGTAGCAGCCACCAGCATAGTTAACATTAATGTCAGTGCATCAAATCTTGAAACTTTCATTGGGGGCATCCTTTCATGGAGAAAACAGTTGGAACTTGAAGAACGAGCACAAAAATTGAATGAGGTATTGATCTGATCGATGATCTGGGGGTAGGTTAATCCATTCGTGCTTCTTAAATTATTTCCTTCCTTGCAGGAAGCTGTTGACTACCTTAAACGTGGAAAGGATGCTACATTCTCAGCATTGGATGAAGATGACTTGCAAACTGCAGTTGTAGAAAATAAACTTGGCTGTGAGATTTATTTGAAAAGATGTGAGCAAAATTCAGATATAGTTGATAAACTATCTCTTGGTGACTGCGTGTCAGTGTGGATTCCACCTCCACGGTTTTCAGACAGGTTAAATGTAGCAGATGAATCTAGAGAACCACGTTCTTATGTTGCAGTGCAGATTATTGAAGCAAAGGTGTTGTATGGATATCAGTGATAACTGACCATTGCTTAATTGACGTGATGTCTTTATAAAAGCCTTTTGAACGTGAGAAGATTTTTTGTTTTTTTGCAGGGTTTGCCTGTTACTGATGATGGTAATAGCCATAGCTTCTTCTGTGCTTTGAGGCTTGTCATTGAAGGTCAGGTGCCAGGACAACAGAAGCTTTTTCCTCAGAGTGCAAGGACGAAATGTGTCAAACCCCTGATAGAAAATAATTTACTGGGTGAAGGCATAGCAAAATGGAATGAACTTTTCATTTTTGAAGTTCCTCGAAAGGTACTCCACGTTTCTTTTAAAGGGAGACGAGCTTCTTTTATTAAATAGAATTTTAATACAAGAGAGCTATACAATGAGAATAATAATAATAATAAAGAAGCAAAGTGAGAGAGAGATATAGATAGGATCAATATCTTACAATAATAACAGAAAAATATAACCTTTAGGAGGCTATGCTAAAAAAGATATAACCTTCATGAGTAGGGGAGATAATAAAAACGATAGAAAAAGATAATTCAATGATAAATGATAGAAATAAAATTGAAGTTTCTTATAATAATAACAGAAAAATAAAAACAAAGAAAGCACAGAATAACCGTGAGGATAAAAGAAAACTCTCCAATTAAGACAAATATCTCTTTGAGAAAAGCCTTTGTTTGTTTGGTCAAAGTTGTATTTCTCATGCATGCATGATGTATGTTGAATGATGCTCACTTTCAACAAGTTATTGATTGCAATCTTTAAGTTATTGTGTTCAAATAATTTCTCAATTGCAGATAATATGTTTTCATCTTTGCAGGGGTCTGCGAAGTTGGAAGTCGAGGTCACAAATCTTGCTGCCAAAGCTGGAAAAGGTATGTCATTTGTTCAACTGTTGAGCCTCTGGCTTATTTTCCCTCCACCATTATAAATTTTCAAAGGTCTTCTTTCACCTATTTTTTTCTCTCATTGGTTGCTTGGATCAATAATAAAATAAAATCTCAATTTTGATTGTCTATAGTGATGATATATTTTCATTGATGATGATAAGGTAGGTCTAAGTTGATCACAAGAAAGATATTGCATGTGAGTTTCAGATCAACAGATCAAGGCCTAGGAACAGTTAAATATTTCCTCTTGATGGAATTTGCAACATCAAGAAAGAGGGTTACTTGGTTGCACGGTTGTAGGAACTTGTTTATAACCTAATATAAAGTTATAAGAGAAAATTTAAAAGGAAGTAGAGGAAAAGGAATAGGAATAATATCAAAGATTTGTTGAAAGATAAATCTGTTTTGAAAGGGACGAAAAGAACGCACTGAGATACGTGGAAACCCTAGTATTGGGAGAAAAACCACGATATAATTTTCTTATTATTTTATTATGAATCATAAAGATACAAAAGGGAAGAATGAATAGGCAACATGAGCCTTAACATAAAAGGAAAAAGAAACTAGGGTATAATAAATTTGTTGATGACACCCTACTTTTTTGCAAGTATGCTGATCAAATGTTTCTCAAGTTGAAGGATGTCATTAGACTTTTTGAATGGTGTTCAGGGCATAAGATTAATTGGGCCTTAGTGGTGTAAATATAAATGATAATGGCTTGTTTCAAACATAATTACCTATTCTCTACTTAGGTCTCCCCCTAAGAGGCTACCCTCGGCAAGGGAGTTTTGGCAGCCAGTCATTGATAGAATTCATAAGAAATTAGACAGATGGAAGCGCTTTAATATCTCTAGAGGAGGAAGGCAAACTTTCTGCAAGGCTGTCTTGGCCAGCCTCCCTACTTACTTATCTGTCCATGTTCCTTATTCCAGTTCATATGGCAACTTCATTGGAAAAAAATCATGAGGAACTTCTTTTGGGAAGGATTTGCAAGCGGCAAGATCAATCATCTAGTAAAATGGAGTTTGGTTTCCCTTCCTTTAAAAGATGGAGGTCTCGGTCTAGGGAGCATTAAAACCTAAAATTCAGTTTTTCTTGCTAAGTGGGGCTGGAGATATTCGAAGGAAGATTCAGCTTTATGGAGGAAAATTATTTGTAGTATCCATGGCAAAGATACATTTGATTGGTTCACTTTGGAAAAATCTGGAAATAGCCAAAGGAGCCCTTAGGTTAACATTTCTAGAATGTAGAGGCTAGTGGAGCATTTAGCTCACCTTAAACTTGGCAGTGGCAGTAGAATTGGTTTTTGGACAGATTTTTGGGTTGGTCCCTCTACTCTAAAGGAACTTTTCCCTTCTCTTTTTAGAATTGCTTTATTACCACAAGGCTCAATTGCTGATCATTGGGATCATACTACTCTCTCTTGGTCCCTTTCCTGTAGAAGAAGCTTGAAAGAAGAGGAAATAGTAGCCTTTGGTTCCTTATTAGATCTTCTTGCGCTAGAAAAAGTGTTTGATTTTGATGACTCCAAGGTTTGGTCAATTGGACAGCAAGGTTGATTATCTGTTACATCTCTCTCAGTCCACCTGAATTCTGCCTCCCCAATGGATAAAAAACTCTTTAAAGCCCCATGGAAATCAAACTGCCCTCAGCGAGTGAACATTCTGATGTGGATCATACTTTTCGGGTCCCTAAATTGTGCAGAAATTCTTCAAAAGAAATCCCCAAGCAGGTGCCTTCAGCCTTCGGTTTGCCCTCTCTGTATGAATGTTAATGAATCATTGCTTCATCTCTTCCTACTTTGCTTCTTTTCCTCTGTTTGTTGGAATAGTTTCTTCTCCATCTTTGATATTGCTTGGGTATTTGAAGCTTCCTTCGGCTCCTTGGTGCTTCAGCTATTGGAGGGTCCGCCTCTTCCTTATAAACCCTTGGCTGATTTGGTTAAATCTATTAAAAGCTCTTTTAGCGGAATTGTGGTTTGAACGTAATTAGCGGATCTTTCAAGACAAGAAAAGATCAAGCCTAGAAATTTTCAATTTTGTGCAATGTAATGCAGCAGCTTGGTGCTCTCTAAACAAGACTTTTGCAAATTACTCCACTAAAGACTTTTGTCTCAATTGGGCAGTTTTTCTATCTTAGTCGGTTTCCTAGGACTACTTCTGATGTGGTGTTCTCTATTTGGACTTCCACGGAACTTTTTTCTATGTTTTCTTTTTATTTTCTCAGTAGTATTTTAGGTGTACTAATAAGACTCGTCTGTTTTCTAGCCTTTCTTCTTTTCTAGTTTTTGATGATTTTTTAGATTTGCTGTATTGGCTGGATTCTACTCTCATTGTAATAGGTTGGACTTTGTTTTCATTGTTGTAATAGGCTAGTTTTAATTGGGATATGATGTTTTGGTGCTAAGGGGGTGTCAACCCAGTTGAGATGTCCAGGTGCACCTTCTGATCCCTGTTCTTCTTTCGCTTGTTTAGACTTCTTTGTTTAGCTCTTTGTATAATTCTCTTGTATATTGAGTTCTTATTTATTAATAAAGATGTTTGTCTCCGTTTCAAAAAAAAATAATTTATACAAATACCCTTGGGGCTTCCAACACACAACAAGCCCCTAAATTCTAACAATTTATCTCATACCTGTCCCGATGTTGTATACGTTGTAAGCATGGTCAGTCAATTTTTGCATGCATGTGGGCCGATTCATTTTGAAGTTGCTTATAGAGTTTTGAGATATTTAAAAAGGCCTCTTGGAACCCACCTAACCATAACCGCTCCTCCACCATGCCCGCCACCACCGATCCGCCACCTCCTCCCCTCTACCCTATTCAATCTATCCATATAGATCGGAAGCTTTTCACCTTACAACCTGATGAAACTTTAGGTTGATATCTTGAGGACAGTAGACCTCAAAATATTTGGATAAAGAGCACCATAGTGAGGTACTGCGGCAAGTTGATTCAAAGACATCCACATTATAGCTATACTTCATCTTAAAAAATCCACACGTTTTTTTCCAGCCGCAATCCATAAAGGAGAGCGTTAATGACATTGACCCAAAGTAGATGGGACATTAAAGGGAACCTTCTCTCCTTGATCATTGGGAGATTCAGTTACATAATCATTGTCAAGGCATTTCTGTTTCGATGTTGCAGACAGGAAAAGGAGCCTTCTGTTCCAACTCCTTGACCATTGGGAACCTTTCTGTTTACCAATGCGCATCTTTGATTGAAGTTTGGCTAGAGGCAGGAGAACCTTCTGCACTGTTGCTTTTATATATTTTTATAGTTTGTTTATAGGATTTATTGTCACAGTTGCTACTTCCTATAAGTGTTTGTGCTTTTATTTACGCAGGTGAAGTTGTCGGTGCTCTTTCCTTTTCTGTTGGATATGGTTCAAGTGTGCTAAAGAAAATTGCTTCTGTGAGGATGGTGCATCAGACAAACGATCTTCATAATATTGTGCCATATACGCTAAAGAAAAGAGTGAGCATTGTGGGAAAATTAAGTTCTCTTGTTGCTCTTGCAAAAAATGATGTGGTTGCACACAACCCTTTCTGTATACAAATTTTGATTGTTCACTATTTTAATTCTTTTCTCAGCAGAACAATCCTGAAGATATGGCTGACTCTGGAATCTTGCTGGCTTCTACTTCATATTTTGAGAGGAGGACAATTGCAAAATTTCAAAGAGATGCAGGAAATGAGAATCTCATTGATAGAGACACAGGTTTCTGGGTTGGGCTTAGTGGAGATGGAAAATGGCAATATATCCGTTCCCTACTTCCGTTATCTACAGCTCCCATATTACTACAAGATGACTACATTGCTATGGATGTTGTCATGAGGAATGGAAAAAAACATGCAATGTTAAGGGGGCTTGTGACAGTGGTAAATGATTCAGATGTTAAATTGGATATCTCCATGTGCCATGTATCTTTAATTCAAGGTCACAATGCCTCTTTAGGAACTGGTAGTTTTGATTTTGTGGTTGAAGAAACTTTTGAAAATCAACGTTATCATCCAAATTCTGGATGGGGTGATCAGTTACTTGGCTTCCGTCATGATGATCCAGGACATTGGAGTACAAGGGACTTCTTACGTTCATCTAAGGTCAGTCTTTTTCTGTAAAGTGGTGATTTTTTATTCATATGGTTGGATTTGATAGTTTCTTAGAAAGAACAATGAAGTAACTGAAGTTGGATTCTTGTTCTCTAGTTTCCCTTGTCTACATCATTTGTGTTTTCTCTTGCTCTGAGTTCTGCGTTTTTGGCCTTTATGTTGGTGCTTTTTTTGTTTTGGTTTACTATTTTTTATGTATTTCTCTTGATGTCCTTTTCTTATTTGAGATTTATAATTTTGAGTCTTGGTCTTTTTTTTTATATCATCGATTCTTCAGTTCCTGTCTCAAAGATTGAAGCTGAATTCTTTTTTTTAGCTATAGTCACAAGCATCTAACCTTTCCGTTGCTTTTTCTGAAGGATTTCTCTGAACCACCCCTTCCCCCTGGATGGCAGTGGACAACAACATGGACTGTTGATAAAACACAATATGTAGACAATGATGGCTGGGGATATGGTCCTGACTTTAATTCTTTGAAGTGGCCTTTAACCTCTTTCAAGTCTTGTAAAATTTCTTCTGATGTTGTGCGCCGGCGACGTTGGGTTCGTACAAGACAGAAATTACCTGACCAAGGTGTAAATTCTTTGAAGACTGATTTAACTTCCATAAATCCTGGAGCTTCTGCTAGTTTACCATGGAGAAGCACTTCAAAGGATTCTGATCAGTGTTTACTGGTTCGTCCTTCTACTGATCAGCTCATGACTGAATATGCTTGGGGTCGTGCAGTTTTTGTGGGTTCTGTCTATGCATGTGGAAAAGATCAGGCTTTTACTGATCAGGGATTGCTGGGTAAGCAGGCTTCTTCTAAGCAGGAAAATAGAATTTCCAATCTTGCATTCAAGTTGAATCAGCTTGAGAAGAAGGATATGCTTTTTTGTTGTAATTCTGGAAACAAACAATTTTGGTTAAGTATAGGCGCAGATGCATCAGTTCTTCATACTGAACTAAATGCTCCTGTATATGACTGGAAAATTTCTATAAACTCTCCGATCAAATTGGAAAATAGACTTCCTTGTTCGGCAGAATTTACTATATGGGAAAAAACTAGAGAAGGGAAATGCATTGAACGACAGAATTGCATAATTTTTTCAAGAGGTAGTGAACAAGTATATTCAGCAGATACTCAGAAGCCTTTATATCTTACCTTATTCGTTGAGGGTGGTTGGGCTCTGGAAAAGGTAGAAATTCAATTTTTTTTTCTTCTTCACTATTTTGAAAATTTTGCCCTTTGCACCTGAATTTTGCCTATGCTTTAGGTTGCCCCTTTTTGAACTTATAATTTCAATTTCAAGTGGTTTCCCATTCAAAAAATGTTTATTTTTCTTCACTTTCTCAAACTGCAGCCTCCATCACAATTTTGTGGTTTTATTTTCGATTAAGAATGTTTTCTTTTAATTTAAAAATCAAAAGGAACTCCTACATATGGGAACTCTCTATTAGAAATCTTTATTTATTCCCGAATTGTTGTATTGTTAAGAAATACGATTGAGTTTTTCTAAACATGGGACTGTTAACAAACAAAAGTGAATGTGCATGTTTTAGTAGTGTTAAAAAGACTAGATACTTGGAAAGCTTACTCAAAGTCTATGAAAGTAAAGGTGTAACTTTTTTCTTTTACATCATATTATATTTGGGAATGACCATTTAATAAACATCGTTTCTCTTCTTTCTCAAATACATTGTCAGGATCCCATTCTTCTGCTAGATCCCACGTCTAATGACCCTATCTCACCATTCTGGATGGTTCATCAGAAAAGTAGAAGGTTCTTTCTCCTTGCTGCCTTTATTTTTGTTCACTCTTGTGTGTTTGGCTACTCTCTCTCTCTCTCTCTCCCCTCCCCCCCCCCCCCCCCCCCCCCAAATTCTTGACTGAAATGTAGGAACTTGTGATTGTGATGAGTAATGTATTTTCAAATTTCAATGCTTTTAAAAGGCTTTTTGTGTATTCCCTTGGCTTTCTTGTTCAATATTTAGTCAAATTGCAATATACATAAAATTTGTGTTTGTTACGTCACAAGATTTCATTCACTATTGTGTTTGTATTATTTTATATTTTATACAGGAGACTCCGTTTGAGTGTTGAGCGAGTAATGGGGGGGACTACCGCTGGCCCCAAAATTATAAGGTTTCATGTTCCTTACTGGATCATTAATGATTCGTCTCTATCTTTGGCTTATCGAGTGGTGGAGTTGGAACCCCCAGAAAGTGTAGATTCGGACTCTCTACCGCTGTCAAGAGCTGTTAAGTCTGCAAAAATGGCCTTGAGAAATCCTATAAACTCTCTGGACAGGAGACATTCTAGTGTAAGAAGAAATGCTCAAGTTCTTGAAGAAATTGAGGACACAACTCCAGTTCCTAGCATGCTTTCTCCCCAAGACTATGTTGGTCGTAGTGGGGGAGTGGCATTTACATCTCAGAAAGACACACATGTATCACCTCGTGTTGGCATTTCCATTGCAATGCGCAACTCTGACATTTATAGTGCCGGCATTTCCCTCCTTGAGCTTGAAAACAAGGTGACTTGATAGTTGATGTGTAGAAAAATTAACTGAGCAGTTAGATATTTCCTAGTATGTATCTCACGTAATTTTATGCTCATTGATACTGCATTGCTGTGTCAGGAACGTGTTGATGTAAAAGCTTTCAGTTCTGATGGATCTTATTACAAGCTTTCAACTCTTCTAAGCATGACTTCTGACAGAACAAAGGTTTGATATCTTTACGACAGTTCAATTGGATTGAGTTTCCTTGTCTGGAGTGCAGTGCATAAATAAATTCCTGTCTCTAAGTTGTGATAATTTTTTTGCAGTTGATAAAGTATATCTAGGAACATGCTTTGTTTTTTCACAAAATATTACTTAAAAATGGGAAGTAAAGTACTGAACCATACCATATACATTTAGTGGAATTTGCATCAGATAAGAAAATAATCCTTAAATTTATTTAGGCTTCATACAGGGAAAAAAATCTACTATGTAAAATGTAAATCATGAAAGATAATGAAATAGAATACTATAGGCTCAAGAAATCTTCCTGGATATGGACAAAAGTTCTAGTCAGCTAAACGCTCCCCTTCACGCTAATCCATAGATCCCATGCTCTCTCTTCACGCTAATCTATAATCTGATTGGGAAGACTTTTGGCGAGATTATTTGATAGTGTTGGTACATTTGAACATGCATAAATGCACTAGCATTGCAAGAATGTGTTCAAATAGAGTGCTGTCCCAGATTGTAATCATAAAATGATTAGCACATCCCATCATTTCTCCAACACAAAATTGCACCTGACTACATCTGTTAATAGTTGTGAGACATTACCTGAACTGCTTGATTGATTTGTGAAGTCTGGTATCATTATTGAGAAAGCCTGAACGTATTTGTTGATAATTTTATGCAGTTAAGCACCGACCTGCATAATATTGATAGCTTTAGCTTTATAGTTAAATAATATAACTAAATTCCCTAAAAAAAAAAACTCTGAACAACTTGAAGTCGGTCGTCGTAGTGAAGTAATATCTCAAGATTTTGTCATAGTGCACGACCTCAAAAAGAGTTGATCCACGTGAGACTTACTGCAAATACAATATTTGAGCCTGTATAAGATAAATAAATTAGTCTCCTTAACCTGCTTCGTTTCCTCTAAACAAAAAAAAAAGAAAAGATAAATAAATTAGTCTGCCCACAACTTTTTTTTATTAGTCTTTATTCTCTACTTCTTCAATTTTAGCAGCTTGTGTAAGGTATCTTCTAACTATATCTACATATATACTTCAATAGAACAAAATAACAGAGGGTAGAAACTCCTAACCAGCTTCAGAGGACTGGAAATCCCTCCAAAGAATGACTAACAACCAGCAAGGAAGGATAGACTCTTTCCTCAGACAAGCATTCTGAGGGATTAGTCTTCTCTCTGACTCTGCACTTATTGAAAGTGCTGATGTTCAATTACAACAGAACTTACTGTAGCCATATTCTTGTTACCTTTTGATTCCAAGTTATTTTGAAGCAACTGAGGCCGTAGTTATGATTTCTTTTTCAGGTTGTACGTTTTCAGCCTCACACATTGTTTATTAATCGTCTGGGGTGCAGTCTCTGTTTGCAGCAGTGTGATTCTCAGCTATCAACATGGTTTCATCCTTCTGATCCTCCAAAACCCTTTGGATGGCAGTCCTATGCTAAAGTTGAACTCTTGAAGGTTTCTATTGTAAAACAGAATAAATAAACAAATTTATAGAGCTTTGATTTCTCGAACAAACTTCCATTAATCAAGTTTTCTTTTCTTCTCTTCAGTTGCGGGTTGAGGGGTACAAGTGGAGTACTCCATTTAGCATTCACAATGAAGGTATGATGCGAATTTCCTTGAAAAAAGATGGTGGAAATGATCCATTGCAACTGAGGGTGGAAGTGAGGGGTGGAGCAAAGTGCTCCCGTTATGAAGTTATTTTCCGTCCCAATACATCATCTGGACCTTACAGGTAAGTTAATCTAAATAAAGTTTCTTGAAGATTAAAACTTAATACCAGACTGTAATTGCTTCACAATGTGTTTTTACTTGTAGGATTGAAAACCGTTCTGTTTTTTTGCCAATGCGCTTTCGGCAAGCTGATGGTACCAATGATTCCTGGAAATTGCTTCTTCCTAACACAGCTGTTTCTTTTCTTTGGGAAGATCTAGGTAGAAGGCACCTATTGGAACTTCTAATAGATGGTTCAGATTCATCAAAAACAGACAAGTATGACATTGATGAAATTTCTGATCAACAACTTGTTTCTGCCACTGGTGGACCTTCTAAAGCTTTGCGTGTTACTGTAGTTAAAGAGGAGAAAATCAATGTTGTTCTTATTAGAGATTGGATGCCAGAAAATGAACCTGGAAGATATTTAGTTGGACGTCATATGTCACCTTTATCTAATCCT
The DNA here is from genome assembly GCF_000004075.3 of Cucumis sativus. Taxonomy (NCBI): domain Eukaryota; kingdom Viridiplantae; phylum Streptophyta; class Magnoliopsida; order Cucurbitales; family Cucurbitaceae; genus Cucumis; species Cucumis sativus. The sequence goes on from NC_026657.2 coordinate 11,519,146, forward strand.
CCTAGAATTGATTTTTTTAGTTCAGAATCTGCGTCTATCTCGAACTGTGAGTATCATATTATTATGGAATTGGCTGAGCTTGGAATATCTCTTGTTGACCATACACCAGAGGAGATATTATATTTGTCCGTGCAGAATCTTCTTCTAGCATATTCCACAGGTCTGGACTCTGGTATTAGTAGGTAAGGTTGTTAGTTTAAATCTGTATATTAAGGTTGTTACTCTCTTGATTTTAAGAATCCGGCTCTGATCTTGCTATGTAATACTCTTCCCTATGGTTTCATCAATTTCTAATGCTAACAGTCAATACTAGAAAAGAATAATCTTTCTGTATTATGATAGGATTGGTATTAGGGGGTTATTAGATTTGTTAGGGGTATATTAGTAATTAATTAAATAGTTTGTTAGGAAAGTCGATTATAAATACAATGTGCAGGGAAGGGAGAAGATAAACAAAGTGTTCAAGGTACTTGAACCCTCTTTCCCTACTCATTGTATTTGTTGATTTTATGGAATTAATCTATATATTCATTCATTATTTAGTAGAGATACAAGCCTATATATAACCATAGAGAAATACACTTAAGGAAATAATATCAAATAATATCTCCAGAATAATATCTCCTAAGAATAATCTAATTATATTAATACCCTCCTTCAAACTCAAGGTTGAAATCACAAACTTGAGTTTGCTAAGAACTAAGAAAAGAAACAATATATCTAGAATAGAATAAAAAACCCGAAGAACAAACACACAAAGAACTTCTAGGCTAAAACAAATCCACGAAGAGTGAAACGAAGAACTTCTGGGATAGAAACATAGATCCTCGTATAGAGATCTATAACAGAACCTAGGAAGAACGAAACAAGAACTTCGGGGGGCAAAATGAAAGAGCAAAACTGAAGCAAAGTAGAATCGAAGCTGGACGAAAACAGGGTCAGAATTGGACAGAAGTGTTTTGTCGGATCAGAATGGAACCGAAAGAACTAAACTAGAGCAAGTCAGAATCAGATTAAACGGGAAATCTGGGGCGAATAGAATGGAAACTGAACTGAATGGAGCATAAAGGCTTAGCGGATTTGAACAAAAACAGAAACGAGGCGTCGTTGGATCTGGGCTTCGATCTAAACTTTGAAGGCAGACATGAAGGATGGGTTTGAATGAAATTAGACAGACCTGGAACAGATTGGAGGCAGACGCGAGGATCTAAGGACATGGGGTTTCATGGTTTTGTTGGGACAGCGTAAGGAGATGGAGCAACGGCAACGAAACGCAGCGGCGAGCGGAGCTTCTTGGACGATGGACCAAACCGAAACTCTTCGGCTGGGCGTTCGGCTTCAACTGACAAAGGTTCAATCGGCTGCTTGGCTAATGGAAAAACAAGAGGTCGAACGAAGAACTACGAAGGAGATGGCCACCGTGGACGCTAGTGAAAAACGAATGGGGTTTCTGGGGTTTGGATGGTGGCAGATTTGAACAGCAATGAGTGGCAAAGGGAAGGTGCAACGACAACGACGGATTTGCAGATCTAAGGGACGGCTTCGGCTAATGGGAGATGATTCTGCCTCTGTTGATGAATGATCAACGGAGGCAGAGATCAAACGGGATGTGGAGGCTAGAATTCAATAAGGCGAAAACCCTAGAGCTCTGATACTATGTTGATTTTATGGAATTAATCTATATATTCATTCATTATTTAGTAGAGATACAAGCCTATATATAACCATAGAGAAATACACTTAAGGAAATAATATCAAATAATATCTCCAAAATAATATCTCCTAAGAATAATCTAATTATATTAATAGTATTTATAACCAACTTTTCTAGCAAACTACTTAACCAATTACTAATATACAGTTAAGTGGGTGTCAACCTAGTTGAGATGTTCAGATGCGTCTCCTAATCCCCCAGGTCCCCTAATTTAGACGTCTTTATTACTCTCTTGTACTCTGAGTTCTTATTAATAAAGAATTTGCCTCCGTTTCAAAAAAAATATACAGTTAATGATTCTAATAGTCTTCTAATGCCCATCCTTTAATAATAGAAATAAATTATACCATGGAAGCTCTTGTTTGAATTTCTACTACTTTCATAAATTTGTTTTTAGGATACATTTAAGGGGTTAATTATTTATAAAACTATTGTTCCCCTAGCTTTCCCATACTTGACAGAGTCTAAATTCCTTCTTTTAAAATAAAAAACTTGGTCTTCTTTTTTTTCTTCTTTCAAAAAAGATCTTACTTTCCTTCTATTCTTGAGCACTCTTCAACCTTGTAATCTTGAATTTTCTCATCGGAGGCTTGTATTTAGGTCTTAAATTTACATCTTAGAATGAAACTCTACACCACTTGGAGCCTTTTTCATTTATTATTTTTGGGTTGTTAAGTCTCTTTTTGGTCCCTACCCATGCTCATTTCGTTTGGTTCCCAAAACGTAATACCAAATCTGAAAAAACTAAGGCTATTATGTGTTTGCTTTGGTTTCTTCAGATTTGGCATTATATTTGGTGATTTAAGTTTGGTACATCGGCTTAAGTTTTTTGATTGATTGGTGATTTAGCACAATATTACTTTAGTGCATTCACAAGCTAACCAATCTGTATTGCCCAGTACTGTGCAATATTGGAGAATCGATTGGCTTAAAAAATTTGAGAGGTGCACTTGTTTTGTTGCTCCGAAATGATGTTGAACCTTTACATGTGTTTGTTACTTTCTTGGTTGCAGGTTGAAACTTAGAATGTCTGGGATACAGATTGATAACCAGTTGCCATTGACTCCAATGCCAGTTCTTTTCAGACCCCAGAGAATTGGGGATGAGACTGATTATATCTTGAAATTTTCAATGACAATGCAATCAAATGGGTTGATGGATCTCTGTATCTATCCATATATAGGCTTCCATGTAAGAATTCAGGTGTTTCTATTTTATGTATGAAACATGATTTAGCAACCATTGAAACTGAACTTTTTTCCCTTCTTTTGGGAACTGCAGGGTCCTGAAAGTTATGCCTTTTCAATTAACATTCATGAACCAATAATTTGGCGCCTTCATGAAATGATCCAGCTTGTTAATCTCAGTAGATTACATGATACTGGAAGTACTGCTGTTTCAGTAGATCCAGTTATCCAGATAAGGTTCGTAATCTATTTTATTCTTTGGTTTGGATTGTGGTTTTATATGGACTGCTTTCTTGGAATGGTTTCTTAATCTAACTTGGAAAAACAGAGTTCTTCACATATCAGAAGTTCGATTTAGACTCTCTATGGCTATGTCACCCAGTCAACGGCCAAGAGGTGTTCTTGGGTTCTGGTCCTCGCTTATGACTGCATTGGGAAATACTGAGAACATGCCAGTACGTTTTATGTTTTTTCTTTATGTGCTCCATACTTTCAGTTTCTTCTAGATAATATAGAAGCTGAAGCATGTGGTATACTTGGTAGATTTTGAATGAGATGCCCAAAAAAGGAAAAGTGCTTTACCGGCACGTTTTTTTCTGAACAAAGAAAAATTATGCCTTAAATATATGGAGAAAGAACTTTACACTAGTAAATTAATGGCAATAAAGGAGAATCTGCAGCTTGGAGTGGTATGGTGATAAAAAAAATTATATTTTCCTCCAAATAAAGGAAAAGAAATACATAGTTGAATTTGCACGAATTAGAAAAGGAAATATTTCTCTTAGTGTTGCATGAAGTACGACACCCTTCAATTGGAGCTAAATGTGTATTGTTCCCAGCATCCCTTTTGTCTTGAAGGTCAGCTTTTTGCAATCCTTGTGTCATATCCGTTACCTCGATGAACGAGGGATTAAGGATATGCACATATCCTTTAAAGTGTGTGTAAAGATATATCACTTTAGTTTTATTATTTTTCGATTTTTGTACCATGATTGTTTTTGGAAAACTTATGCTCTCCTTGATTAATCTCATGGGATGATTTATCTAACTCTTTTATGTTTGTAAATTCATGGTATTTGAATAGCCTATATTGGTACCCATGAGGTGGCTTGAACGAGTATTCACTTTTTTTTAATCTTTCAAATGACCACTAGGCCAGCCGTAAAGGTTAAGTTTGATTTGATAATGACTTAGTTTGATTTGATAATGACGTCAAACTAGTAGCTTTCTCATTAAAATAATAAAGTTTAGAAATGGATTCTCATTGGCATAATGCAATTTGTGAATAAATGGTTTGATTAGATGTTTTTCTTAACTTCTGCAAAGTGTACCTACTCTCTGAATGCAGACTGCATTTGGCTTTCTAGTGATTTTTGAATAATATCTCTGGTTCAAACTCCTTTTCAGAATTATACATCTGAGAACTTGACTCTTAACCTTTTTTATATCAGATTAGAATAAATCAAAGATTTCGTGAGAATATCTGCATGAGGCAGAGTTTGATGGTCACTAATGCTATATCAAGCATTCGAAAGGATCTCCTTAGCCAGCCTCTTCAGCTTCTCTCAGGTGTCGACATACTGGGTAATGCAAGTAGTGCACTTGGGCATATGAGTAAAGGTGTGGCTGCCTTATCAATGGACAAGAAGTTCATACAAAGCCGTCAGAGACAGGTGTGTACAAATTTTGTTCCAGTTTTTTTTAACCTAGTGCTGCTGATTTGAAACACTGCTAACTGTACATATATAGAGAGGGAGGAGCACTCACATATTAAGGGGTTGTTTAAGGGGCTGAATTGAGTTTTAAAATTTGGACACTAGGGTTAATATGTCCGAGGAGTTTAGAAGTTTGTGTTTGGGGTGTAGAGTCATTTAATATGGAGTTTGGAAGTCTACTTTTCGTATCTGGTAAAGTTTTTTACTAAAAAAAGTAAAAATAAAAGGACAAAAGACTAATGAGCTTAACCTAATGGATTACGGTAATTTTAATCCTTTTATCAATACTTCAAAAATATCCATTTTCAAAATTATCCATTTTCAAAATCGGGTTGTGTGTCAAATAGAAGTTTTGCTAAAGCTAAATGCCACACCCCAGCCCAAATTACCCTGTTGTTCCTAGGTTTAGATGTGACAACAATAACTCCTACCAAGTATGAAATCTAGGGTCAAAAGACTCAAAAATGCATGGCTTGGCAGCTTGCCAGTATCCTACTACTACTTCATAAATCTTGGGTTTGATATTGTATGAGGCTGGTGGCAAATGTCATGTGGTCAACTTGTTAGAAAATCAAGAGGAAGAAGTGCTATATATATAGGAAGCAGGATGAACTGGCAAGCTCAATGAGTGGTTTATTTTATATATTTTTATTATTACTTTACTAGTATAATGAAGGTGCACGAAAAATTATTATGACGTATAACTGTAAAGCAATTATTGTGATTTTTATGTGATTCTATGATTTTTTAATGCATCATATGTATTTATTGTGGCTTCACGTGCATTATAACTTTTATTGAATAAGTATGTTTAGGTTTCAATACGAGTCTATACTATAAGTTAAAGTTTCAAGTCAGTTGAAGTTTATTGTCATCACATCTCATTCTAAGTTCAATACAGTAGTTTGGGGTGGGGAATGAGTTGAATTTTTTTCTCCAGTAGACAAAGGGAAAAAAGAGTTGATTCTTACATTAAATCACAAATTAGTCTGTTTCTCATAACAAAAATATGAACAATGTAGTCATTCGATAATTTTAATCATTACACGTGTCTCGTTTTCAGCATTTCTTCCTGAAAATGTGGAGGATGTTAACAAATTTATTTGTTTTGCAGGAGAATAAGGGTGTAGAAGATTTGGGTGATGTTATCCGAGAAGGAGGTGGGGCTCTGGCCAAGGGCCTATTCAGAGGAGTCACCGGTATATTAACAAAGCCTCTTGAAGGTGCAAAAACTTCTGGCGTTGAGGGATTTGTTCAGGGTGTTGGGAAAGGCATAATAGGTGCAGCTGCCCAGCCAGTGAGTGGAGTTTTAGATCTTCTATCAAAAACTACAGAAGGTGCGAATGCTGTGAGAATGAAGATAGCATCTGCTATTACTTCAGATGAGCAACTTCTACGTAGGAGGCTGCCTCGTGTAATTGGTGGTGATAATTTGCTTCGACCATATGACAACTATAAAGCACAAGGACAGGTACGGTTTAGCTGGTCTGTGCAGTTTGTTGATTGTACGTGCCAAGACTAATGAACCTCGGCAAGTTATTGAATTGCTATTCGTATACTAATAGAACTACTAATGGAAACTTCGTTGTCAAGGAACATCGTAGTAGACTCATTAAATTCATTGTAGCCACATCTCTTTTAAACTTCAATTTCAACTGAGCGTGGTTACCAAGTCATCCCAAACATAAGTGCAGCATATAAAAGTATATTATCAATTGGAAAGATGTTATCAACCTGAACAGCAACAGTATCGAGGAAATTTCTTAAGAATGAGAGATCTTTATAATTTGCAAACTTTACTGTTATTCTCGTTGGTTTCTATCATTGTGGAATTTCCTTGTAAACTTCTTTCTTCTATGTATGTGGTGGGGGTGAATCTTTTTTTTCCTTGGTGGCTTTCCTGTTTCCCGCTTGGAATACTAATCAAGAAAAAAATTTCTTGGTGAAGGTTATATTGCAGCTGGCAGAATCAGGATCCTTTTTTGGACAGGTTGATTTATTTAAAGTGCGTGGAAAGTTTGCGTTGTCAGATGCTTATGAAGATCATTTTTTACTTCCCAAAGGGAAAATACTTGTTGTCACTCACAGAAGAGTCATGTTGATGCAAGTAAGCTAGCTAATATTTAATTACTTTTTGTTGTCTTCTTTCTTCAGTACGTGATATTTGCCTTCAATGCATAACTTTTTTCGTTTTGCAGCAACCTTCCACCATCATTGCTCAGCGGAAGTTCAGCCCTGCTAAAGACCCATGTTCAGTATTATGGGATGTTCTGTGGGGTGACCTTGTGACAATGGAATTTTCGCATGGAAAGAAAGACCATCCAAAATCTCCTCCTTCTCGTCTCATCCTTTACCTCCAAGCTCGACCAACAGAGTTGAAGGAGCATGTTTATGTTGTAAAATGTAGTCGAGGCACTGACCAAGCTCTTCGAGTTTACTCCTCAATTGAGCGTGCAATGAACACCTATGGACAAAACCAATCAAAGGTTTGCTTTTTCTTGGAACCCTATTCAATAATCCCAATACTATTCATAAAATTCCACTGGTGTGAAACCACTATTCATAGTTATCATCCTTCCTTATGGGCTGGGTCAGTTTCTTTTAGTCTAAGATTTTTTTTTTCTTCTTTTTTTAAAAAGGAAGCAAAATTTTTAGTCTAATTCTCAAAGATACGATAACCTTCAACGAGAAACAAAGTAAAACAAGAGGTAGACCAAACTAATGAGATACAACGAAAAGCAAACTCCAAGAACTTAACAAAGCTACTCGGTTGCATTGAGCTTTTGCCTCATCATGAATATTAATAAAGCTACTCGTTTCCGTTTAAAAAAACAATGAAAACCAAACACCATATAAGCAAATTCTTAAAACCTAACAAACCAACCCCAAAAAGTAACCCAGTGCTATAATCACAATAACTCTCCAATGCCAACAAAAACCCAGTGAGCAATAGAAGAAAATAATCTTTGACCAAATTGTGACGGTCATTCCACAACTGAATGGTAGCAAAATATTTTGAATAAACAAGGAAACCGAGACTTCAAAAATTAGGTAAAATCAATTACTTTTCAATTGCCGCTTCTCCATGCTTGTTGCTTGCGAACTGTTGGAAAAATGTAACTTCTTTAAACCCTAAACCCTAAACAAACCACTTAATTTAGGGTTCAATTACTGAATTTAAACAAGATAAATTTGACTAACAGATGACTAAAACATGGAAAGAAAAATAGGTAAATAAATAGCTTTTTCTAGTGTTCTACAGTGTATACGTTCATTGAACTGAATAATCTAAAAACTGGGAAAATTTAAATAATTGCACTCTTGACTAACTTAGATTTTTCTGGGAATAACATTCACGAATGGAACTCTATGAATTTCTGCATCACTGATTGCGATTGCATTGTAAACCATAATCTTTACTAAATGATTCAGGAGATGATGCTAATGAGAGTAAGGAAACCATATTCACCAATTGCTGATGGTGCTATTGGTGACTACATTCCAAAAGAAGGGACTGTTGACTGGTCTCCCCAGCAGGTTCCTGCATCTGTTCCTTTCACTATCACTTCCGCTTTTGGCAGCAGCAGTTATTGATTCAATGCTTGCGATGTTGAAACGATTTTTGCAAAGCTCTTCATCGTGAGAAGATGACATTTGGGAATTTATACCCCCTTACTTTGTTGCGGAAAGGTGAAGTACATAGCTAAGATCTCTGCTGCAAAACTCCATAATCTGACTGAGACCTGAACAGTAAGCCAGTCCTCACTTATGTATGTATTATTAGGAACATGATCCTTTGCACTTTGCACATTCTCATACTTAAACCATATTGATATCTACATGGCTACACGCTTAAACTTCTTTTCTTAGCTGCGAGAAAGTTCAAGAAATGATTTTAAATTTGAGAAATGATTCTACAACACATTCTTATCTTGTAGATTAAGAATGAAAAATGTTTGAAATGAATGTAATTAAAATTTTGTGTTTTGTTGGTAGCCAGAAAGGAAAAGAAAAAGGAAATTTATTAATATGGGTTTATAATCTTGATTTGTTATAGAAAATTAAATTAAGACAAAGCTCAAATCAGTAGTTTAACCTCCAAATGGTAAGAAATCTTATGATATTTGATCATTTTGGTTTGGAAAACATTTCAAGTAAAAATGTGATGTCATTTGATAAACCCACAGAATTCATTTGGAATCATCAAAACTACTGAGAAAAATCTTTGGTGATCAGTTTTCTTCCTATGAATTACCTGTTACATGAGTTGATTCATTGATTAAAATAGTTGTCTTTTTTGGGTATATCCAGGTACTCAACCTCCAGGATTCGGTTTGATGAACTTATTCTTTTATAATGAAGAAATTTTGAACTCTGCAGCAATTAGCTTCAGGTTTCCAGATATTGTATAGCCTTTTAACAACTCTTGTATTGTTAGTTGCATATAAACACTATAATATACATGTATATGTATAACAGATGAGACTGATTAGTTCACACCAAAAGAACATTTTTTCATCTGAATAAAGTGATTTAAATGATGTTTGGCATCATCAATTCAAACCAATGCCATCCTTCTGTCCATTTGATGCAAGAAGTTGCTACATCACTTTGGTTGTCAGGTAACTTGAGGCAAAATCAAAATTCAAGACTAACTAAACAAACATTATTTGGGTTACTAATCGAGGTTCAATTGGAGAATGCCCAAGTGTTTTTCTATTTCCTTTTTGTGTTATGTTCAAAGAACAGGAAGGTGATTGATTATACAATCAACTATGTCAATGAGAATGTGCAGACAGTATGCGTACATGTGTGTATACACCATAGGTATAGTAGGTTTTTTAAGTATTTACTTCATGCGAATCAATTTATGGGAAGGATATATATTTTTAGTTCCTGAGGAAACTTGCGTTTGCATTTCTTTGTCCTAATTTTCAAACTTCTACGTTCTAGTTCTAATTCTAAGATTTAGACTAGGATCAAATTACAACTTAGTTTCTATATTTTAAGGTTTGTGTTTATTTGGACTTTTTTTTTTTGAGAGTAAAGTCATCTAGTAACAAAGTTGAAAGCTTAGGTTTCATTACACATAATATTCAAATTTATATCTAATATATTAATTAGCTTTAAAAACGAATTGAAAATTATTATAGTCACGAAATTAAAAGTTAAAAAAGAAAAGGATTATTCAAATCGATGTAAGTATCAAAGTTATTATCGCTTAGAAATTATCGTTCTCTCTCTTCAATGATAATATGCAAGAGACAAATAAAATAAAAGTGTGAGAAATGGGAAAATGAAGAAGATTGAAAGTTGGTAATGTGGGTTGATGATATAAGCAAAAAGAAAAGAAAAAAAACAAAGTTATTAGGTTGGACGTTGTTTTTTAAAATTAAGCTTATTTTATTTCTATGTCTTATAAATTATTTCTTTTAAATATAATAGTTGAAACTTTAGTCAAATTTTTAAAACAACTGGAAGTTACTTTTCAGACTCTTCACACGAGATTGTTTTAAATTGGCTAGTCTTTATAGCCTTTCCATTTCGAATCAGTCCTTTGCTCCAATCAGTTTTTACTCAATCAAGGACTGTTATTTTTGTTTTGTATTCGGCTTGCTCCTTTGATTATGTTTCTGTTTTGGATAGTTTATTCTTTCATCTTGTTTTGCCTTATATTGTGGCCTTTGTTTGGATTTGGTATTGCTTTTAGAAATCGGGCATATGGGTTTTTTTTGCTTTTTAGACGTGATGAGGTCGTAAGAGGGTGTCAACCTAGTTGAGATGCTGTGCGCCTATTGATCCTCCGCTCTATGTATATCTCTTACGTACATTGAGTTTTTGACAACCACTCAAAAAATCTTTTAAACAATGATCAAATGTAATTTAAATAACAGTGTTTACTTGAACTTGAGAATTTATAAAAACGTCATTTCTCTAATCAATCCAAACCGGTCTTTAATCTTTCAAAAAAAAAATAGTCCTTTTTATTCTTTTGTTTCTGTTTTTTATGCACTATCTCTCCTTCAACTCTTTGGTTTTTTTTTCATTTCGGCCAAAACGTTTGGTCGGTTCAGATTCCAATCCCGGTCGGTTCAAGTTCACAATCTGAACCGAAATGAACCAAGCCAATTACACCCAAACCCCAAATGAACGTGTTCCTTCTTAACCTCAGTCTTCTCTATCGACCAACTCTTCAAATTCGGGAGCTTCGTTGATTCTTGTTCGATTTTCTTCATCCTCTCCCTCTTTTTCCATACTCAAGCTCGTAAGAGGCCACCAAGAGGAGCCGCGGGAGAAGGTAATAGATCTTCTATCTTGAATCCTTTTCATATTTAGTCAAATTTTTGCTTTATTTGTTCAATTTCATAAAAAGTTAAGAGTGTCATTTGTATTATGATCAATGTTTAGCACTCATAATGATTTACGACATTAACTAGCCTCTATTCTGCTTCTTCGTGGACGAACTTCCCACGAGAAGGAGAACGATGAACCTGTGGGAACAGAAGGCAGAGATTAATGAGAATAATTAGAATAGACCCGTTATGGCTGTATCAAATGGAATGATTGTATGTGAGAGTTTTTTGTTTAAAATTGGAGATGATTTCTCAGTTGATCTAGCTTGAATTTAGTAGTAACTTTCAATTATGTTTCAGCCATAAAAACTGTTTTCTTCCGCTTGATCCTTGTCTTTTTAATTCTTCGGTAGTTTTTCGTTGTGGCGAACTAATCATTTTAAAGAATACAGTAGGTGTGTTAGTGAAAAGGGTGGAAATGCCATCTCTACAGACTGCTCTACCTCCTGAGCTTGCTAATAATGTCATTAGGGTTGGTCCCCCTCCTATCCTTTTTTGTAATACAATTTTCTCCCCAAATTTTCTTAACTTTACATGTTTTATTATTGCAGCTCTACCGCGAGTGCCTTCGAAGGGCCAAGTTTCTTGGTCATCGGGTATGGACGTGCCCTTTGTTTTTTATTTTATCTAATCCAATGGCCCCATTCTAGTAATCTTGCATTTGAATAATTTAAAAAGGTTACTGATCCAATGAGAAGTGAAAAGTTAAAGTTTAATGCTCCGGGTTAATTGCAATTATCCAATCAATGAGTTCATTCGTTTATTTCTTTATTTGCCATTTGGGTATTGTACTGCATCAAGCCTATAGTTGAATTCATGCAGGACATAACCTTACTGTACAGCTATGATCTTATTATTCATATAAATCAGCCAAAATATTACTATAGGAATTGAACAATCGACCGTAACATAGAATTTTGTATGAAAAACTGAACTGCCTTTTGCTATCTGCCTCCCATGATCATGTTTTATATCCAATGGAAAAGTACTTCCAGTGGCTAGGTTGTTGCGATTGATGTAGAAAAGGATTCTTCAAATCGATGTAAGGTCATTAATGCTAATAATTTTCTGTATAAAGTTCACAATATTAGGTGCAAAATGGAAATTCCTATTCATTTCACCCGCACTTCAAAGTTAGAAATGATTTGAAGATTAATTGACGCACTTCATCTTGTTGACTGTGATATTAGGCTTCCTCTTCTTTTTTGCTGAATTAGGTTATAGTTCTCATCTGTTTTGACTTAAAATTTTGTGCTCACATTTCAAATTAGTTGTACCCAGTTACAGGAAGGTGTAGAGGATTCGACATTGGTTCTTTGACACTTGTTAAACTTGAATCCTATCAACTTCTTGCAGCAACATAACACCGAGCTTATTGTCGATATGGTGAGGCAACAATTCAAAAAGAACATGCATGAGACTGACCCAGAGAAGATTCAGAAGATGAAAGATGAGTATGTCTTATGATTGCTTTTTTTCCCTTGTTTCGTTCTCCGATCAAACCCTAAGTGAAGAGATCACAATTATATTTTCTGATTAGAACTTGTGTGGGTATACCACTCACATTTCTGTGTATTTATTGTTTGTCTGCAGTGCTGCTAGGGGACTTATAAACCATATGCTATACGAACATGAGAGAATGTCAGGTAAAAAATTCAGCCAAAGTTCTTGATGTTATATCGAAAATGACGTTGAGTTAAAGTTCACCATTGTAGCTTCAGACATTGTAGCAATAAGATGACTAATGATGAAAGTACTCCTCGGAGGTTGTTTTTGCATTTCCTTGTTTATTTCTACGATTTGTTCAAAGAGATTGTCCATTCTACAGTAGTTGATTTCTACGATTTTTTCGTAGAAATCGTTCATTCTACGGTAGTTGGTGAATGTTTTTTGATCTACAATCTACATTTTGTTTGCCTAAAGTGGATGTTTAAGGAAGATATGACATATTGCTCAACTCTGATGTCGGGTTCTCTTTTTTAGTGTCTGGGTTGGTTTCATGCACTTTAACTATATTCTCCTGGAATTTTTTACTTTTACTCACATAGTTGTTAAGGTAACTTAGAATATTATATCTTATATAGATGGTTACTAGGGTTTAAAGTCGTTTTTAAGTTCTTTATGATTGGTATTTATAGATGTTTGGATTTATCCGTTGTGGTGGTTCTTATTATGGCAATTGTTAATGGAAATCCAATGAGAAATTGAGGAGAATAATTGTCGCCTTTTGTTTTGTATTATGTGTCCTTATTTTTTGGGATAAAATAAACACATTGGTAAGTATCCAACAACACATTTAAGAATGGTTAAATTATTTGAGGTTGATGGTGCAGATCAGTGCATGATTCATCAATACTTATTTTAGTATCGATTTATCACTTTGGCCAATGGCTTTGGTATATTTTATGTCGTCGGTTTTGATTTTTTTCAAACCCAACAGCAATGGAACCTCTCCTTTTATCTTTGAAATTGAAATCTTAGAGCATTTAATAAATTTTTTTAAAATTTAGAACAGGCGAAGGTAAAATAATAATAATAAAATAAGATAAGTATACTTTAGAGCATCAATACTTCAAAATGGTGATGACTTTTTTAATTAATTTACCATTTGAATTCACAGTGATCATTGTATTTGGTGGGCTAAATTTTAACGAATCAAATTATGCTACTTTTAAAAAGTTAAAGTCGAAAAAAAAAATCCAGTTAATTTTTTTTAGGGATAGTTGCAAATTTAGCCATTATATGTAAAATAATTAAGTATGTAGCACTTTAAAAAAATTACAAATATAGCAAAATTTATCAAATTCTATCGATGATGGAATTCTATCACTGATAGATCATGTTGTAAATATTGATCTATCATTGATAGATTATACTGATACAAGTCTATCAGCGATAGTTTTGCTATATTTGTAATTTCTTTTAAATGTTGTTATATCCTTAATTATTATTCCTAAAGTGGTCATCAATTATAATTACCCATTTTTCTAAATATAAACGGTTTGAGCAATAAATTTTATCACATTATCATAATAATTATATATTTTTTATTTTGATTGGATTTGGATAATTAAGATTACTCAATTCAATTTAAACTCGTCAAACATATGGGTTCAAGCTTAAGTCCAATAAGACAAATGATCAAACTCAAGTTCGAGTTCAACAAGCATATGGATTCAAGCCCAAGCTCATCAAGCAAATGGATCAAAGTCCACCTAAAGCCCATTAAATTTTTGTTCAAGGAAGAATTGAAGCTCTGAATTTCTACAAGCTCTCAAGACATGTTCATCAATCTTTCAGACTTGAAGATTAAACTTGATCGAAGTTCAAATCGACTTGCAACTACAACAGAAGATCGAGGATTAAGAAGTTCTAAGTTTTTAACTTGTATTCGAAAGAAAACATCAAATGAGTAAATACTAGAGATTGTATTCATAATATTCATTAATATACAAAGTTCAAATTTCAATTTTACTAATTACATTTATTCGAAATCTCTATTGAACAATAACAAACTGGAAAAATATTTATAACCCAGCTAACAAAATGAAAAAGTGTAAAAAATCTAATTATCTTTTTAATATTCTAGGTTTGTCAATTCATTTTTCAAATATATTAAACGTTAATTAATTAATCAGTATCTTAGTTTTTTATTCTGTATTTGCATAGACGTGAAGTTTTTCGAAATTATAAATATTTGAATGGTTTGTTATATTTTTAAAATATTTTTTCTTTTTAGTTTAGAGATTAAAATATTTAAAAAAATTAGGATAGAAAATAGAATTTTAATGTGTAAATTAATGTTTATATTTGCTACAAATAAAATACTAATAATGAAATGCCACGAATTCACACGAGAGATCGGTGAGAAAATCGTAGAAACTTCCATTTCAACAAAAATGACTCCTGAAAACTGAAAAGGTCTAACCGGCCCGTACCATATTATTCTCTAAGCTTTCCTTTTGCCTTTTCTCAGCTCTTCAACGAGCAAGCTGAAGAAGAAGAAGCTTAAGCTCTTATTGTCACAACCTATAGCTTTGTGATCACGGAACCGAACCACCAGATCAATGGCTCTCGACGCCGAAGCTGCACCGGCGGCGGAGTTGGCGCTTTCTGATACCGACATCAACTGGAACAGGTTCTCCACCAACTTTCTCTCTACCATCGCGTTTGTTCCATTTTTCATCAATGTTCTACTAATTTGCTAGCGAAAATCTTGATCCTCACTTCTTTTTGGCTTAGAACGGTTATTAGTATCGGTTTCTGTTTTAGAATATCGCTTAAGGAATGAACGGAAGTGTGCTAGATAGATGTTAACTTCTTGTTGTTTGTTTTGTGTGTCTTAATATCCGTTTTAGGAATTGATTTAAAAGACTGAGAGATGCGTTCTTGATATTAACTTCCGATTGTTGTGGAATTTTGTTTGCTTTGTCTTACACCTTGGAAGATTTTTGGTAAGAGAATGTATTAGGTTCTGATAGTTAGTCTTGGCGTAAGTCTTTTAAAGCATTAGGAATTTGGAGCTTAAACACAGTTAATGTTCTTTAAATGCCGAACTAGGCTTCGGTATGTGAGTTGATCGTCACTCAACATAACGTATAGTTTAAAACTAGGTGATTTGTGGAGTTCATCTCCACTTTGCTTCTAAGTTTTAACGTCTTTGGCTTCAATAATTTGCACCAGGACGCCTTCACTCTTTTCTTTTGACTTTCACTCTTGCTAATGCTACTCTAGTTTTCTTTCAAAATGAAATCATCTTTGGCAATTAAGTGTTACAAAATCAACCATCAAAGAAAATCGATGGAATAAACAGTAGAGAACAACGTCTTAGCTACGTTCAGATAATAGGAGAGATCATTTTTTTTTTATTTGAGAGAAATATCGTATAATGCATGAGTTCGGTAAGTAGGTTTATATATATTGCGCCCTGTAATTTCTAGAGCCAAAATCGTCAATAAAATAAATACAAAACTTCAGCACTTGGTGATTCGGAGCTAGATAACAGATTAAGGTATTATAACCTGAAGAGTTGTAGATTTTCTTTTTACAAATATTTTGGAATGTATTTCCATGCTTCTTGTAATGTTATGTTACTGATGAGTGATGACTTCAATTAGGTTGGACAAGACAAAGTTTCATATAATTGGGGCAATACTCTTTACGGTTCAGTCAGCCTTGTTACATCCAACAGCGGTTGTAAAAACTAGAATGCAAGTTGATGGATCTGGTCTTTCTCACATGCGTGGAGTCTCAGTTTTCTGGAATATATTGAAGTCCGATGGAATCTCTGGCTTGTACAGAGGATTTGGTACTTCAGCAATTGGATCATTACCTGGTCGAGTATTGGCTTTAACATCACTAGAAGTATCAAAAGACATAATGTTGAAATATACTGAAAATCTGGAAATGCCTGAAGCAACGCGTATTGGTCTTGCTAATGGAGTTGCAGGCATGATCTCAAATTTAGTTTCATGCATATACTATGTGCCATTGGACGTGGTAGGTGAACCTTTCCTTTTGAGTGTTGCCTATTTGAGATTTTTTTCCTTTTTTTTGGGTGAAGTAGTTTAGTTCTTGATGAGGGAACACTTAAAGACTTGATTGAAATAAATGGCTCATGGTTGCAAGTTCCCATGCTTAAGCAAACCTGTCAGCAATAATTGGCATGTACAGTGTACTTCATCCCTTGAGGTTGGGGGTTCAAGTCTCCATACCCTCCATTTTTTTGTACTAAAATAATTTCAAATTTAGTTTTTAGGATGAAGTTTTTTTTGTTTGTTCACTTGATTTGAAGAGAAAAAAATATTTATGGATAAAAACTTATTTTTCTCTGAATTGAATGAAGGATATATCGGTGAACTTGATCCTCTCTCCTACTTCACAGTTTACTTTTGCAAGTACATACATTAAATAAGAAGCTTCAATTTTGATCTGTATGTATGACTACTACTTGTGATACAATTATACAATGTCAATTGTTGTCCTCAGGTTTGCCAGAGGCTGATGGTTCAAGGGCTTCCTGGAACCACCTACTGCAATAGCCCACTTGATGTTGTCAGAAAAGTGATGAAGGCCGAAGGATTTCGTGGTTTATATAGGGGTTTTGGATTAACGGCTGTAACTCAGTCTCCAGCATCTGCCCTCTGGTGGGGTGTTTATGGTGCTGCTCAACATATTATCTGGAGGTGCAATAATTTTCTACCATTGTCAAATTTGCGGATTAATTTTAATGGCTAAAATCTTGGACTATGGAGTAATCTAATAATTATTAGGAGCTTAGGATATCGAGATAGCATGGAGAAGAAACCTTCTCACATGGAGATGGTTACAGTTCAGGCCACAGCAGGAATGGTGGCAGGTGCTTGTTCCTCTGTTATTACAACTCCCATTGACACAGTAAAAACCAGACTTCAGGTAACGTGGTAGTTAATATTAATCCGCTACAGTAGGAGAGGAAATTGGGTTTCTGAAATTGGATGTGCATCTACATGTGTGTGTGTACATCATTGGTATGAAATGATGAAAAGACTTCGTCTTTCGTTTCTTTAATGTTTTTTATCCGGATCTCTCCAATGCAGGTCATCGATAACTATGGAATTGGAAGACCATCCGTGCTCAAGACATCAAGAGCACTTCTCAAGGAAGATGGATGGCTGGGATTTTACAGAGGCTTTGGACCTCGGTTTTTGAATATGTCACTGTATGGAACCACGATGATAGTCACGTATGAACTGATCAGTAAGTCCGGATTTCTCGTTTCTCTCATTTGAAAGATTATGAAATTGACGTAGGAAATTAAGGTTTAAGAAACATAAAAAACACCACTGACTTTGAAAAGTTCCATTTTAACAAATTGAAAAACTATAAAGAAACATATGCATATGTAAAGTATAACTATACTATTGTCTTCTTCTTTTCATTCATGATCTATTTTCCGTTCTTCGGAACTTAAATATTTACAAACTTTTTTCCTTTTTAAGGGTTGTATTTCAAACTTAAAAGAGTCAAAATGAAACTTTTTAAAGTTTAGGTGGGTATTTTTTTTAAATTTAATCCATTATTAATCATGCTTCTCATGCAAATTTATAATATATTTTTATCTATAATCGTCACCGTTTATCAGTTATTCTAAAACATCTCACCCTTAGATTTATAATTTATCC
Organism: Cucumis sativus; assembly: GCF_000004075.3. Classification (NCBI taxonomy): domain Eukaryota; kingdom Viridiplantae; phylum Streptophyta; class Magnoliopsida; order Cucurbitales; family Cucurbitaceae; genus Cucumis; species Cucumis sativus. The sequence goes on from NC_026657.2 coordinate 11,537,278, forward strand.
TGGTGCATTTCTGTTTAACCCTCTAATATGCCTTTCATCAGAGCGACTTTCCCTAAAGGACATTGTGACATCTTGAACGGAAGGACATGCAGCACCTTTAGAATGAGTAGAACAGTAAGCCAGCAGCTTTTTTTGTTTTGTTATTTTTTCCCCCCTCTTTTTTAGAGGTTGGGGTTTGTCGCAGCAGATGAAACATAGAAGCATCTCATTGACACGGGATGGAACTAAACTAGCAGTTGTAGAAACGTAGATCATTCCATCCTTCCTCTATGTAAACTGAAGCAGAGGTGTCCCTTTTCACAATTTCAAAATCGCCTATATCGATTACATTTTGGTTAGAATTGTATTCATGTACTAATGAAACGAATGAATAATATTTCATTGATTCGTAGGAATGTTGCATGCTTGAATCATTGTTTTTCCCTTTTTCCCTCCGCTTGGGGGGTTAGTAAACATCTTAATCTAGCAGCACATGAAACATAGAAGCGTCATTGAGACAGGGCAGAACTTGAGTAGCATTAGTTTAAACGTACATAGATCATTCATTCTTCTTTCTCTAAACTGAATCTTAGAGGTGTCGTTCTTCACAAAATTAAAATCACTGGTATCATGTGTCTGTTCCATTTTGGCTACAATTGTATACATGAACAAATAGGAAAATGAATCATATTTGATTGATTTGTATGACTTCTTGCGCTCTTGAACCCTCCTACCAAAAAAGGGGTTAATTTGGTGACTAATTAGACTTCAGCAATGCAAAACTCAAGCTTCTCCCACCTATAGCCACCTAATAAATGCAGGGTTGGAATTCCTTCGGAGTTGCTGCTGATGATTATAGGTATGAATACTTTATCTTTATTTTGTTGGTTAACATATTACCTCTGATCTCACTATACTAATGTTACCAAGCTTTGGAGTGGATGTAAGGGCCTACAGTGCTGTAATGATCAGATTAATGATTGATCAGAAGTGTTCGGGAATGAAATGAATGATATCATGGGAAGGAACTGGATTTTTCTATTTCTATATTCTCCTACGTCGATCGGATCAACCAAGCGAGGCTAAAAATCGTCCACATGTCATTTTGCGCTTAAGTGGAATTACTTGACACACTTGTTCTTGGGATGGCTGGAAAAAAGTATAAAATAAGGAAAACTGAGACAAATAGGTATCATGTCTTCAACAAAATGCATGCAACATCCATCAATTGACACGACAACTGCCACGTTCGCTACATGCAGAAAGTCAAGAAAATGCCAGAAAACTGCATATATACATGAAAAAAACAAAGAAAAACACACATCAAAACACCAGACTTTGAATTTGTAATATTCTATAATTCTCTTCCTGTAGGTAGAAGATGCCTGGCCTTACAATAGGCGATACAATACCTAATATTCAAGCTGATAGCACCCATGGAAGGATCAGTTTATATGATTACTTCGGCGATAGCTGGGGCATTATCTTCTCTCACCCGGGTACACTTTCAAGATCACTCAGTCCTTTTGAGTTTTCCTTTTTTTCAAACTAAGCCTATTTCCTTTCATGCCATAGAGTTGAATTGTATTATTTAGTGAACGGGTTTCCGAAATTTGGCTTTTAAGGACAATGATTAGGTAAAAAAGAAATGAAAACAGCTAAAAGCAGCACCTAAGTTTTTTCAATCAAGAAATGTAAGTGGTAGGGATGATGGCTACTCAAATTTTGGTTTGCATGCAGGGGATTTTACTCCCGTTTGTACTACGGAGCTAGGGATGATGGCTGCGAAAGCAGAGGAGTTCAGTAAACGTGGTGTGAAGCTAGTAGGATTATCTTGTGATGATGTTCAATCACATAACGAGTGGATCAAAGATATCGAAGCCTTCAATGTGAGTTTTTCGGTTACTCAATGAATGCTTTTGGTTTTGAATAGTTAATTCAGTTGAATAACATACCTTTGCAGAAAGGGAAAAAAGTCACATATCCAATACTGGCGGATCCGAAGAGAGAGATCTTCAAGGAACTGAATATGGTCGACCCCGACGAGAAAGACCCATCAGGTGGTGCAGTGCCATCGCGGGCATTGCACATCATCGGTCCAGACAAGAAGGTGAAGCTAAGCTTCTTGTACCCAGCAAGTACTGGGAGGAACATAGAGGAAGTGTTGAGGGTTTTGGATTCTTTACAGAGGGCTACAAAACACAAGGTGGCGACTCCAGTGAACTGGAAGCCGGGCGACAAGTGTGTGATCACACCGAGTGTGAGTGATGAGCAGGCCAAGCAAATGTTCCCTAATGGCTACGAAACTTTGGAGCTTCCATCAAAGAAGAATTACTTGCGTTTCACTAATGTGTGAAAGCCACCACCACGGTATGAGGTTTTGTGTGGTGTTGAATGAAATGATAATAGTGGTAAACTATATTTTGTTGTCTCCTTGTTTATAAATGATGAAGCAATAGCTATATTATATGTATATGGTTTGCAACTACTTAGTTATGTACTATCCACTACTACCAAATGCTTATTATATTTTTACTTATGTTTGATGCATAGTAGTAATAATAATAATATTAATAATAATGTGAGTTTTTAACTTGAAGTTTTTAATTGAAATCAACGTGATTAATATCTCCTTAATTTTCTTCCCTATGTCCTAGAAACTCCTGGTGCCAATGTGAAGTTGAAATCTTTTCAGAACCAAACTCAGTTTCTCGGTGTGAAATCTGTGGGAAAACCTACAAATTTCTTACAGTTTGAATTTTTGGGGCTTTGCTTTTGGACTTTCTTGACAATATATTATCATTGCAGATTTTTGGGGTTTAGCTGTAAACACATTTTGACATCCCCACAACGGAATTTTATCATTACTATTTAAAATAAAAGCTGTGAAATTTTGGAAAGCTTTGTCCTTCACAATTAACTTTTAAAGTGTTTTTTAGGGCGGGGGTTGAATTCAATTTTTTGTCTTAGTTGGGAGAAATTTTGAATTATTTTAGTCACTATTTGCTAAAACTAGATACGTGCTTTTGAAGTGCAACACCAAAATAAAAAAAATTTAATTAGGGGAGTGGGGTGAGGAATAGTGCATTCCACCCCTCTTTTAACATTTTGCTGTTTATGATCATCTTCTTTCTTTTATTCTAGTCTCTATAATAGTGCAACGGGAACCAATTTTGTTTGCCACGGAGGGAGAGGTATGAAAGACAGCAAGTTTTTAATAGGAACAAATAAAAAGTTGCTTTTACATATTAAAAAGAAAAAGTACATTTTAATTTTTGTTATTCATAAGGATCCATATTTTAATCATTTAAAAAAAATAAAAGGAAATATGATTTAGGGTGAGGGAATTAGTCAAAGTAGGATCCCACTGTGTGAGTGTGACATCTTCTTTTTGAACCTTTTTGACGATTTTCTTATGATGTCTCCCCCTCATCCACACCGTCACAAATTAATACTATGCTAAACTATTGTTTCTATCTATTTCTTAAATGTATTATAAGTATTGATAAACCAAATTAAACCGTTTGTGTCTATGATGGATTTGGGGCATAAGTCCCTCTTTCAACTCTATCCTTTTATTACACATAATCTGAATTACCACTAGCTACGCATCCTCCAGATTTAGGTGTAAGGTCACGTTTTGTATACATAAGTTCACTTAATCTAACATTTAGCCTCCTCCAGACTTAGGCGTATAGTTATTTTTTAGATTGATTATTATAAAGTTACTGTTTGTTCAATTATCTCTCTTGTATTCACTATGATGGTTTTATAATTAGAAAATCATCATCAAATATTCCCTCACAAAATTACTATAATTCCAAGTTTTTTACACACCAACTATGTTTACTATTGTTCGGATTGATTTATGCTTATGTTGGACTAACCAATCTTGATAGAGTTGAGCTTAGTGTTAGATTTCTTGAAGATACTTGAAATTAAAAGGATGAACTTATGTTTTGGTATTGATTTTTTTAAAAAAGTACTTAGGTGAACGGAGATACTAATTTGACGTTATTTTAATTCTTCTTTAGAAATTTTGTTAAAAGATGTTTAAACTTAGGTTTAGAGAGAGTAGTGAATTTTGATGATCATCACAAATTCAAAAGAAAAAAAAAACGAAAAAAAAACGAAAAGAGAAATTTACCTCCAAAAGTTGATGGAGAGAACACCGCAATTTTAGTTCATTATTGTTCCTCGAAGTTCCAAATTCCTTCCTCTGAGCTGTTCTCCTCTTCCTCCTCCGAAATCAAAATAATCCACCATTCCAATTTCCATTCAGTTTCTCATTTTACTAGAAAACATAACTATTTCCATGGCGTCGCCACCGTTTTCTGTCATCTTCGGTCACCAGAATCTCACATTTTCATGGTCATTGCTTCTCTTCCTACTACCACCACTAATACTTTCACCTTCTCTCGTATTCGCCTCACCTTGCCGTAATTCCTGCGGCAACATTCCGATTAAATACCCCTTCGGAATCGACGACGGCTGCGGAGCACCTCAATTTCGTCGCATGTTCAATTGCTCCAACGATCTTTTTTTCCTCACTCCTTCCGGTAGCTATAAAGTACAATCCATCGATTACGACAAACAATCCATGGTGATCTACGATCCAGCAATGTCTACCTGCTCAATCCTCCAACCGCATCACGATTTCATCATGACGGACATTCAATCAATCATAATTCCGCCATCGCCAGACACAGTCTTCGCTCTCCTCAACTGCTCGATCGATTCTCCGATCCTCAACCACTACAAGTACCTCTGCTTCAATTTCTCCGGCCATTCATGCGACGAACTGTACGGAAGTTGCAACGCGTTCAGAGTGTTCCATTTGTTGGCGAACAGTACATCGCCGCCATGCTGTTTTACGGGATACGATACGGTGAAGATGATGAGTATGAACATTTTGGATTGTACGCATTACACGACGGTGTTGAATACGGAGAATCTGAAGGGAGTAGGGGCTTTGGATTGGGAATATGGAATGAAATTGAGCTTTTCGGTTGCGGATTTGGGATGTGATCGTTGTTCGAAATCGGGAGGAAATTGTGGATTTGATACGGAAACGGAAGGATTGTTGTGCCTTTGCTCCGTTTCTTCTAATCATACTAGAGATTGCGGTAAGGCTCTTTTGCATCACATTGTCATTTCTTGAAAATGCTGTTTTGAATTTCATTTTTAATTAAGCCCATAAATTTCTAGTTCTTTAAGTTTGAAATTTTAGGATTTTTTCAAAAAAATAGAAGAAAATTGATTTCTCAAATATTCTATTTTTTACAAAGTATTTAGGGATAACTTGAAATTAGATTTATAATCCTGAAATCAACTAAATCCATTTTAAATATTTTAATAAAAATTATCAAAAATAGTAAATTTAACTAAATATTTATGTAAACAAATTTATATTATATCAATAACAAATGATGGTCAATAATATCATTTTATCGGTAGCATTTTGTAAATATTTTAATTTATTTTGTAAGGTTTAAAAATAACTCGTTAGTCTATATACTTTGATTTCTAAAATAATCTATATCTAACATTTTGGAAAATAAAGTGAAAGTTAATTGTTTGAATAATTTCGATAAAAAAAAACTTTGTAAGGATAATTTTTTTTAATTACATAAATTAAAATTGAACTTTTAAAAAGAAAAATAGATTATATTTTTAAATGGTAACTTTTTAGTATTGTTTAAATATTTAAGACTTCCTTTAGTAACTAACGAACTTTTCTGTTTTTATTTTTAAATTTTTGTTATTAAAAACAAATGTCATGTTGACTGATTTAAAAATAAAAGTTGCTTTTTTATTTTTAGTTTTCCATCCTAATTTGAAAAACAAATTTAATGTTTCAAAAACAAAAAAGTTATTTAGTTATCAAACGCACACATATTTCAAAAACTAAAAAAAGAAAAGAATAGATTATCAAAAGGAGTGTTTTTAAACTTTATAAAAAGAACATCCATTCATTATTATGTGAATTTTGTTTTCATTTAGTTTTCACTTGTTTAATGTTATAATTGCATTGAAATTTAACGTTACGCACATTAAACTTAAGACATTAACTAAATTTGTTTCAAAAATGAAAAATCAATATAATTATTTTACCAAGGGAATAAAAAATTTAAATGACCAAAATAATGAATTCCATATATTATATGATGTAGCGGGAAAGTATTTAAGCTAAATCTAGTCAAATAATGGAAATTCGTTCCTTAGGAAGAGAAACTCTCTAAGAACATAGAGTGTTTATATTGTAATATGATCCAAAAGTTTCTTCCTAAAACCCCAAATTTGCTATTCCATACAATGAAAATAACACAATTAACTATCAATTCTAATTTCATACTAATTAATCTAAATGAACAAATACTGATTGCTTCTAATTCTCCTCATCATTATGCATCTTTGATATAGTTAAAATATGTAAAGTATGCGAGATTTTTTTATTAATATAAATTGAAAGTGGTAGTGACAATAAAAGGATGTATTTTGTGTGCTTTCAGTTGGCGGAAACATACCGAATGGAGGACCAAATCAAGCATCGGTATTATTCATCGGAGAATTCTTATTTCTCTTATTAGCCATTCTTCATCTTAACTTTAAGTCTCTGACCTATTATTGAAATATATTATTAGGAAAAAAGAACTTGATCGGCTGAAGTTTGTACTTATTTGATCTCTAAGTCATTGAGAGTATATCTAATATATCTTTGATTATTCAGTTTTGTATTTAATTGACAGATAAATATCTATTTAAGTGCCTATTTTGCAATTAATGTTAGATGAAATGTAGATTTGATGTTCTTTGGTATATATTTGAATGTTTTTTGAAAATATAGTTGATCAATGAATGCAAATGAAAATCAAACTCATTTAAATAAAGAAATATATCAAGTTTCATAAAATTCAAATCAATGTGTTGATTTGGTTCAAAATTAGAATTCCAGCTCTAAATAATTAAAAAATTTAAACTGTATTCTGTATAAATAATTTCACTTGAAAAATAAGTGTCTAAATTTCATTCATTTCTCTTCCAATTTTTGGTCTGGTTTCTTAGATTTCCTTATTTTAAATTTCAATGAAAAAAGGCAAAGAAAAACTCCTAAAATTTCTCAAATACTTTCAAACCTCACCTAGAAAATCTTAAAATCTTCTATTCCATGAGTCTTATCTTTGTCCTCATCCGGGCATTGTCCTTATTCCAAGAACAAAATTGATCGTTCAAACATGTTACTTTTAAAAGTTTTGTTTTATTTTGATCTCGATATAGATTCAATTCGGAGATAGTCTAGTAAAATAGGCGCTATTTGTGAAAGACGAAAAACTTTTGGTGCTATTTCCAACCATCACCTGGTTAAATTCTATCTCTAAAATGTAATGAAGCCTAGCATCAAAGACAGTTTATGATTTAATGCAGTGAGAAATAGTTGAGCTTTAAGTACTATCACGTTACATAACTTGAAAAAACAACAGAAAACTCCTACATTTTTAGTTAAAGGAAAACACTTGCCTCTTATCACGCTCTTCCTTCACTCAACAGCAACTTCATGTTTTTCGTCTGTCTTCAAAGAAGAATCCTAAAATTGCAAAAAAGAAAGTCAAATTCAAATGTAAGATCACATCTAAAACGAAAAATTAATCGTAGAGATGAAAATTTAAGCATCTTCTAATAGTACAGGAGCTGCGAAAGAGTTCTTTTCCATCTCTACAATAACCGATTGAATGCTAACCTTCGTACAGATGTATACATAGTGGATATCGGGATTCTGCCCGAGCATTGTTTCTAGCGTCCTCACATCGTTGTCAAATGGAACAGGTTTCAAGAGGTCCCATTTTGGAGGGTCAGTCCTTTTCTCTGAAACAAATTTGTCTGCAAGATGTTGATGAGAGATAAAGTTGACATGATATGAAGTAATTACAAATGTTTCTGAAGCAGCTTAAAAACTTGAAGTAAGTGAAGAACAATGACTTTGGAATATATACATATACTAGTTAAATAGGTTGTAAGTGATAAACTTTGTCAAAACCCAGTATTTTAATCTCTAGTCTACAGATATTCGAGTATCTGTTAACGAGGGAAAGGAAACGAGCATACAAGCTCCTTGGATAGTCAAAGCCAAATATTTATTGAAAAATATAGAACAAATCAATCATAGATCATAACAAGTTCAAATGCCTAAGAAGTTTAGGTATTTTATATTTTAAACATAAAACCTCTTACAAAAAGTAAAGACACTGGAAAACTGAGACATTGTAAGGGGCAGAGGCATGAAATTTGCCCAAGCTGGGTGGGCACAAACAAAACATGCCCGTCCTGCCTTTCAGCTGACTCGAAGAGCAGTGTGTACTGATTTAAAAGCACTAAATAGCTTAAATTTAGTCTTGATCAAACCTATGACATGAAGCTTTATCAATGAAAAAGTACGTTTCAGTAGACTTAGTCTATATGTGGGAGCTCCATACGTAACCTGCAGTTTTGAAACAAACATATAGATTATTTCTTTAATATAACACTAACAAATACATTCAAGGAAACAAGGAAGAGTAATAACTACAAAATTTACCAAAA